>NC_138769.1:222629006-223146506 GCF_965119305.1 Pelophylax lessonae
CACCTACACAAGGTAAGAAAAATTTTCACCCACAGATCAACCCCTTCACATAGACACTTTTGAGGTTATTAAACTTTCTTCCACATCCATCTATTGATGAGATCCACGTCCTCAGCCTGTTTGATCTCATCAAAGATGTGCACCTTTTTGCTCGCCGACTAATGTACAAGGTGATTTTTGACAAAAATCGAAAGTCTGACCCTAATTTTAGCTCTATGAACTCCCTGTCCAATCCTGAATGGAAAAACATGACCATTCATGACTAGTGTTGAGCGAACACGGACTGTATTATTCGTGTTCGTACCGAATAATTGGATTTTTTGTACCCGAACACGGACACGGACACTTTACTGTATGTTCGGGTAAAAATCCGTGTTCGGTCGTTTTATTTCCGGGTTTTGCATGCTTTGGCGCTCTTTTCATGGCGGGCTTTCAACAGCCAATCAACAATCGTTTAACTGGTGTGCCTTAAGCCATCCCAGCCATGCCTGCAAATGTCTCAGTAGCTGTGATTGGCCGTCTGAAGCATGTGACCAAGTCTTTATAAGTTCGAGGCAGCCGCAGCGGCGTCATTATGCTGCTTAGATTCAGGGACAGAGCACACATCAACGTGCTGGCTGCTGATTAGGGAAAGATAGGCAGGAAAAAACCATTTGTGTCCGGATAGAATTGAGGGACAGGTCGGAGTGTTTAGGCAGGGCGAGTTGTAGGCATTTTAGGGATAGAGTCTGCTGAATTATAGGGTCAGTGTCTTCTACAAACTACAATCGATATTGCTGTGTGGGGGGTGGGGTCTGCACTCAATCCTGATCTACGATCTCTTCTCAATCCTGTTAGGGACAGAGTCTGCTGAATTTTAGGGAAACTGTGTTCTACAAACTACAATCGATATTGCTGTGTGGTGTGGGATTGGAGATAGGCAGGTGTCAGTGATCCACATCCATTTTTCTGTGTGTGAGCTGCAGTGAACACAATCTTTTTGGGCTGCAGTGAACACAATCTTTTTGGGCTGCAGTGAACACAATCTTTTTGGGCTGCAGTGAACACAATCTTTTTGGGGTGCAGTGAACAAAATCTTTTTGGGGTGCAGTGAACACAATCCTTTTTGGTGTGCAGTGAACACAATCTTTGTGGGGTGCAGTGAACAAAATCTTTTGTGGGGTGCAGTGAACACAATCTTTTTGGGGTGCAGTGAACAAAATCCTTTTTGGGGTGCAGTGAACAACATCCTTTTTGGGGTGCAGTGAACACAATCTTTTTGGGGTGCAGTGAACAAAATCCTTTGTGGGGTGCAGTGAACACAATCTTTTTGGGGTGCAGTGAACACAATCTTTTTGGGGTGGAGTGAACAACATCCTTTTTGGGGTGCAGTGAACAAAATCCTTTTTGGGGTGCAGTGAACAAAATCATTTTTGGGGTGCAGTGAACACAATCTTTTTGGGGTGCAGTGAACACAATCTTTGTGGGGTGCAGTGAACACAATCTTTTTGGGGTGGAGTGAACAACATCCTTTTTGGGGTGCAGTGAACAACATCCTTTTTGGGGTGCAGTGAACACAATCTTTTTGGGGTGCAGTGAACACAATCTTTGTGGGGTACAGTGAACAGAATCTTTGTGGGGTGCAGTGAACACAATCTTTGGGGGGTACAGTGAACACAATCTTTGTGAGGTGCAGTGAACACAATCTTTGTGGGGTGCAGTGAACACAATCATTGTGGGGTGCAGTGAACTCAATCTTTGTGGGGTACAGTGAACACAATCTCATACTTCTGAAGGTTTGAGGGTGCTGCCTGTTCCATACTCCCCCTACTCCTCATCTAGCCTTTTAGGGGTACAAACAATAGTAATTGGGGCCTAGTGTGGTTGTGTACGTGTGATATACATACACTTTTTTGGGATCATATTTTCTATTCCGCTATTTAATCAAAAACCTTTGGGGATCAGTTAAATTGGGGGATAGTCTGTGTTGGTACGTGTGAGAGAGATCCACCTTTCCAAGTTGTTGGGGTTCATCTCATACTTCTGAAGGTTTGAGGGTGCTGCCTGTTCCATACTCCCCCTACTCCTAGCCTTTTAGGGGTACAAACAATAGTAATTGGGGCCTAGTGTGGTTGTGTACGTGTGATATACATACACTTTTTTGGGATCATATTTTCTATTCCGCTATTTAATCAAAAACCTTTGGGGATCAGTTAAATTGGGGGATAGTCTGTGTTGGTACGTGTGAGAGAGATCCACCTTTCCAAGTTGTTGGGGTTCATCTCATACTTCTGAAGGTTTGAGGGTGCTGCCTGTTCCATACTCCCCCTACTCCTAGCCTTTTAGGGGTACAAACAATAGTAATTGGGGCCTAGTGTGGTTGTGTACGTGTGATATACATACACTTTTTTGGGATCATATTTTCTATTCCGCTATTTAATCAAAAACCTTTGGGGATCAGTTAAATTGGGGGATAGTCTGTGTTGGTACGTGTGAGAGAGATCCACCTTTCCAAGTTGTTGGGGTTCATCTCATACTTCTGAAGGTTTGAGGGTGCTGCCTGTTCCATACTCCCCCTACTCCTAGCCTTTTAGGGGTACAAACAATAGTAATTGGGGCCTAGTGTGGTTGTGTACGTGTGATATACATACACTTTTTTTGGATCATATTTTCTATTCCGCTATTTAATCAAAAACCTTTGGGGATCAGTTAAATTGGGGGATAGTCTGTGTTGGTACGTGTGAGAGAGATCCACCTTTCCAAGTTGTTGGGGTTCATCTCATACTTCTGAAGGTTTGAGGGTGCTGCCTGTTCCATACTCCCCCTACTCCTAGCCTTTTAGGGGTACAAACAATAGTAATTGGGGCCTAGTGTGGTTGTGTACGTGTGATATACATACACTTTTTTGGGATCATATTTTCTATTCCGCTATTTAATCAAAAACCTTTGGGGATCAGTTAAATTGGGGGATAGTCTGTGTTGGTACGTGTGAGAGAGATCCACCTTTCCAAGTTGTTGGGGTTCATCTCATACTTCTGAAGGTTTGAGGGTGCTGCCTGTTCCATACTCCCCCTACTCCTAGCCTTTTAGGGGTACAAACAATAGTAATTGGGGCCTAGTGTGGTTGTGTACGTGTGATATACATACACTTTTTTGGGATCATATTTTCTATTCCGCTATTTAATCAAAAACCTTTGGGGATCAGTTAAATTGGGGGATAGTCTGTGTTGGTACGTGTGAGAGAGATCCACCTTTCCAAGTTGTTGGGGTTCATCTCATACTTCTGAAGGTTTGAGGGTGCTGCCTGTTCCATACTCCCCCTACTCCTAGCCTTTTAGGGGTACAAACAATAGTAATTGGGGCCTAGTGTGGTTGTGTACGTGTGATATACATACACTTTTTTGGGATCATATTTTCTATTCCGCTATTTAATCAAAAACCTTTGGGGATCAGTTAAATTGGGGGATAGTCTGTGTCGGTACGTGTGAGAGAGATCCACCTTTCCAAGTTGTTGGGGTTCATCTCATACTTCTGAAGGTTTGAGGGTGCTGCCTGTTCCATACCCCCCCTACTCCTCATCTAGCCTTTTAGGGGTACAAACAATAGTAATTGGGGCCTAGTGTGGTTGTGTACGTGCGAGATACATACACTTTTTTTGATCATATTTCCTATTCCGCTATTCAATAAAAACCTTTGAGGATCAATTGAATTGCGGGATAGTCTGTGTCGGTACGTGTGAGAGAGATCCACCTTTCCAAGTTGTTGGGGTTCATCTCATACTTCTGAAGGTTTGAGGGTGCTGCCTGTTCCATACTCCCCCTACTCCTCATCTAGCCTTTTAGGGGTACAAACAATAGTAATTGGGGCCCAGTGTGGTTGTGTACGTGTGATATACATACACTTTTTTGGGATCATATTTTCTATTCCGCTATTTAATCAAAAACCTTTGGGGATCAGTTAAATTGGGGGATAGTCTGTGTCGGTACGTGTGAGAGAGATCCACCTTTCCAAGTTGTTGGGGTTCATCTCATACTTCTGAAGGTTTGAGGGTGCTGCCTGTTCCATACCCCCCTACTCCTCATCTAGCCTTTTAGGGGTACAAACAATAGTAATTGGGGCCTAGTGTGGTTGTGTACGTGCGAGATACATACACTTTTTTTGATCATATTTCCTATTCCGCTATTCAATAAAAACCTTTGAGGATCAATTGAATTGCGGGATAGTCTGTGTCGGTACGTGTGAGAGAGATCCACCTTTCCAAGTTGTTGGGGTTCATCTCATACTTCTGAAGGTTTGAGGGTGCTGCCTGTTCCATACTCCCCCTACTCCTCATCTAGCCTTTTAGGGGTACAAACAATAGTAATTGGGGCCTAGTGTGGTTGTGTACGTGTGATATACATACACTTTTTTTGGATCATATTTTCTATTCCGCTATTTAATCAAAAACCTTTGGGGATCAGTTAAATTGGGGGATAGTCTGTGTTGGTACGTGTGAGAGAGATCCACCTTTCCAAGTTGTTGGGGTTCATCTCATACTTCTGAAGGTTTGAGGGTGCTGCCTGTTCCATACTCCCCCTACTCCTCATCTAGCCTTTTAGGGGTACAAACAATAGTAATTGGGGCCCAGTGTGGTTGTGTACGTGTGATATACATACACTTTTTTGGGATCATATTTTCTATTCCGCTATTTAATCAAAAACCTTTGGGGATCAGTTAAATTGGGGGATAGTCTGTGTCGGTACGTGTGAGAGAGATCCACCTTTCCAAGTTGTTGGGGTTCATCTCATACTTCTGAAGGTTTGAGGGTGCTGCCTGTTCCATACCCCCCCTACTCCTCATCTAGCCTTTTAGGGGTACAAACAATAGTAATTGGGGCCCAGTGTGGTTGTGTACGTGTGATATACATACACTTTTTTGGGATCATATTTTCTATTCCGCTATTTAATCAAAAACCTTTGGGGATCAGTTAAATTGGGGGATAGTCTGTGTCGGTACGTGTGAGAGAGATCCACCTTTCCAAGTTGTTGGGGTTCATCTCATACTTCTGAAGGTTTGAGGGTGCTGCCTGTTCCATACTCCCCCTACTCCTCATCTAGCCTTTTAGGGGTACAAACAATAGTAATTGGGGCCCAGTGTGGTTGTGTACGTGTGATATACATACACTTTTTTTGGATCATATTTTCTATTCCGCTATTTAATTTAACTGGGCCTCCATGCGAGACCTGTGTGCCTTGTTGCGCTGTTTTGAGTACTCCACCAACATGGCCAGTGGCAATGACGCCGTTCTCAGCTTAACTATCCCACTTCTATGCCTCCTTGAAAAAACAATTCGGGCGATGATGGAAGAGGATGTGGCACAGGATGAGGAGGAGGAGGAGGATGAAGAGGTAACATTTCCAAGGCTTTCAGGGCAGTCATTCGCAAGGGGCTCCGAGGGTGGGTTCCTGCACACGCAAACGCCAGGGACGCAATTGTCCAGCAGGGGCACAGTTCTGGAGGATGAGGAGGATGAGGAGGAGGAGGAGCTGGAGGAGGAGATGGAACCATGTTCACAGCAGGGTGGCACCCAGGCCAGCTCATGGCCATCACTGGTGCGTGGCTGGGGGGATACAGAGGACACGGACGATACACCTCCCACAGAGGACAGCCTTTCGTTGCCTCTGGGCAGCCTGGCACACATGAGCGATTACATGCTGCAGTGTCTCCACAACGACCGCCGAGTTGCCCACATTCTAACTTGTGCTGATTACTGGGTGGCCACGCTGCTGGATCCCCGTTACAAGGACAACGTACCGTCCTTAATTCACTCACTGGAGCGCGATCGCAAGATGCGCGAGTACAAGCGCACGCTGGTAGACGCCATGCTGCTGGCATTCCCATCTGACAGCGGGGCCACAGTGGAAGCACAAGGCAGAGGAGGAGGAGGAGGAGGTCGCCAACGCAACCAGGGCACCGCCAGCACCTCAGAAGGCAGGGTTAGCATGGCCGAAATGTGGAAAAGCTTTGTCAGCACGCCACAACAAACAGCAGCACCAGCAGCTCAGATGGAACGTCTTAGCAGGAGGCAGCATTTTACCAACATGGTGGAGCAGTATGTGTGCACACGCCTACATGTAGTGAATGACGGGTCTGCCCCCTTCAACTTCTGGGTCTCCAAATTGGGCACATGGCTTGAGCTTGCCCTTTACGCCTTGGAGGTGCTGGCGTGCCCTGCAGCCAGTGTATTATCTGAACGGGTATTTAGCACGGCTGGGGGCGTTATAACAGACAAGCGCAGCCGCCTGTCCAGAGACAATGTGGACAAGCTCACGTTCATTAAAATGAACCAGGCATGGATCCCACGGGACTTTTCCGTACCTTATGCAGAATAGCAATGGATACCGACCTTACCCACCCATTGTTCCATTTTTGCTCTTTCTCACTCTTTTGGGGTGTACCCTCATTTAAAATTTTTGAAAAGAAGCAGTGTTGGCTACCTCGTCCTCCTCCTCAGGGCCAGATTAATGTAGGGGCTATTGGAGCTGCAGCTCCAGGCCCCTACCTTTTATATAGGCCCCGGGTTGGCCATATTCACTGTTACCGCTCTTCTGTCACTTGTAAACACAGAAGTCTGGCTTCTATGCTCGCTTCCCCAGGCAGCACCCTCAGAACCTCCCCACACAGCGTGAAGGCCGGACAAGGAGGGACAGTTGGCGATGCATGGATGTGTTTATGGGCTTCAGAGACAGCATCCCATGTTGAATTAGGCATGCATGGCTGCACCCTTCCTCCTCTGGGTGCATGGCAAGGCACGGCCCTTAAGGCCCTTCAAAATCCTCAGCACCAAGCCCATGATGCTGTTAATCCGGCCCTGGTCCTCCTCCACCGCCGCTTCCACCTACACCGCCCATAGGTGTGCGCAGCCTATTGCATTAAGGTGTGCACCCCAAAGTTGAAATACACATGCATGTGTTTGCCAGCAGGGAGAGTAATGTATCGGGGCCATGTACCTGTAGGCAAGGAGAAATAGAGCAGAGCAGGTCCCAGGGAGATCTTTCCCATCTCCTCACTGGCAATGCTATGTGCCCTAGGTGATTAGGGTGTGCCCAGGCACACCCAGCACACCCTGTGCGCACGCCTATGTCACCGCCACATCCACCACCACCTCAACCTCCCTCCTACTCCATATGGGCCTCGTCCTTCAGAGATGAAGAAGAACATTGTTTTATTTTTCTGTTTTTTTTTTGTTGTTTTAAGTTATTTCCCTATCCACATTTGTTTGCAGAGCACTTGCCATGCTCTTAATTACGTTTTGCTGCCATTTGCAGCACTCTAGCCCTTTCCTTTGGTGTTTTAGAGCCATTTTAGTGCCTTAAAGTTCGGGTCCCCATTGACTTCAATGGGGTTCGGTGTCCGGGAAAAGTTCGGTAAAAGTCCGGGACACGGACCCGGACTTTTTTTTAAAGTTCGGCCGAACCCGTCGAACACGGACATCTAGGTGTTCGCTCAACCCTATTCATGACATTCAAGCCATGGATGATCTTATGGAATTATGGGCTGAGAGCAATTTAGAATCAGAGATTGATCCACCCATCTCTGGATCTTTATTTCCTGCACCATCCACCTATAAACCGAAATCTCGTTAATTTCCGATGTTGCAAAATAATCCCAATATTTGGGCTTTTACGCGACAAGTATGTCATGAAATTACCCAATTAAATCTGAAAAAAGCAACCAAAGCAAATTTAAATTCCTCTCAACGTAAAGCCATTATATCCTTTCAACAAAACCACCAAATTGTCATAAAACCATCTGACAAAGGTGGGAACATTGTTGTAATGGACACTACACAATATGAAGCCATGGTTATGACAATTCTAAACAACTCTCTTTGGTATAAAAAAATATCTGCCAGTCGAATTAATTAAATTCAGATTGAATATAATGATTTAATTGGCTGAGCCTTCCTTATAGGCATCATTAATAAAAACACATGGCCATTCTTGAATGTGAAACACCCCAAAACCCCCACTCTGTACGCACTACCTAAAAGCCACAAAAATGCTCATAATCCTCCTGGTCGTCCTATAGTATTAGGGTGTGGTTGTCTCACTGAAAAGGTGAGTCAACTTGTTACGCCCACATGTGGTATCCCTTTCGTCATATGTTCGAAACGCCATTGATTTAAGTAATAGTAAACCAGGTTGGTAGGCGACTAAAGAGGTCTACCAAACTCTGGATATGTGGATTTTAAGTGTGCCTATATTCAAACAATGAAGACCACAAATAAAAAAAAAAAAAAAAAATGCCATGTTTATTAAAATTACAGACAATATAATATAATGTATACATATATATTCAATTCATCTAATCATATAAATCTCACAATATATATCTAAAATGTATCACAGTCATGCTTGTGGATCTACACGTTTCACTAATATAGCTTCCTCAGGATTCAGTAAGTTTATATTGTATTGAACAGATATGTAGCATATCATGAAATCTAAAATAAAGAACAATATATAGCAATACATATTCCATATAATCCTTCAAACAAAAAGTAATATACTTGTCTCATTCGTTGTCTCACTGAAAAGGCGAGTCAACTTGTTGACAACTATTTACGCCCACATGTATCCCTTTCGTCATATGTTCGAGACACCATAGATTTACTTCAAACTATAGAAGACCTGCACGTGCCAGAGGGTGCCTGGCTAGTAGCAGTGGATGTGGAAGCACTTTATAACTCAATTACACTTGATTTGTGGATCAAAGTAATTGAACGTTTCTTATCTGAAAGAGGACAATCTGCCCACCAATACAATTGATTTATTCTTGACCTATTGTACTTCATTCTAACATCTTTATGTTTTCTGGTACCCATTACATACAAACACTAGGTGTTGCAATGGGGACATTATGTGCACCTTCATATGCAAATCTCTTTTTGGGTGGCTGGGAGAGGGACCTTTTTGCCAGAGAAGATGTCAAGCAATATATGGACCATGTACTCAGGTGGCATTGATATATTGATGATGTGCTCTTTATTTGGGGTGGTATTCCCTAAAATCCTTTCTGGGAAGAATGGCTATTAATGATTACAATTTGAAATTTACCTTTAATTACGACCAGAAAACAATTTGTTTCCTAGATGTTACAATCTTCACCAATAATGATGGCATTATTGGATCCTCGTTGTACCATAAACCCTTGGCAGGGAATATGATACTTCACGCCTCCAGCTCCCACCCACAATCCCAAATATCCAACATACCCTACAGTTAATATCTTCGTATAAATAGAAATAATGATCTTGATCGGGAAGCGAAAGCACTTCAAACTCGTCTACTTCAACAAGGTTATAGTAGATCTTGTTTGAAAAGAGCCTACAATCGAACTAAAAGCAGTACTAGGTCGCAATTATTACACAAAACAGCTAAGAAATCAGGCTCTGGAACCACTAGATTTATTACTAAATGTTTTGGACATCATCTTAAAGTACGTCAAATACTGAACACATTCTGGTATTTACTACAGGCTGATGATCTTGTATCTAAACATATTGGATCTTATCCAGAGATTACGTTTACACGAAAGATCACTTAAGGACCAATTGGTTCAAAGTCACCATCATTTGAAAACTCAAAGCCCAACCAAAAAGAGTACTGCCCCCTGTGGCAAATGTAAATTCTGCCCTTATTAGCTTAATGCCTAACGGCTGCCAATACTGTCCTTATTTTTTCGCCAATTGTCTAACTATAGGAGTAGTCTATTTGATGCTATGTAAATGCGGGGCCTTTTACATCGGAAAGACGTAGAGGCCCTTCTTTCAACGCATTAAAGATCATGTCACTCTAATTACGAAGAAGCGAATGGAAACCCCAATCAGCCGCCATAGGGGCCTTTACCATAATTTTGATTTATCATACATTCGCTTCTTTGCATTAGAGCACATACCCATTCATGAAAGAGGTAGAGAAGTCGATCCTCTCCTGCTCTTGTGAAAAGAAATAGGGTGCGCTAACCATACAATTGTGCAGCAGCACTGAAAATGGGGAAAATAAATGTGATAAAAGATATAGTGCGCTCAACACAATCATAAATTGTAAACATTTAACATCTGGGTTGTCCCAAATACTATAGTGATCATCAAACAGTGTTAAAAACCATATGTGAAAGTTCTTTATGAAAAAAACATATGATCTCTAAAGTGCCAATAGTGCATTATCCTTTTAAAAAAAAACTTTATTAAAAAAGAAACACACAAACTGAGCATAAACAATGGTTCCAAGTGTACCAAACGTGTTCCTTTCACTTACCATGTAAGTGTGTTTCTTTTTTAATAAAGTTTTTTTAAAAGGATAATGCACTATTGGCACTTTATATCTTTTGTTATGGGAGAGCTACATTAGAGTACAGTATCGCCAGCCACATCGGTGAGTTGGATATGGTGGAGTGGAGAAACATTCAGCCCACACATTGAAGCCGCCATTGGATACCTATACCTATACCTATACATCCGTATAAACAACAGGGGTTCATGTCTACCCTCCACATACTTCTGGTAAGAAGTTTGCAGGTGTCTCCTCACTTGATTTTATTTGTTCACGTGTAGAAAGTGCCTAAGGCTCACTTTTTTTAGTGTTACCTGGTAAGAGACTATTTCTTCTATTTCACCCTGACATATCGGTCTAAGATTAGCAAGATTGAAGTTCCACTATTGATGGAAGCTTGGTATTTGGCTATTTACTTTATATTCTTTCACAAATGTTAAAGATTATATGTTTTTTTTTCATAAAGAACTTTCACATATGGTTTTTAACACTGTATGATGATCACTACAGTATTTGGGACAACCCAGATGTTACATGTTTACAATTTATGATTGTGTTGAGCGCACTATATATTTTATCATATGTATATGTATATACAGTATATGTGTGTATATATATACATACAGTATATATATGTGTTTATGTGTGTGTGTGTGTGTGTGTGCGTGCATGTGTGTGTGTGTTTGTGTGCGTGCATGTATGTGTATACATTTATGTGCATGTGTGTGCTTATGTATACAAGGTGTTTGTTTTTGTTTTTTTCTTCTCTTTTTGCCAATCCATATTAATTTCATCAATACTCCTCCTGCAGTTGACCTATTAACCCTATGTGTGCTCCCCCTGATCCGTTTTATAACCAACTTAATGTATGGTACTGTATTGAAAGTGATTCCCTATCGGTCTCATCATCGGTAAGCATCCTAGTTGACATATTTTGTTCTTTATTATATTTTTTTTAATTGAATTATTATGATTTCTCTTTTTTGGATTATTATTTTTTGTATTTTCAGTTTTTGTATATCTGTAGATTGCATATATGTATATAACCATGAAAGACATATGAGGTAGAATGGTAATTGATATTGTTACTTATATATGTGTCTCTTATTGTAGAAGTAGCTCAGAAATTGTCCCCTGAGGAAACCGTCTTGGTGAAACATGTCGGGGTTGCTACTCCGTGATACCAATACATATATATTTTGCTTTTGAATTGAGTGTATATGCAGCTCATAAATTGATTTTAATATTATATGTGTATTATATGTCTTTCACATCTGTGTTATTTTAAGTATAACAATAACATTTTGTACATTTTAAAATCTTTATTTGTTTATTGGAACCTTAAATATCTCCAACCCAATTTTCTCTTCCGCCATGATCTATGCATAGGTGGTTGAGTTTTTTTTTCCTATTTCTACATTTGGGATGTGGTGCCTTTGGGTTCTTTTTCCAGATGCAATCTCGTATTTTCAACACTGAAGAAATAACACTTGGCTACAATGTAAAGTAGTGAGTGTACAGCTTGCATAACAGTGTAAATGTACTGTCCCCTCAAAATAGGAATCTGTCGTATATAGTCACACACAGTTTGATGAAGAGCATGGGTATGCTCAAAACTGTACTGTTGCTGCATTGGATATTGTGTCCCTTCTCATACATACATATATATATATATATATATATATATATATATATATATATATATATATATATATATATATATATATATACATACATACATATACACATATACACATATACATACAAGATCCCACAAAAGTGAGTACACCCTTATATTTTTGTAAATATTATATTATCCCTTTTCATGTGACAACTCTGATGAAATGACACTTTGCTACAATGTAACGTAGTAAGTGTACAGCTTGTATAACAGTGTAAATTTGCTGTCCCCTCAAAATAATTCAACACAAAGCCATTAATGTCCAAATGGCTGGCAACAAAAGTGAGTACACCCCTAAGTGAAAATTGGGCCCAAAGTGTACATTTTTTATGTGGCTTCCATTATTTTCGAGCACTGCCTTAACCCTCTTGGGCATGGAGTTCACCAGAGCTTCACAGGTTGCCACTGGAGTCCTCTTCCACTCCTCCATGATGACATCACAGAGCTGGTGGATGTTAGAGACCTTGCACTCCTCCACCTTCTGTTTGAGGATGCCCCACAGATGCTCAGGTCAGGAGACATGCTTGGCCAGTCCATCACCTTTACCCTCAGCTTCTTTAGCAAGGCAGTGGTTGTCTTGGAGGTGTGTTTGGGGTCGTTATCATGTTGGGATACTGCCCAGCAGCCCAGTCTCTGAAGGGAGGGGATCATGCTCTCCTTCAGTATGTCACAGTACATGTTGGCATTCATGGTTCCCTCAATGAACTGTAGCTCCCCAGTGCCGGCAGCACTCATGCAGCTCCAGACCAAGACACTCCCACCATGATGCTTGACTGTAGGCAAAACACACTTGTCTTTGTACTCCTCACCTGGTTGCCACCACACACGCTTGACACCATCTGAACCAAATAGGTTTTTCTTGGTCTCATCATACGACAGGACATGGTTCCAGTAATCCATGTCCTTAGTCTGCTTGTCTTCAGCAAACTGTTTGTGGGCTTTCTTGTGCAACATCTTTAGAAGAGGCTTCCTTCTGGGACAACACCCATGCAGACCAAATTGATTCAATGTGTGGCATATGGTCTGAGAACTGATAGGCTGACCCACCCAACCCTTCAACCTCTGCAGCAATGCTGGCAGCACTCATACTTCTATTTCCCAAAGACAACCTCCGGATATGATGCTGAGCACGTGCACTCAACTTCTTTGGTCAACCATGGTGAGGCCTTTTCTGAGTGGAACCTGTCCTGTTAAACTGCTGTATGGTCTTGGCCACCAAGCTGCAGCTCAATTTCAAGGTCTTGGCAATCTTCTTATAGCCTAGGCCATCTTTATGTAGAGCAATAATTCTTTTTTTCAGATCTTTTTCAGATGGAGAAAACAGTGAAACGGCTGCTGCCTACCTCAAAAATATAGACTGTGAGGTCGATATTCTAATAAATGAAGGGTGGTGTAACTGGCGCTGACTATGGGTATGTGTAACGTGTAAAGTGTAAATGTCACAATCAATAGCAGTGACTTATATGCAGAAATTAAGGCTGCTATAGAAAAAAACTCATAGATAATATAAATAATATAAATATAAAGTGCACCATCAATCCCAGTAATTCATATACAAAGGTAAAACTATATACGGTTACTAAAGGTAAAAACTTATCAGCAATATAAATATAAAGTGCAACAGTGGAAATAGGTGGATGAAAAAACGATCACAAAATACTATCAAAGAAATGTGTATATAAAGTGCTCAGTGTTAAAGATGACCAGATAAGGTAAAGGTACTGGTCTATGGGCTATAATTTCTTTCCCAAGAAGGAGTAAAATTGGAACAAAACCACGTGTGTCAGCCAAGGCTGAAAAAAGTTTTGAGAGTGTAAGTGATTCCAATATGAAAAAAAATGGAATATAAAGAATAAAGATAGAAGTGATTCCAGTGAAAAATTTAATAAATGGCCTAAAGAAATGTGATAAAGTGCAAAGAGGTCCTGTATTGGACCAGTGAAATATATACTGGCCACAGTATTAGTAGTAATGGTGAAATATTAGCAGCAAAAAGTGGTAAAGTGCGATAACTTCACAAAAGGTTGGACAAACCACCAGGGAGGCCAATAGTTAGTGGGATCGAGTCACTGTTTTCACGACTTGGTGAATATTTGGATACATTTCTCCAACCACTAGTTAGTAACGGAACATCATATTTAAAAGATAGCACCCAACTGATCAAAGAATTGCAAGGATTTACAACAACAGAAACACAGATCCTGGTGACTATTGACGCAAATTCACTTTACACCAGCATAGACCAGAAGGATGGAATTGAGAGTGTCAGAAAGGCTTTATCGGAGGAAACAGACCTAAGACAAGTACAGATCAACTACATTTTAGAAGGACTACAACTTGCCATGGAGAAAAACTATTTCTGGTATAACAAGACATTTTATCTACAAACAAAAGGTGTGGCCATGGGGGCACGTTATGCCCCCAGCGTGGCCAACATTTTTATGAATATGCTAGAGGAGAGGATGGTCTACGGAAAAAATATTTCACAATTACAGTTTTACCGTAGATACATAGATGACATTTTTTTAGTATGGGAAGGAGCACAAGACACTTTAGACAATTTTATTGAACAACTTAATAATAACCCCTATGGGATTAAATTTACAGCCCACTATGACCAACAACAAATCGATTTCTTAGATTTACAGATTTTTAAAAAGGAATACAGAATACAGACCAGAACCTTTTTTAAGCCCACGGATAAAAATGGGTATATCCCGACCTCCAGCTGCCACCATCCAAAATGGAAACAAAACATACCCAAAGGACAATACATGAGGATCAGAAGAAATTGCACTAATATTGAGGATTTCGAGATACAAGCAGAAAAACTAACTAAACGATTTGAGGAAAAAGGATACGACAGATTGATTTTAGAGAAAACAAAAGATAACATTAAAAATATGCCTAGAGACGAACTATTAAAAACGAAAATTCGAAATAATGATAACAACTTGGAATATGCTTTCATAACTGGTTTTAATAAACAATATAAGTCACTAGAAAAGATTTTTAAAAAGTACTGGCCTATTTTAAAATCGGACAAAGTCTTCTCCAAAATATTACCAAGTAGGCCGAAATTTATATATCGTAGGGCACCTACACTGAGAAACAGACTTGTTCATAATGTCATTAATCCCCCAAAGGAAGTGAAACTCTTTCCAGATATGAAAGGATTCGTTCGCTGTCGTAACTGTTTAGCCTGCAGAAATAACACAGCACAGAAGAAGAAGATCACACAATTTAAGTCCAATGTAAACAAGAAAACTTTTAAAATAAAAAATCTGATCACATGCCATAGTACCCATGTAACTTATATTGTCGAATGTCCTTGTAAACTTCAATATATAGGGAGGACCACTAGGCCTTTAATGGTTCGTATCAGAGAACACATTGGAAATATAAAGAGAGGTTTTCCCAAACACAGTTTATCAAGACACTTTAAGGAGGTTCACAATCGGAACCCTAGAGGGCTGATTTTCTACGGAATAGACAGTATAAAGGAACATTGGAGAGGTGAGAATAAAACTAGAAAGATCTCACAAAATGAAACTAAGTGGATTTACTTGCTTGAATCTCTTCAACCCGGAGGACTTAACCTTGATATTGACTTGAATTGCTTTATCTCTGATTTTTAGTGCAGCTACACGTCTTTAGTCTTTTTAATAAAGTTTTTCTATCGTTTTTAATCTACCAATATCAGTGGTCTTAAGCCCCAATTGGACTAACATCACTATATGGCAACACTTATACATATTTTTATATATGACTCCTTTCACATACTAATACCTAAATCTAGATATTTTCCATCACTATAGAATCATTCACCAATATACTTGTCAATTATCCACTTTATCTTGGTCTCACCATTGAGCACATTTAGATAAAATAGAGATTAACACTAAATAGTGCAACACACTACAACTTATTACTTTTATTTTTTGACACACCCTTTGAACCAATTTAATTGTTGTTTATGGTCTGGTCTTTATGGTATACCACATGTCACCTAGTTATTAGCACATGAGATATTTAATTATGATATGTAGGCCTTTATGCATACTTATATGATATCCTGTCATCATGTTTTCTGCTATTGATTTTATATAGTATGTATCACAGTTGCCTGTCCACAGGAACACAATTGCCTTCCAATATCTCATTATTAATAATATACATTACCCCGTGATACTTATGGTATCCCGATGCATATACAAGATCCCTTGTATTTCTAACACTATTACCAATCTTAAACATCATTTGGGTCATTTAATATGTTATTATTAGTCGTTTAAACATAGCTAGAGGCATATATTATCCTTTTTATAACAAACATTATTTAACATATTTATTCCCGCTTATATACTGTATCATAATATTATATACACTTACTTAATTTGTCTTTAGAGAATTAGAATAGTTGTAATATTCCCCTTGTCATTAGTACCACCACCAGACTAATTAGGCCATTGGAACTATACCATAATCATATTATAATATTTTAAGCCACAATATTATATCAATTTTACATTTTATTCCTTTTTTATATACCCACTTTTACCGTATACTTAGTCTTATAACATATATATATAAATTATACAACTTTTTCCCTTAATATTTATCATTTGTATCATAGGTTTTAATTAGATTCAAAATACATATGAATAAGTTTTTATCTTCCCGATTATATTTTTTATTTTTTAATGGTTCTTTTATCTTAAATCCTTATATTTATCACTTAATACTCAACCACTAATTCGGACGGTCCCGACATATTCCTCTGTCACCTATTTAAATTATCGTTAAATAAATAAACAGGTTTTCCTCTTTTACATAGCAACTGCTGATTATGGCTCTTTTTAAAAAACCCATTGGTCGAAAAATCCAAATCGGGTGGAGCTTCAAGTTCTATGCAGTTTTGCATTAACCACATCTGCCCACCAACTGATGACGCGCTAGTATACTTTTTCTGATTGGGCGCTTGTTCCGGTTGCCGGGCAACGTTTTAGGATTTATACTAGCGGGACTCACGTAGCCTCACGCTGCTCCTGATGACGTCAGTCTTATGACGAAACGCGTAGAGCGTAGGCACGTCAGTTCCGCACCTTGAGACGCACATCCGGCCGTTGAGGCGCACGGCGTCCGGATATACCGCTATACGAGGGGTTCGCGGTCCCTACTTTCTTACAGAAGCTTTATCCGGTTTTTAAATGTGAGTACTTGATTTTATCTGCTTAATAAATGAACATACATTACGGTACTTCACTATATGAGTGTTTCTTTACCCATATAATCCCGGACATCATCCTTGCTGGAGCGCTGCTCATTACCCTATTTGCACATCGCTCATCCCCATTAACCACCATTTGAGGGAGGAAATACCACTGGTCCCACCAGGAAGGGAGAGGCTTACCGAGGTTCATCCGGGTTTTTACCCCAATTATCCAACGCTGGTTACCCCTGTAGGGGTGCCGCTCTCTGGTGAGTGCGGGCTTTTTAGGAAGGGGAGCACGGAATTCCCTCACCCAGCACCCACATCCTGATCCACACCAGGAGACACCCCCTCTATCCATGCGATTTTCTTTGGCACGTCCTATCACCATATTGCACGTTTTTGGACCATTATATCGAGCATATATTTTGCTTTGGACTTTTTCTCACTTTTAATATGGACTAATTTATTATTATTTATATTCATATTTATTTAACCACCAGAAATTCACCTACTTATTTGTTTTTTATAATCCACTTGGCACATCTTATGCATTTTTATACTACTTGGCTTGTTTCTATATTTATTTGATTTTGCTTAGATACCCATTTTTTTGCACTTCACTTAGATTTTTGACTTAATCATAGCACCTGGCACTTTCTAGTCACTCAGACATCTCTTCCTTTATTTTGATCAACACTGCCACCTAGTGTTCACACCAATTTTTTTAAGAGTCACCACTTTTTGAATTTTTGAGATACTTAACTGCTTTTATTGATTGGGTTACCTTATTAGTGTATTGCTATCAAGTATTTATTTGTGATATTTATTGATGAATGGTTCATTTTTATTATTAATTTATTGACATCTTTAAATATTTATTGTGACTTACCATCAAGACCATTAGTTATATTATAGGGACCACCACCCACAGTAATAACTTTTTCGGAACATTTTAATGTACCTAGATCTATGAGACACACTTTTACATTTTAATTTAGCATTTGGCAGCGCCAGTTACCCTAATATCTTCTCCATTTTAAAATATAGTTTTACTATATTTTTGGGGTAGGCTGCAGCCAACCACACAATTAGATCCATTAGCGCGGAATTCTTTCTTCAATATCCTCTGACACTTTAATTAGTGTTTTCTTCTGCTGCAATGGATATATTCAATTATATCGGAAACAGGGAAATAAAAATCGAGGAGGTTTTTAATCAACAGAAAGCCACTAACAACCATGATCTCAATGGTCTTTTTAGACAATTGAGGCATGACCTAGAGAAACAATTAAGAGTCTGGTGGGACATCTCAACTTTAGAGATGTATATTAAAGAAAGAATGGCCCCACGCAAATTAAGATGGGAATTACATCCCAATGATGGCCTTTCTGATCCAGGTCTAATGGAAGAATGGTTCCAAGTTTTTAACAGATGTGAGTCAGAATTATTGACACAAATCATTGGAAGAAGAAAATTTAAATTAAAGGAAGTAGAAACCAACATCACCAGACTAAAGACCCTCCTCACGCCTTTTGCGACACAAAATGAATATAAAGAAAAAGAGAAAGAACTATCCACAATTATAGCCAAGTATGATAAAGACTTACAAGCGAAAAAACAGAAGAAATTCAATAGAGATATTCTGGACTACAAAAATAACAAAGTCTATAAATGGCAAAGCTCCATAGTGGATGAGAATATGGAAGTTACAGAAAACACCTTACCACCTACCGGATCTAGAGAAACCACACCCGATGAAGACGAAGAAGAGGACGAATCTGAAGCACCTACTCCCAGAACTCCGAGAGAATTTTCCTTCAGACCAATGAGGGACGTAGAGAGCCGTGTAGAGGAAACACAGAGAACCAGGGAAAATTATGAAGCCCCTAGAACACCCCGTGGAAACCAACCAAGGAGACCGTTCAACCAGAGATACGAATCTCCAAGATACCAATACCCCCAAAGATATGAATCTCCAAGATATCAACATCCCCTAAATTATGAGTCTCCAAGATATCAGATTCCCACTTCAAATAGATTCTCTCCCTTGATGGAGAGAGGATCCTACCCATCCCGAGGATTCAGGAGGAATGAAGGACCCTATGAACAAGGGAATTTTTTTCAAGGAAGAAACAGAGGGAGACCCCCCAGACAGGGAGGTTGGTACAACCAACCACGAGTACAAAACTGGAGAGGACCCCCAAGGCCCATGGATTACAACAGACCAATAGGCAACACCTACCACCAAGGAATACCATACCAGAGAGGTTGGAGGAATCCCAACTCCTTCCAACAGAATATTGGGAGGCCGAATACTTGGAACAACCGATGGGAAGGAGGAAACGGACCAGAGGGAAACGTGGGGGGAGAAAGAAAACGAAGAAGAGAATATTAGGAGAAGGAATTTTTAATCTCACTGACACTGTTTTTACACAAGAGGAATTGGAAATTTTAGACTTAGGATTAAAATATGCCCCTAACAAGAATTTAGACAAATTTGAAGCATATATTGATGTACAGAGATTTTTAAGGAAATTAAATATTAAAAAGTTCATTAACATGAATGGAACCCAGAGGGCCACCGACAACAACAACTCTTTTAAACACACCAAATTAAGGAACCGCTCCACTTTCAATCCCAAAGTTCCAAATAATGAATGCATGCAGGCATTCAAGAAGATGGTAGAACATGATATTAAGAACTTAAAAACATATAACAATAAAGAAAATAAAATCTGGAATACCATAGCAGAAATTGAAAAGAAGAAAAATGTGATTATACGCCCAGCCGACAAGGGAGGGGGTCTTGCGATTATTAGAAAACAGGATTATGAAAATGAGATGCATAATCTCTTGAGTGTTCCTGGTACATATAAACAATTATCTAAGAACCCAAAGAAGGAATACAAGAAAAAATTAGAAGCCTACATCAAGAAAGGCACTAGATTGGGAATACTAACAGAAAAGGAAGCCACATACCTACTCCCAAAAGCAGCAAAGACACCCGTCATCTACTATCTCCCCAAACTTCACAAAAGGTTGGACAAACCACCAGGGAGGCCAATAGTTAGTGGGATCGAGTCACTGTTTTCACGACTTAGTGAATATTTGGATACATTTCTCCAACCACTAGTTAGTAACGGAACATCATATTTAAAAGATAGCACCCAACTGATCAAAGAATTGCAAGGATTTACAACAACAGAAACACAGATCCTGGTGACTATTGACGCAAATTCACTTTACACCAGCATAGACCAGAAGGATGGAATTGAGAGTGTCAGAAAGGCTTTATCGGAGGAAACAGACCTAAGACAAGTACAGATCAACTACATTTTAGAAGGACTACAACTTGCCATGGAGAAAAACTATTTCTGGTATAACAAGACATTTTATCTACAAACAAAAGGTGTGGCCATGGGGGCACGTTATGCCCCCAGCGTGGCCAACATTTTTATGAATATGCTAGAGGAGAGGATGGTCTACGGAAAAAATATTTCACAATTACAGTTTTACCGTAGATACATAGATGACATTTTTTTAGTATGGGAAGGAGCACAAGACACTTTAGACAATTTTATTGAACAACTTAATAATAACCCCTATGGGATTAAATTTACAGCCCACTATGACCAACAACAAATCGATTTCTTAGATTTACAGATTTTTAAAAAGGAATACAGAATACAGACCAGAACCTTTTTTAAGCCCACGGATAAAAATGGGTATATCCCGACCTCCAGCTGCCACCATCCAAAATGGAAACAAAACATACCCAAAGGACAATACATGAGGATCAGAAGAAATTGCACTAATATTGAGGATTTCGAGATACAAGCAGAAAAACTAACTAAACGATTTGAGGAAAAAGGATACGACAGATTGATTTTAGAGAAAACAAAAGATAACATTAAAAATATGCCTAGAGACGAACTATTAAAAACGAAAATTCGAAATAATGATAACAACTTGGAATATGCTTTCATAACTGGTTTTAATAAACAATATAAGTCACTAGAAAAGATTTTTAAAAAGTACTGGCCTATTTTAAAATCGGACAAAGTCTTCTCCAAAATATTACCAAGTAGGCCGAAATTTATATATCGTAGGGCACCTACACTGAGAAACAGACTTGTTCATAATGTCATTAATCCCCCAAAGGAAGTGAAACTCTTTCCAGATATGAAAGGATTCGTTCGCTGTCGTAACTGTTTAGCCTGCAGAAATAACACAGCACAGAAGAAGAAGATCACACAATTTAAGTCCAATGTAAACAAGAAAACTTTTAAAATAAAAAATCTGATCACATGCCATAGTACCCATGTAACTTATATTGTCGAATGTCCTTGTAAACTTCAATATATAGGGAGGACCACTAGGCCTTTAATGGTTCGTATCAGAGAACACATTGGAAATATAAAGAGAGGTTTTCCCAAACACAGTTTATCAAGACACTTTAAGGAGGTTCACAATCGGAACCCTAGAGGGCTGATTTTCTACGGAATAGACAGTATAAAGGAACATTGGAGAGGTGAGAATAAAACTAGAAAGATCTCACAAAATGAAACTAAGTGGATTTACTTGCTTGAATCTCTTCAACCCAGAGGACTTAACCTTGATATTGACTTGAATTGCTTTATCTCTGATTTTTAGTGCAGCTACACGTCTTTAGTCTTTTTAATAAAGTTTTTCTATCGTTTTTAATCTACCAATATCAGTGGTCTTAAGCCCCAATTGGACTAACATCACTATATGGCAACACTTATACATATTTTTATATATGACTCCTTTCACATACTAATACCTAAATCTAGATATTTTCCATCACTATAGAATCATTCACCAATATACTTGTCAATTATCCACTTTATCTTGGTCTCACCATTGAGCACATTTAGATAAAATAGAGATTAACACTAAATAGTGCAACACACTACAACTTATTACTTTTATTTTTTGACACACCCTTTGAACCAATTTAATTGTTGTTTATGGTCTGGTCTTTATGGTATACCACATGTCACCTAGTTATTAGCACATGAGATATTTAATTATGATATGTAGGCCTTTATGCATACTTATGTGATATCCTGTCATCATGTTTTCTGCTATTGATTTTATATAGTATGTATCACAGTTGCCTGTCCACAGGAACACAATTGCCTTCCAATATCTCATTATTAATAATATACATTACCCCGTGATACTTATGGTATCCCGATGCATATACAAGATCCCTTGTATTTCTAACACTATTACCAATTTTAAACATCATTTGGGTCATTTAATATGTTATTATTAGTCGTTTAAACATAGCTAGAGGCATATATTATCCTTTTTATAACAAACATTATTTAACATATTTATTCCCGCTTATATACTGTATCATAATATTATATACACTTACTTAATTTGTCTTTAGAGAATTAGAATAGTTGTAATATTCCCCTTGTCATTAGTACCACCACCAGACTAATTAGGCCATTGGAACTATACCATAATCATATTATAATATTTTAAGCCACAATATTATATCAATTTTACATTTTATTCCTTTTTTATATACCCACTTTTACCGTATACTTAGTCTTATAACATATATATATAAATTATACAACTTTTTCCCTTAATATTTATCATTTGTATCATAGGTTTTAATTAGATTCAAAATACATATGAATAAGTTTTTATCTTCCCGATTATATTTTTTATTTTTTAATGGTTCTTTTATCTTAAATCCTTATATTTATCACTTAATACTCAACCACTAATTCGGACGGTCCCGACATATTCCTCTGTCACCTATTTAAATTATCGTTAAATAAATAAACAGGTTTTCCTCTTTTACATAGCAACTGCTGATTATGGCTCTTTTTAAAAAACCCATTGGTCGAAAAATCCAAATCGGGTGGAGCTTCAAGTTCTATGCAGTTTTGCATTAACCACATCTGCCCACCAACTGATGACGCGCTAGTATACTTTTTCTGATTGGGCGCTTGTTCCGGTTGCCGGGCAACGTTTTAGGATTTATACTAGCGGGACTCACGTAGCCTCACGCTGCTCCTGATGACGTCAGTCTTATGACGAAACGCGTAGAGCGTAGGCACGTCAGTTCCGCACCTTGAGACGCACATCCGGCCGTTGAGGCGCACGGCGTCCGGATATACCGCTATACGAGGGGTTCGCGGTCCCTACTTTCTTACAGAAGCTTTATCCGGTTTTTAAATGTGAGTACTTGATTTTATCTGCTTAATAAATGAACATACATTACGGTACTTCACTATATGAGTGTTTCTTTACCCATATAATCCCGGACATCATCCTTGCTGGAGCGCTGCTCATTACCCTATTTGCACATCGCTCATCCCCATTAACCACCATTTGAGGGAGGAAATACCACTGGTCCCACCAGGAAGGGAGAGGCTTACCGAGGTTCATCCGGGTTTTTACCCCAATTATCCAACGCTGGTTACCCCTGTAGGGGTGCCGCTCTCTGGTGAGTGCGGGCTTTTTAGGAAGGGGAGCACGGAATTCCCTCACCCAGCACCCACATCCTGATCCACACCAGGAGACACCCCCTCTATCCATGCGATTTTCTTTGGCACGTCCTATCACCATATTGCACGTTTTTGGACCATTATATCGAGCATATATTTTGCTTTGGACTTTTTCTCACTTTTAATATGGACTAATTTATTATTATTTATATTCATATTTATTTAACCACCAGAAATTCACCTATTTATTTGTTTTTTATAATCCACTTGGCACATCTTATGCATTTTTATACTACTTGGCTTGTTTCTATATTTATTTGATTTTGCTTAGATACCCATTTTTTTGCACTTCACTTAGATTTTTGACTTAATCATAGCACCTGGCACTTTCTAGTCACTCAGACATCTCTACTTAATTTTGATCAACACTGCCACCTAGTGTTCACACCAATTTTTTTAAGAGTCACCACTTTTTGAATTTTTGAGATACTTAACTGCTTTTATTGATTGGGTTACCTTATTAGTGTATTGCTATCAAGTATTTATTTGTGATATTTATTGATGAATGGTTAATTTTTTATTATTAATTTATTGACATCTTTAAATATTTATTGTGACTTACCATCAAGACCATTAGTTATATTATAGGGACCACCACCCACAGTAATAACTTTTTCGGAACATTTTAATGTACCTAGATCTATGAGACACACTTTTACATTTTAATTTAGCATTTGGCAGCGCCAGTTACCCTAATATCTTCTCCATTATGTATACAAGGTGTTTGTTTTTATAAAGAATAAAGATAGAAGTGATTCCAGTGAAAAATTTAATAAATGGCCTAAAGAAATGTGATAAAGTGCAAAGAGGTCCTGTATTGGACCAGTGAAATATATACTGGCCACAGTATTAGTAGTAATGGTGAAATATTAGCAGCAAAAAGTGGTAAAGTGCGATAGGTCCTAATTAGCAATGCTCAATCATCAGGACCCCTGAGCCGCATTGGTACAAAAATCAGGCCAAAAAAATATATAAATAATTTATCTGCATCCAAGCACTACAAAAATAAGGTGAAAGAGTCCATAAAGTTCATGAGAGTTGGAAGTGCAAATTTGGTGGGTGATCCTTGTGGTGATCCAGGTATCCCGGTGCCAGGTGAGGAAAACAGTGCTCCCCCCTTCCTATCTCACCCGCACTCACCGGAAATCGGCACCCCTACAGGGGTAACCAGCGTGTAGATGGCAGGGTATATCCTCAAAAAGGTAATGCTCCTATATGCCAATCTCTCCAGTACCAGATCCTGGATCCTCTTATCCCATATGTATAATATGTAAAGCAAACTCAAATGCAATGCATGTCCAACAGTGATGTATTCGGGGTCATATTAGGAGAAAAGAGCCTCATATAGTAACGTACTATTAACAATCTTTTCCTTTATTGAATCAAATAAGCATATTACTCACATTTAATATCGGTAAACCAACGACAGAGTGTAGGGACCGCAAGACCCTCTCTCGCGGTGACTTCCGGGACGCTGTTTTAGCCAACCGCCGGATCTGCGTTCCAGTAATGCGGAAGTGACGTGGTTACGCTTGATGCGTTTCGTCACCAATGACGTCTTCAGAATGGCTAAAACAGCGTCCTGGAAGTCACCGCAAGAGATTTCTTAATTTCTGCATATAAGTCACTGCTATTGATTGTGACATTTACACTTTACACGTTAAACATACCCATAGGCAGCGCCAGTTACCTCACCACCCTTCAGAGAGTTCTTTGCCATGAGGTGCCATGTTGAACTTCCAGTGACCAGTATGAGAGAGTGAGAGTGAGAGCGATAACACCAAATTTAACACACCTGCTCCCCATTCGCACCTGAGACCTTGTAACACTAATGGGGAAATGGCTAATTGGGCCCAATTTGGCCTTTTTTTTTTTTTTACTTAGGGGTGTACTCACTTTTGTTGCCAGAGGTTTAGACATTAATGGCTGTGTGTTGAGTTATTTTGAGGGGACAGCAAATTGACACTGTTATACAAGCTGTACACTTACTACTTTACATTGCAGCAAAGTGTCATTTCTTTAGTGTTGTCACATAAAAAGATAGAACAAAATATTTACAAAAATGTGAGGGTTGTAATAACTTTTGTGAGATACTGTGTGTGTATATATATATATATATATATATATATATATTTATATTTATACAGTGCTCAGCATAAATGAATGCACCCCAACAGATTTGTCAGAAAACCTTAACTTTCCTTTCAGAATCAACATTTTCTATGGGACACTATACTACAAAATACTCCCACAAATGCGGGTCATTGATCGCAAAGATTTGTTAATTTGCACACACAAAAAAGTATTTTTCCAAACAATTCATTCAAGACCATGTTGCAAAAATGAATACACCCAATGAAAGTTTTGTGGCCGGTTCACACTGGTCAGAATTACGCTCTGACTTTGAGAGCACAAGTTGCATGACATGTCAAAATCAATGGTTCCCTATGAGAGCCACATTAACTGGTACGACTTGTGTTGGTCTGACTTTGAAAAAGGTTCCTGCACTTCTTTGGCCTGACTTAGGAACGATTATAGTCTATTGACTTGAATGGAAGTCGCATTCAAATCGGATCATCATTTTAACTGATCCGACTTGTGGCACGCGACTTGTGCTCTAAAGGATCTTGAAGGGGAACCCCATGCCAATTTAAAAAAAAAAACATCCCCCCCCCACCAAAACCATACCAGACCCTTTTCCGAGCATGCAGCCTCGCAGGTCAGGAAAGGTTTGGGGGCATACCAGGCCACATGTCCTCAATATAGGGGGTGGGGTGCTTTGCAAAATGGGGTAGGGTCCCGGATTATATCACTAGATGGCCATGCCCCATAGCTATATAAGAATGGGCAGACACAACGGAGGGAGCAAGCGTCAAGGGAAAATCGTGGTTACGGACCCTAGCAGGCATCCGGCTTTCCACAAGCAGCTATACTTGGTTCCTCCCACAGCGGTGGAGCATTTCATGGTCTGCCTTAAGCGGTGCAAATCTTTTTGTTGTCTCCTTATCCACATCCACTTGTCCTTTTGAGGAGAAATGGAGGATGCCCCCCCCCCCCCTCCACAGCAAAAGGTCATGGCAGCATCCCAGGGACTGGTGAAAGGACCATCTGCCCACTGCTGATACTGCTAACAGGGACTGAGCCACTCAGAGCAGGACAAATGTACCCTTTCCATACCTCACCCATACGACACTCTTTACAGCGCTTATATGAAACCTAGACTGCACCTATATTGCATTACACTAAACCTTCTCCGCATTTGAACCACATCTACCTTGCACCTGTGCTGAGACTATACAATACTTATACTGTACCTATACTGCATACAGGTTTACTGGGGCTGTTGCTAAGTGTCCCAACACTCTTAAATGGCCCCAGTGATAGCCAGCAGAAGAACATCTCAAAGGATTGTCCCTCCCGCAATAAGTATTATGCAAGCCTCCTTTGGTCCTCTGCCCCCTCTGCTATCATTCTCTTTCTATTTTGGACAGTGCATACCCAGTCAGTCTAAGACTAGCATCACTGCCATAAATGCATTCTGGCAGTATAGTTTCAGCACTCAGTAGATTTTACCACCCCTCACTGCTGCACTTGAGATGGTCTTGCAACTGGTCATGCTAATCTGGACGCCAAATGTCATCTCATGCCTAGTCCTTATTTGAATGCTAAATTGTATTATTACCATTGTTAATCCCTTTTATTCTTGCCCATGTACCAACCATGTTGGGTTACAATATATTATGTTTGCCTTTACTGCCTGGTTTGGTGCCTGTTTGCTTTTATACTGTATAACACTACTAAAGGGTTCTAAGTACTACTTTCAGTAAATTCCTGAGATATTGCATTTTTGTGCACCCAACCTGGTGTGTCAGAGGGGCTGAGGTTCTTGAGAAGGTTAAGGCAAAGAACAGAGGATCCCTCCTATCCAGCGGCCCCTAGGGGATTAGCACAACATATGCATCTCATAAAATTAGAATATAATCAAAAAGTAAATTTATTTCACTAAATCAGTGAAAAGTGAAACTCACATATTTTATATAGATGCGATATACACCAAGTTTTATATTTCAAATGTAGCACCCTACAGGTAGGTGCTAGTTAAAGGTATAGTGGGCCTTGTCTGCCTAACAGCAGGGCTGTGATTTTTTTTTTTTTTTTATTTAATAGTTTTTTTTATTGAAAAGAAAAAAGGATTTTCCAGCAAGAAAAACAAGAAAATAGAAGAAACATAAAAAAAATTTGAAAAATTCAAAAGATTCCAAACAAAACATGTAATACAAAATATGGCCATATTAGCAAAACATAGTATAGTGTGTGAGTACATATCATTATTCAAATAAAAGGTCATTTTGCCATATTGGCATAACATATTACAAGCATATTAACATATGTCATTGTTCAAATTACAAATCAAATAGCCATATCTAAGATATGTGACATGTTTGGATCAAACTATCACTCTAAACTTCTATTTGATCATAACGAGAAAGAAAAAAATAAATAATTTTGGAAAGAGAGGGTAGGGAAAGGATAAGGAAGGGAAGAAAAGGGAAGGTATCATCCGGAGACCTCCGTGGACTTCTTAAGTCAAAGTATTTGTATTAGATGATATATTTTCGATATATTCCGATGAACATTTAAATAAAGGAATGCCAACCAGCCCATCTTTTAAGATATGTATGATTTTGATCTTTTAAAGTTAGAGAGAGATCCTCCATCCGAGCTGCATGTGCAACTCGTTCTAACCACATTTGGACAATAAGGATAGTAGGTTTTTTCCATAGTTTAGTGATTACGGATTTCGCCGCATCTTATAGATGAGGGGTAATAGATTGCTTATACCTGCCCACTGGTTCCCCTGAGCAATGGAACAGGACCACCCAGGGATCATCCAACACTGGATGCCCCTGGATGATGTTGATCCAATGCAACACAGAGGACCAGTATGGGCGCAGAACCGGGCATGACCACCACATATGGGCATGAGAGGCTTCTTCTCCACATCCTCTCCAACAGAGAGCCGAGTAGTCTGGGAACATTGACCGCAACTTTCTAGGAGAGTAATGCCATCTAGACAGCAGTTTATAGTTTAGTTATGAAGATTGTGTAGAAATAGAAGAAGTTTGTACTAGCTGTAATATCTGTTTAAGTTGTTGATCAGTTAAAGGGCGGTCTAGGTCCTGTTCCCATTTCAGGTAAATGCTTGGTAAAGGTATAGTGGGCCTTGTCTGCCTAACAGCAGGGCTGTGATTTATTAGGCAGGGTGTCATGGTTTCCAGGTGTGCCTGCTGAAGGGGGAGTCTCCCCACTGGCTCCTGTGAGAGGCTTCTCATAGAGCGGTGGAGGAAACCCATTTAAGGGACACATCCAGGCTTGTAACTACCCCAGAAGGCAGATTGTGCTGCAAAGGATTCTGGGAGTGGGTATAAGTTTGGGGGTGACACATGACACAATGTCTTTGGCGGGAGCAGAATCCCAGGATGGAGAGTGCGGCTGTCTCTCCTCCTGTCTGAGGGAAGAGTATGTTTTGGGTTGTCGCCTGAGAATCCAGAGAGTGCTAAGTTGAGCTGAGGGGATCTGGTGTGCCGAGAACCTGCGGAGAGAGGGGTTCAGTCCCAGGAAAGCCTACACAGGTCGTGAGTACTGCAGATTGCCCCTGGGGGTCTGCCAGAGTCAGAGGGGACCACTCTGGAAGAGGTTCTGGGATCCAGTGCCAGCTAGCTGAAAGGGGGTACCTAGGTTGAGGACCCTAAAGTTACAGAACCCCAAAGAATTCAAGGCTAAAGGGGGCACCTACTAATGGGCCCTGAATTGTACAGTGTGTGCCAGTTGGAATGTATAGTTTGACAGGATTCTACAACATACTACCTCAAGCCAGAGCAAGGCAGGAGGGAAGTATTCAGTGACTTGTTGCAGTATAACAGTGTCGTTGGTTCTACAATTTCACAGTCCTAGGTCTTCTGGACTACAAGTCAAGGATTCAGCACTTCTCTTAAGTTACAGAGTGTTCTCAGAGATAGTGGGCGTTGGCTGGCTCCGGCTGGCATCAAGGAAGCGCCAAAAGGCATTTTTCAGGAACAAAGTCCCAAGTGTATATAGTTGAAGCCTAAAGGAGTATCCCACTCATTCCCTTCTCCCATTCCCTTTTATCTACAATAAAACAACAACACAAAGATGCCGGAGTGGTTCATGTCTCAGTCTTCACACCCAGGGCCACAGCTCACATGGGCTGGAAAGGTAACCGGTAACAATGGTAGACCCACAGCAGGCCACAGGCCTGGAAAACCTGCCAAATTTGGGGGCTCATCCGGGATTTTGCCATTAGTTACCGGGCCAGTTACCCTTGGCAACGGCATAAGGAAAAGTCCAAAAAATTAATTTTTGTGTCCGGAACTGCTATCCAAGCGCCAGGCCGGGTGTGAGACTGCAACTGCGGGAGGCAGGGAGAGTGGGTTGAGGCTGAAAGCCCACATGGAGGGATGCTTGTGGCAGCGCAAATGCTCTCAAAGAGACTGTAAAGTGACCAAGATTTTTCATATGGACTATGAGATGTATTCTGCTATCAGAAAGTGGAGAGCAGGAGGCAAAGGTCTCAGGATGCATGAATGCAGCCACTATCTAATAGTAAGGAGTCCGGGTGTGGACAGTCAAGATGGCGTCAAGGGTCCAAGGGAGGACAGAGAAGTGGACGCCGGCAGTCCTAGTGAGGACAGTGAAAATGGAGGCCAGGGACACAGGGAAAGAGGTGCCAAGGGCCGGGTGGTGGTGCACGCTATGTGAAAGAATGTTGATCGCGCATTTGACAGCCGGACATTTATTCTGTATAGTTTCTGCATGCATACTGTGGGGATCGTAGTCGTCCTTGCCGAGACGGGCAGTGGGGCTAGTCCTGGAGCCAGTATGGAAGATGAGAATTGCATGTGTGTGGCAAGGAAGAGGAGTATCGACCGTGCAGTCGGTAGGGGGATGCTGCTCTTGCCGAGCAAGGAGGGACAGCTGGCTTTAGTCGGGAAAAGCGCAGTGGATACCCTAGTGCAATTGAGGTGGGCGGATGTATATCTAGCAAGTGATATACTCCGCTTTGCAGCTACTTCCCAAGTGTTTGCAGCTCAGAAGCATGGCAGGGGAAGAGTTACAGTACCACGCAGGAAAGCGCGCCACGAGCAGGACTGCCCAGAGGGAGAATGGATGGAGACCGCGGGAACATCCGGCCAATCAGGAGTGGCCCAGAGGACCCTATTATCCCCTCCTCCGGGCGCGGCCATGCGGGAGACACGTGTAGGAGAAGGAGGCATGTCATTCACCAGAGGAACGAAGAGTGTTCCCGCTATGGCTGCCACCATGGCCGAGGTGCAGAGCAGAGAGAAGACTACCTGCCCGATGCCCCGTTAGTTTGGGATACCGTCATCCGGATGGTGCCAGATGGCGGACTCACGTTGTGCACAGGAGGAGGTCGGGAGTTCCTTGGAGTGGTATGTCCCCAGTGTGCCACTGTAACTGTGGGGGTGCAGGCGTGGGTTCAATGTGGGCAATGTGGTGATTTGCTGCTCAGGGCAGAGAAGAGCGAGGGCCGTCCCAAGAAGCTTACAGTTATGTGGGAGACAGGCCTCACTCAAGAGGTGATGGGGAACGAGTCAAAGTTTCTCCGCGGAGCAGGAAGAGGCATCTTCAGGCTGATAGTGCAGATAGAGGCCCTGCCTGTAGTTGGTGGGCTTACAGTCTGCGGGAAGGGAGTTCGGTCGCAGAGCTCCATAGGGAGGGGACCCGTGTCTACCCAAACAGTAGGGACCTGGCCAGAAGTATCGTCGGTCAGGGCCCTAACAGAATCCGCCCCTATAAGCATTCCCCAGCCTGTCCAGACAGAAGTTTCCCAGGTGTCTTATTCCAACGCCAGTAGTGAGGGTGAGAAGTGCCCTGTCAGAGTGGATTCCCAATCCTTCTACTTGAAACACGGCTCCTTGGAATAAGGTATGGGTGGCTGGGGATCCATGGAGGAGACCGAGTGGGAATGGGGATCAGAGACTGGAAGCAGCTCCCCAGGTCCTGAAGTTGTTATACTCCTAGACCAGGAGGCTCAGGAGGCTATTGAAAGAGGGGAACTGGCCCAGAAATTGGGGTTCTGTGATGCCTATGTCACAAGGGTCCCAGATCTCACCCCATCGGGGAACATTTCTAGGGCCAGGGACCAAAACACGGCCTATGAGGAGATGATCCAAAGAGTACACACCCCATTTTCTCCACCAGGGAGAGGTAACCGGAAAACCCTTCCCAGGTTATCTAGGATGCAGCGGTGTAATGTTCCGGTACCTTTGGTACCCTAAATTACACTTTCCACAAGTGTATGCGCCCTACCATTTACTTTTGGAAAGGTGCGCATACACCTTTAAGACTGGAGCTGTCATCACTCAGCGCCGGACTAGATGGCTATTTAAGGCGTCGGTTCTCACTCACATGTGTTCGTTCAAACACCCTTATCTGGATGCTAACCTTGCTTGAAGCTTCCATGCTTGCAAGCTTACTTCGCTGACGGAACCTCGCTGCGCTGATTCCTGTATCCCGCTACTGGATCATCCGCCTCTCCTGAACCACCCTTCGGCTGTATCGCTAATAGTGCTAAGTACCCCGCAGGGGATTTCTCTATAAACTTATACTAAGCTTACACTATCTAGTTCTGCATAGTAAAGACTGTTTATCACATCTGCATAAACTAGATTGCTAGCTCTTGAGACTACTGCTACTTTTCTGCACTGGGTTGATCTCTTTTGTATGTCCACCTGCTATCCTATCATCTGCTATCATACAACATTGCTCAACCTTCCTGCATCCATCTGCTACTGTCTCACCTTCAAGTGTCTATCACCTACCACCTCCACTCAACCTATCCCTCAACCTTCATCATTGTGTTACCACATACATAAAGTCACTCTAGGAACCAGCTTGCTAATTGTGTGTATTTACTGGCTGAAATAAGACCTTCCACACATGATGAGTCATTGAGGTTGGGAATGGTATCTCAGCATATCTCTTACATGACTACTGACGTGGAATTATTTCTGCAGCTGAAAATCCACACCATATAAGAAACGCAGAAGCGTTACAGATTGAACGAACCTAAAAATGGATTCAGCAGAAATAACCACTCAGGTGACACAATTAAAACAGCAAGTATCTGCGTTAATACACGCACTTGCTGAATTAAAAGAAGACAATCAGGCTCTGTCGCAGCAGGTAATTAGACTGACACAACTTACCTCTGCTCAGTCCCCTGAACCCAAGATAAATCCCCCTTTGGTATTTACAGGCGATCGCAAAAAATTTTGCGAATTTAAAAACGCATGTGAGTTACTTTTTTTGCTAAAACCTCGTACCTACCTTACTGATCACATTAAGGTTTGTACTATTATTTCTTACCTATCAAGCGATCCTCGAGCCTGGGCAGATTCTCTTTTTGTGAAAAACGACCAGCTTCTCAACTCCTATGCCTTGTTCCTGGCAGAGCTCACTAGCCTATATGATGACCCCAATAGGCAGAGTACTGCTGATCTTCAGTTAAAATCCTTGAAACAAGGAAGGAGGCCTGTGGAAGACTTTGTCGCAGAGTTCAAGAGATGGACCCTTGATTCAGAATGGAATGATGCATCTCTGAAAACCCAATTTAGGCTTGGCCTATCAGAAGCCGTTAAGGACGAGCTCGCCCGAGCGGATCTGCCAAAAACCCTGGATGCATTAATACAACTCAGTATTACCATAGATAGAAGACTACGAGAAAGAAAGGCTGAAAAGATGGGAATGCCATTATCCGTTTCCTCTCGCAGTCTGGCCATTCCTATGGAGGTAGGAACCATACGCCCACCGCTATCAACTATGGAAAAAGCCAAAAGACGAAATGAAAATCTCTGCTTGTACTGTGCATCCCCGGATCACAAGATAAACGTCTGTCCCCTAGTCAACAAAAAGAAGGGTGAGTGTTCACATGTCTCTCTAGGAGGATTGACAACTTCATTCACTAACCCCTAAATTTCTGTTTTTTTGACATTACAGTGGGACCAGAACAGGATTACTACTAAGGCCATGATTGACACAGGATCTTGTGGAAATTATATGGATATATGTTTTGCTGCTTTAAATAAAATTCCTATTATTTCTAAACTCAAACCTGTCTCAGTAAGTCTTATTACCGGTGTTCCGTTATCCTCTGGTCCGATCACCGATCAGACACAAGCACTTCTAGTCACTATTAACGAGTCTCATAGGGAGACTTCTACCTTCGATTTAATACCATCACCCCACTTTCCCATTGTGTTGGGGCTTCCCTGGTTGCACACACACCAACCAACCATAGATTGGAAGAAACGGTCCTTGACCTTCCCTTCTTGTTATTGCGAGGAAACGTGTAACCTCCCGTTTTCCGGGAAGATTCTGTCTGTGGTGACAGATGAGATTGCACCACTATGTTATCAGGATCTTTCTGAGGTTTTTCTTGAGAAAAATGCTCAAGCATTACCTCCTCATCGAGACTATGATTGTAGCATTGATCTACTCCCAAATAGCAAATTGCCGTTCGGTCATGTTTATCCTCTTTCACAGGATGAACTTGCCCATCTCAAAACCTATTTGGATGAGAACTTGGAAAAAGGTTTTATTAGACCTTCCACTTCTTCCACAGCAGCAGGACTCTTTTTTGTTCGCAATAAAGATTCAAGTCTCAGACCTATCATCGACTACAGGAAATTGAATGCTATCACAATAAAAGATCGCTATCCTCTACCGCTTATCCCTGAGCTCATTGAGCAGGTGCGTGGAGCTACCTATTTTTCAAAATTAGACCTGAAAGGAGCATACAATCTCATTCGAATCCGTGATGGACACGAGTGGAAGACTGCGTTCAGAACTAGATACGGATTGTTCGAATATCTTGTGATGCCATTCGGCCTATGCAATGCCCCTGCAGTTTTCCAACGATTTATAAACGATATTTTTAAAGACTTACTAGATGTCTGTGTTGTGGTATATCTGGACGATATACTTATATATTCACGGACCCTGTCTGAACACATAAGACATGTAAGACTTGTATTATCGAGATTGCTTGCACATAATCTTTATGTGAAGCTGAAGAAATGCTTGTTCCATAAAGATGAGATACTCTTTCTAGGCTACATCATATCCAAAACAGGAATCGAGATGGACATGAGTAAAATATCCTGCATTCAGGATTGGCCTACACCAACTACACGCAAGGCGCTACAGCGATTCCTGGGATTTTCAAATTTCTACAGGAAGTTCATAAAAAACTTTTCTGCTATTGTGAGACCCCTCACACAGCTCACTAGCATAAAAATACCGTTTAAATGGTCAGAAGAAGCAAATAAGGCTTTCCACTTGTTAAAGACAAGGTTTACTTCCGCTCCCATATTACGCCATCCAGACCCATCCCTCCAATACATTCTGGAGGTAGATGCGTCAAACCTGGCAGTAGGAGCAATACTCTCCCAACGACCTACCCCCACTTCACCACTTCATCCAGTCGCCTTTTTTTCTAAATCCCTGAGCAGTTCCGAGATAAATTACCCCGTGGGTGAGAAGGAACTGCTTGCTATAAAATTGGCTCTGGAGAATTGGCGACATTTACTCGAAGGCACCCAATTACCAATAATTATATACACGGACCATAAAAACCTCCAATATCTTCAGACTAGCAAAACTCTCTCGCATCGACAGGTACGATGGTCACTATTCTTTCTAAGGTTTAACTTCCTAGTGACCTACACACCTGCAGATAAGAACAAAAAGGCGGATGCACTATCACGACTAACTGAAGAAAACTACTTTGAAATTCCTTCCGTTCCTATAATACCTCACAAACGCATTATTGGAGTTGTCCGTTCCTTGAAGGAAGAGGTTCTGCATGGTATAAGGTTGGATTCACCCCCACCACAACTAAATACCGATGCAGAAGGCTTCCTCTACTACAACGACAAACTTTACATACCACCTACCCTACGCACCAAGATCTTGGAATTATCGCATGATGTGCCTATGGCAGGACATATGGGTATGACAAAGACTTTCAATTTGATTTCTCGGCAATTCTGGTGGCCTGACATGAAAACATCTATACAAAAATTCGTCTCTTCATGCAATGTCTGTGCCAGGTCCAAAATTGACACTACGAGACCATCCGGTCTACTATGCAGTCTACCAATACCCCAAACTCCATGGGAGGTTCTGTCATTGGACTTCATCGTAGAATTGCCTCCTTCCAAAGGATTTAATACCATCTTGGTGTCAGTGGACCATCTGACAAAGATGGCACATTTCATTGCTATTCGCAGACTACCTTCGTCCAAACAAACGGCAAAACTCCTGATGAAACATGTCTTCAGATTACATGGTATCCCAAAAACTCTTTTGTCTGACCGTGGATCCCAATTTATTTCTAAATTCTGGCAAGAACTATGTCACATACTACGGATTGAGCGGAAGCTCACTTCTCCTTACCATCCGCAGACCAACGGACAGACTGAAAGAGTCAACCAATGCATCGAGCAGTATTTACGTTGTTACACTTCTTACCAACAGGATGATTGGTTGGATCTTCTCCCCCTGGCAGAATTTGCCTACAACAACGCAACTCACAGTACAACCAAGCAGAGTCCGTTCTACTTGAACTATGGGTTCCATCCCTCTATTCTCCCTCCACGCATCCTTCCTTCAAATAACCCAGTAGCCTCAGACTATCTTTCCCAAATAAAGGATTCTCTGGGTTTACTAAATACTACCATTGCACACGCTCACAGTCAACAAAAGAAGTACTATGATCTTCGTAGAAGACCTTCTCCACAGTATACTATCGGGGACCTCGTTTGGCTCTCAACAAAAAACTTGAGACTGAAGATCCCTAGCAAAAAGCTTGGACCTCTGTTCTTGGGACCTTTCCCAATCAAGAAACTTATTGGAAAAGCTGCAGTGCAGCTTACATTGCCAATGGACCTAAAAATCCATCCCATTTTCCATGTGTCGCTACTAAAACCCCATGTTCCGGACCAAGGAATAAGGCCTAATATTCCACCTCCCCCTCCTGTACAAGTTGAAGGTGGAGAAGAATACGAGATAAAAGAGATTCTGGATTCTCGTATCTACAGAAGAAGACTTCAGTACTTGGTTAGATGGAAGAACTATGGGCCCCAAGACGACACCTGGCTAAACACCTCTGACATACATGCCCCTAGATTAATCCGCAATTTTCATGCGAGATACCCAGACAAACCAGCTCCAGAGGCCTTCAGGAGCAGGCCTTAAGGGGGGGGTATTGTAATGTTTCCGGTACCTTTGGTACCCTAAATTACACTTTCCACAAGTGTATGCGCCCTACCATTTACTTTTGGAAAGGTGCGCATACACCTTTAAGACTGGAGCTGTCATCACTCAGCGCCGGACTAGATGGCTATTTAAGGCGTCGGTTCTCACTCACATGTGTTCGTTCAAACACCCTTATCTGGATGCTAACCTTGCTTGAAGCTTCCATGCTTGCAAGCTTACTTCGCTGACGGAACCTCGCTGCGCTGATCCCTGTATCCCGCTACTGGATCATCCGCCTCTCCTGAACCACCCTTCGGCTGTATCGCTAATAGTGCTAAGTACCCCGCAGGGGATTTCTCTATAAACTTATACTAAGCTTACACTATCTAGCTCTGCATAGTAAAGACTGTTTATCACATCTGCATAAACTAGATTGCTAGCTCTTGAGACTACTGCTACTTTTCTGCACTGAGTTGATCTCTTTTGTATGTCCACCTGCTATCCTATCATCTGCTATCATACAACATTGCTCAACCTTCCTGCATCCATCTGCTACTGTCTCACCTTCAAGTGTCTATCACCTACCACCTCCACTCAACCTATCCCTCAACCTTCATCATTGTGTTACCACATACATAAAGTCACTCTAGGAACCAGCTTGCTAATTGTGTGTATTTACTGGCTGAAATAAGACCTTCCACACATGATGAGTCATTGAGGTTGGGAATGGTATCTCAGCATATCTCTTACATGACTACTGACGTGGAATTATTTCTGCAGCTGAAAATCCACACCATATAAGAAACGCAGAAGCGTTACAAGCGGTGGATGCAAAAGAAGGTGGCATTGGAGTATGGCTACGACTACCCCTATGCTCCCAGGGTCATGCTCCTGGTGGAAAAGTTCAGAGACTGGTGGTGCGATGAACTTATTTGGGCCTACTTTTTGTTCTAAAGCCGTACCGGGACTCCACTGGAGGAAGGGTTAAAGGAGAAGTTTGCTAAAGTTAAAGCTCAGTGGTACTACGGACTCTCCATTTACATAGATAGAGTGGAAGTCCGTCGCCCGGATGATTCGTCAATCCGGGTCAGAAATGAACAAGGGGAGTATGTCCAAGTGCCCCACCCGGAGTATTACATTTGAGTTTGTCAGAGTTCTTTTAAAGCAAGGAGGAGTTGAGGAGCAGCGAAAAAGAAAAAAAATGGTGTGGCAGGCTGGCTACCACAACTGACCAAAGAAACATTTTGAGATGATATGATACTGAATCCAAGTTGAAAAGTATTAGGAGTTAAACCAGACCCCTTGGGCAATTGGGCCAGGGTCCTTTTTACAAAGTCAAGTGCTGTGATGTCACGCCTTTGGGACCGTCGGGTACGGGGGTTTTGGGAAGTTATTTGTTTGCTAGGTCCTTTGGGCCATCGGGCTGGGGCCTTCTGTGGATTACAAATGGCTGTGTGGGACTTCATCCACAGTCTGTACAGGTGAAGATGTTGCTACAAGTTACAAAGTTCACGAGTGTCCGTGAACTTTGGTGTGGGGTGCCCTGCTGGACCCCTGTGATGTTTCCCTGACTCAGCAGGACTGTAGGTCATGAGAGACTGTGACCTGCCCTGTTTCCTCACTGAAGTGCTCAAAGGTACAGCAGAGGGTGCTGTGTTCAAACACTTCAACAAAGAAGACTCTGTCTAGACAGCTAGTGGTAGGGGAAAAAAGTGGGACCGCACTCGGATACATGAAATCAAAATTCGTTCTTTATTCCTCATCAATCTATACAGACGTTGCACCAAGAGACCTGTCAGGTTGACGCGTTTCACGATATAGGTAATCGCTTACTCATAACCACACACTGGAATATTGGAGATGAGCCGGCATTTGTAGGCAGGGCATCAGCTGATGACACTGCGTTGTAATTGATCTCATGTGAAATTAATCAATGGTGAAAGAAATTAGGCAAATGTCGGCTGATCACCTCTAGACTGTGTGAAAACAGACAAATAATCTCAAAAAACCTTCTAACAAAGAGGAAGATTGAGACATATACACAGCTCAAACATTGAAATAGGAAATAAAGTAAAATAAACATAATGTGTTAAAATATAGAACACACATAGTGATAACAATAGTGAATCGACATCACTGTGTGGTGAACCTCTATTAATAAGTAGGGTTGAGCGGACACCTAGATGTCCGTGTTCGACGGGTTCGGCCGAACTTTAAAAAAAAGTCCGGGTCCGTGTCCCGGACTTTTACCGAACTGTTCCCGGACACCGAACCCCATTGAAGTCAATGGGGACCCGAACTTTAAGGCACTAAAATGGCTCTAAAACACCAAAGGAAAGGGCTAGAGTGCTGCAAATGGCAGCAAAACGTAATTAAGAGCATGGCAAGTGCTCTGCAAACAAATGTGGATAGGGAAATAACTTAAAACAACAAAAAAAAACAGAAAAATAAAACAATGTTCTTCTTCATCTCTGAAGGACGAGGCCCATATGGAGTAGGAGGGAGGTTGAGGTGGTGGTGGATGTGGCGGTGACATAGGCATGCGCACAGGGTGTGCCGGGTGTGCCTGGGCACACCCTAATCACCTAGGGCACATAGCATTGCCAGTGAGGAGATGGGAAAGATCTCCCTCGGACCTGCTCTGCTCTATTTCTCTTTACCTACAGGTACATGGCCCCGATACATTACTCTCCCTGCTGGCAAACACATGCATGTGTATTTCAACTTTGGGGTGCACACCTTAATGCAATAGGCTGCGCACACCTATGGGTGGTGTAGGTGGAAGCGGCGGTGGAGGAGGACCAGGGCCGGATTAAGAGCATCATGGGCTTGGTGCTGAGGATTTTGAAGGGCCTTAAGGGCCGTGCCTTGCCATGCACCCAGAGGAGGAAGGGTGCAGCCATGCATGCCTAATTCAACATGGGATGCTGTCTCTGAAGCCCATAAACACATCCATGCATCGGCAACTGTCCCTCCTTGTCCGGCCTTCGCGCTGTGTGGGGAGGTTCTGAGGGTGCTGCCTGGGGAAGCGAGCATAGAAGCCAGACTTCTGTTTTTACAAGTGACAGAAGAGCGGTAACAGTGAATATGGCCAACCCGGGGCCTATATAAAAGGTAGGGGCCTGGAGCTGCAGCTCCAATAGCCCCTACGTTAATCTGGCCCTGAGGAGGAGGACGAGGTAGCCAACACTGCTTCTTTTCACAAATTTTAAATGAGGGTACACCCCAAAAGAGTGAGAAAGAGCAAAAATGGAACAATGGGTGGGTAAGGTCGGTATCCATTGCTATTCTGCACAAGGTACGGAAAAGTCCCGTGGGATCCATGCCTGGTTCATTTTATTGAACGTGAGCTTGTCCACATTGTCTCTGGACAGGCGGCTGTGCTTGTCTGTTATAACGCCCCCAGCCGTGCTAAATACCCGTTCAGATAATACACTGGCTGCAGGGCACGCCAGCACCTCCAAGGCGTAAAGGGCAAGCTCAGGCCATGTGCCCAATTTGGAGACCCAGAAGTTGAAGGGGGCAGACCCCTCATTCACTACATGTAGGCGTGTGCACACATACTGCTCCACCATGTTGGTAAAATGCTGCCTCCTGCTAAGACGTTCCATCTGAGCTGCTGGTGCTGTTGTTTGTTGTGGCGTGCTGACAAAGCTTTTCCACATTTCGGCCATGCTAACCCTGCCTTCTGAGGTGCTGGCGGTGCCCTGGTTGCGTTGGCGACCTCCTCCTCCTCCTCCTCCTCCTCTGCCTTGTGCTTCCACTGCGGCCCCGCTGTCAGATGGGAATGCCAGCAGCATGGCGTCTACCAGCGTGCGCTTGTACTCGCGCATCTTGCGATCGCGCTCCAGTGAGTGAATTAAGGACGGTACGTTGTCCTTGTAACGGGGATCCAGCAGCGTGGCCACCCAATAATCAGCACAAGTTAGAATGTGGGAAACTCGGCGGTCGTTGTGGAGACACTGCAGCATGTAATCGCTCATGTGTGCCAGGCTGCCCAGAGGCAACGAAAGGCTGTCCTCTGTGGGAGGTGTATCGTCCGTGTCCTCTGTATCCCCCCAGCCACGCACCAGTGATGGCCATAAGCTGGCCTGGGTGCCACCCTGCTGTGAACATGGTTCCATCTCCTCCTCCAGCTCCTCCTCCTCCTCATCCTCCTCATCCTCCAGAACTGTGCCCCTGCTGGACAATTGTGTCCCTGGCGTTTGTGTGTGCAGGAACCCACCCTCGGAGCCCCTTGCGAATGACTGCCCTGAAAGCCTTGGAAATGTTACCTCTTCATCCTCCTCCTCCTCCTCATCCTGTGCCACATCCTCTTCCATCATCGCCCGAATTGTTTTTTCAAGGAGGCATAGAAGTGGGATAGTTAAGCTGAGAACGGCGTCATTGCCACTGGTCATGTTGGTGGAGTACTCAAAACAGCGCAACAAGGCACACAGGTCTCGCATGGAGGCCCAGTTATTGGTGGTGAAGTGGTGCTGTTCCGCAGAGCGACTCACGCGTGCGTGCTGCAGCTGAAACTCCACTATGGCCTGCTGCTGCTCGCACAGTGGAGTTCCACCTTGTGGGCACGTCACATATGAGGCGGTGAGCGGGAAGGCCGAAGTTACGCTGCAGCGCTGCCAGGCGAGCAGCAGCAGGGTGAGAACGCCAAAAGTGCGCACAAACGGCCCGCACTTTCTGCAGCAGCTCTGACATATCGGGGTAGTTTTTAAGGAACCTCTGCACCACCAAATTCAGCACATGCGCCAGGCAAGGGATGTGCGTCAAACCGGCTAGGCCCAGAGCTGCTATGAGATTTCTCCCGTTATCGCACACCACCAGGCCGGGCTTGAGGCTCGCTGGCAGCAACCACTCATTTGTCTGCTGTTCCTTGCTCCTCCACAACTCCTGCGCGGTGTGTGGTTTGTCCCCCAAACAGGCAAGTTGTAAAACTGCCTGCTGTCGTTTACCCCTGGCCGTGCTGAAGTTGGTGGTGAAGGTGTTACGCTGTCCGGATGAGGAGGCGGTAGAGGATGAGGAAGCGGAGTAGGAGGAGTTAGGAACAGGAGGCAAACTGAAGCGCCCTGCAATCCTCGGTGGTGGAAGGACATGGGCCAAATTGCTATCCGCCTCAGGCCCATCCGCCACTGCATTTACCCAGTGTGCCGTTAGGGAGATATAACGCCCCTGACCGTGCTTACTGGTCCACGTATCGGTAGTTAGGTGGACCTTGGCACAGATGGCGTTGCGCAGTGCACACCTGATTTTTTCCCCCACTTGGTTGTGCAGGGAAGGGATGGCTTGCCTGGAAAAGTAGTGGCGGCTGGGCACGACGTACTGTGGGACAGCCACCGACATAAGGTTTTTAAAACTGTGCGTCTCCACCAGACGGAATGACAGCATTTCAAAGGCCAATAATTTTGAAATGCTGGCATTCAGGGCCAGGGATCGCGGGTGGGTAGGGGGGTACTTCCTCTTCCTCTCAAGTGTTTGGGAGATGGAAAGCTGAACGCTTCCACGGGACATTGTGGAGATGGTTGTTGGTGACCCAGGTGGTGGTGTTGCTGACAGATCGTCTGTTTGCGGGGTGGCAGGTGCCGGTATCACTACAGATGTGGCTGGAGCGGCCGAGACTGCAGCAGAAGAGGAAGCAGGATGAGCCAGAGACGTTTCTTGGTTTTGAAGGTGTGTACTCCACTGCAGCTCGTGCTTTGCACTTAGATGCCTGATCATGCAGGTTGTGCTCAGGTTGAGAAGGTTTATGCCTCGCTTCAAGCTCTGATTGCACAGGGTGCAAACCACTCATGTCCTGTCATCAGCACATTTTCTAAAGAACTTCCAGGCTAGAGAACTCCTTTGAGCTGACTTTGGTGCGCTCGTTCCCTTGCTGCGTTGGGCAGTAGCGGGCGTAGTGTCTAGGGCACGGCCGCTCCGCTTCTGCACCCTGCTCCCTCTTCTGCTGTGCTGGTGGCTCTGTGCGACCACCGCCTCTTCCTCCAAACTACTCAGGTCACCTGCATGACGTTCATTCCATGTGGGGTCGAGGACCTCATCGTCCTCCACATCATCTTCCACCCAGTCTTCACCCCTGCCCTCCTTGTCGGTCTCCACAATGCTGAACGCCGCAGCAGTTGGCACCTGCGTTTCGTCATCATCGGAGACGTGCTGCGATGATCCTTGCATGTACTCATCTTGAGAAATAAGTGGTTGGGCATCGCTGCACTCAATCTCTTCCACTTCTGGGGCAGGGCTAGGTGGATGGCCCTGGGAAACCCTGCTGACAGAGTCATCAAAAAGAAGAAGAGACTGCTGTATGGCTTGGGGCTCAGACTGCTTGCCTGATTTGCAAGGGGGTGAGGTGAAAGACGGTTGGACATTGGCTGCAGGTGCCAACTGTGACCTTTCTGCAGTAGACTGGGTGGCAGACAATGTGAAGGAACTGGAGGCACTGTCAGCAGCAAACCAATCTACTATCGCCTCCACTTGTTCTGGCCTCATCACTTCTAGGGGCATATGATGCCCTACCAAATACTGATGCAGGTTCTGTCGCCTACTCACACTTGAGGAAGGTGTTTCACTTGTGCGTGTAGCTGGCACAGATCGACCACGTCCTCTCCTTGCAACAGGAGCTCTACCAGCAGCACCACGACCCAGGCCACGGCCCTTATTTGACGGTCTCCTCATATTTCTGTAATTTAAGATCTTGCCCTAGAAAGGTTTTTATTGAATAGCGGAATAGGAAATATGATCCAAAAAAGTGTATGTATCTCGCACGTACAAAACCACACTAGGCCCCAATTACTATTGTTTCTACCCCTAAAAGGATGGATGAGGAGTAGGAGGAGTATGGAACAGACAGCACCCGTAAATCTTCAGAAGTATGAGATGAACCTCAAAAACTTGGAAAGGTGGATCTCACACGTACCGACACAGACTATCCCGCAATTCAATTGATCCTCAAAGGTTTTTATTGAATAGCGGAATAGGAAATATGATCAAAAAGAAAGTGTATGTATCTCACACGTACACCACCACACTAGGCCCCAATTACTATTGTTTGTACCCCTAAAAGGATGGTTGAGCAGTAGGAGGAGGAGTATGGAACAGGCAGCACCCTCAAATCTTCAGAAGTATGAGATGAACCCCAAAAACTTGGAAAGGTGGATCTCACACGTACCGACACAGACTATCACGCAATTTAATTGATCCCCAAAGGATTTAATTGAATAGCGGAATAGAAAATATGATCAAAAAGAAAGTGTATGTATCTCACACGTACACCACCACACTAGGCCCCAATTACTATTGTTTGTACCCCTAAAAGGATGGTTGAGCAGTAGGAGGAGGAGTATGGAACAGGCAGCACCCTCAAATGTTCAGAAGTATGAGATTGTGTTCACTGTACCCCACAAAGATTGTGTTCACTGCACCCCACAAAGATTGTGTTCACTGCACCTCAAAAAGGATTTTGTTCACTGCACCCCACAAAGATTGTGTTCACTGCACCCTAAAAGGATTTTGTTCACTGCACCCCAAAAAGATTGTGTTCACTGTACCCCCCAAAGATTGTGTTCACTGCACCCCACAAAGATTCTGTTCCCTGTACCCCACAAAGATTGTGTTCACTGCACCCCCACAAAGGATTTTGTTCACTGCACCCCAAAAAGATTGTGTTCACTGCACCCCAAAAAGGATGTTGTTCACTGCACCCCAAAAAGGATTTTGTTCACTGCACCCCAAAAAGATTGTGCTCACTGCACCCCACAAAGATTGTGTTCACTGCACCCCACAAAGGATTTTGTTCACTGCACCCCAAAAAGATTGTGTTCACTGTACCCCCCAAAGATTGTGTTCACTGCACCCCACAAAGGATTTTGTTCACTGCACCCCAAAAAGATTGTGTTCACTGTACCCCCCAAAGATTGTGTTCACTGCACCCCACAAATATTCTGTTCACTGTACCCCACAAAGATTGTGTTCACTGCACCCCACAAAGGATTTTGTTCACTGCACCCCAAAAAGATTGTGTTCACTGCACCCCAAAAAGGATGTTGTTCACTGCACCCCAAAAAGGATTTTGTTCACTGCACCCCAAAAAGATTGTGCTCACTGCACCCCACAAAGATTGTGTTCACTGCACCCCACAAAGGATTTTGTTCACTGCACCCCAAAAAGATTGTGTTCACTGTACCCCCCAAAGATTGTGTTCACTGCACCCCACAAAGGATTTTGTTCACTGCACCCCAAAAAGATTGTGTTCACTGTACCCCCCAAAGATTTTGTTCACTGCACCCCACAAATATTCTGTTCACTGTACCCCACAAAGATTGTGTTCACTGCACCCCACAAAGGATTTTGTTCACTGCACCCCAAAAAGATTGTGTTCACTGCACCCCAAAAAGGATGTTGTTCACTGCACCCCAAAAAGGTTTTTGTTCACTGCACCCCAAAAAGATTGTGTTCACTGCACCCCACAAAGATTGTGTTCACTGCACCCCACAAAGGATTTTGTTCACTGCACCCCAAAAAGATTGTGTTCACTGCACCCCAAAAAGGATTTTGTTCACTGCACCCCAAAAAGGATGTTGTTCACTGCACCCCAAAAAGGATTTTGTTCACTCCACCCCAAAAAGATTGTGTTCACTGCACCCCACAAAGATTGTGTTCACTGCACCCCAAAAAGGATTTTGTTCACTGCACCCCAAAAAGATTGTGTTCACTGCACCCCACAAAGATTGTGTTCACTGCATCCCACAAAGGATTTTGTTCACTGCACCCCAAAAAGATTGTGTTCACTGCACCCCACAAAGATTGTGTTCACTGCACCCCACAAAGGGTTTTGTTCACTGCACCCCAAAAAGATTGTGTTCACTGTACCCCCCAAAGATTGTGTTCACTGCACCCCACAAAGATTCTGTTCACTGTACCCCACAAAGATTGTGTTCACTGCACCCTAAAAGGATTTTGTTCACTGCACCCCAAAAAGGATGTTGTTCACTGCACCCCAAAAAGGATTTTGTTCACTGCACCCCAAAAAGGATGCTGTTCACTGCACCCCAAAAAGGATTTTGTTCACTGCACCCCAAAAAGATTGTGTTCACTGCACCCCACAAAGATTGTGTTCACTGCACCCCACAAAGGATTTTGTTCACTGCACCCCAAAAAGATTGTGTTCACTGCACCCCAAAAAGGATGTTGTTCACTGCACCCCAAAAAGGATTTTGTTCACTGCACCCCAAAAAGATTGTGTTCACTGCACCCCACAAAGATTGTGTTCACTGCACCCCACAAAGGATTTTGTTCACTGCACCCCAAAAAGATTGTGTTCACTGCACCCCAAAAAGGATGTTGTTCACTGCACCCCAAAAAGGATTTTGTTCACTGCACCCCAAAAAGATTTTGTTCACTGCACCCCAAAAAGGACGTTGTTCACTGCACCCCAAAAAGATTGTGTTCACTGCAGCCCAAAAAGATTGTGTTCACTGCAGCTCACACACAGAAAAATGGATGTGGATCACTGACACCTGCCTATCTCCTATCCCACACCACACAGCAATATCGATTGTAGTTTGTAGAACACAGTTTCCCTAAAATTCAGCAGCAGCAGCCTCTCCCTAACAGGATTGAGAAGAGATCGTAGATCAGGATTGAGTGCAGAGTCACCCCACCCCCCACACAGCAATATCGATTGTACTTTGTAGAAGACACTGACCCTATAATTCAGCAGACTCTATCCCTAAAATGCCTACAACTCGCCCTGCCTAAACACTCCGACCTGTCCCTCAATTCTATCCGGACACAAATGGTTTTTTCCTGCCTGTCTTTCCCTAATCAGCAGCCAGCACGTTGATGTGTGCTCTGTCCCTGATCTAAGCAGCAGAATGAATGAAGACGCTGCGGCTGCCTGGAACTTATAAAGACTTGGTCACATGCTTCAGACGGCCAATCACAGCTACTGAGACATTTGCAGGCATGGCTGGGATGGCTTAAGGCACACCAGTTAAACGATTGTTGATTGGCTGTTGAAAGCCCGCCATGAAAAGAGCGCCAAAGCATGCAAAACCCGGAAATAAAACGACCGAACACGGATTTTTACCCGAACATACAGTAAAGTGTCCGTGTCCGTGTTCGGGTACAAAAAATCCAATTATTCGGTACGAACACGAATAATACAGTCCGTGTTCGCTCAACACTATTAATAAGTACAAAAATTCATATTCACAAAACAATCAGTGCTGAAATTGATCTTTTACTAATAATGATGAATATATAAGCATTGATAAAAGTGATGAGCAAATAATTGTGCAAAAATAATGATAATGTGAAAACATATATGTTGTGTACATATGTGCATGTGTTTTCACCACAAAAACTTTTATAAAGTACCCTATGCATATGTATGTGTGAAACTGATGTCAATAAACACACCCATAGAAATAGATGTGTATATATATAAAATAATGGTGCAAAAAAATAACATAAATACATAAGGAAAAATGTATAAGTGAAGTGCATGGTGCAACTCTAAATATATGGAAATATGAAAGAAAAATAAATGCAATCCATAAAATTCCACATCATCAGATGAGACGAGTAATGGTTAAGGCAGAATTATAAACATGTATCAATAGTGCCGATAAAAATGTATCCATACATAAAAAAAACCCTAAACCAAAAACCAGTCTCATCATCACAATGAAAAGTTTGTCTACAAATGGAGTGTTTGATGCAAACATCGACTATCTTGTCATAATTAGCTACAACGTTATCTTGTAAAAAACACTCTATAAGGAAATTCTCACACAGCAAGTGCACTTTGTATATATAATACTATAATTAGTTAGACAATCCAGACTACAAATGAATGTTAAGAAATCAATAAAATATACACGTATATCCATTGACATCCATGAAATCATTAAATGTATAAAGAAAATCTTTTCACCCATAGACTGACCAAGATGCAAACTATTCTGAAATAGTTCTTTGTATAATGTTTGAAATATATCAAAGTTATCATCGAGGGCTCCCGTTTTTACATTATTTTTGCACTATTTAATAACCATGTTGTGAAGTATAATATATTAGTGAAAACAGAAAAATCCCTCTATAGGTAGAAGTATTTTTGTCAATGTCTCTAATATGTTCAATATCCAAAGCATGTCCATGTCAAAAAGGAAATTATACATATATTAAGTTTTATTTTGTTTTTTGTTTTTATATATATGTTGTATTTTTATTATTTTTAATATACTTGTATTATTCTACTTTTGACATGCGGCTTGAAAGCATGAATGTACATATAGAAATTAATATATATATACACAAGCATACAAAGTGGGAAAAGAAGAAAATATAATGTTGTATTTCAAAAATTTGTTCGGCCACCAAAATTATAGACAGTAAAAAATATATATATATATAAAAAAGTTATCATCTGATTGGCAACATAAATTGTTTTTGTGCCTGTTCATACTTTTCATTGTGATGATGAGACTGGTTTTTGGTTTAGGGTTTTTTTTATGTACGGATACATTTTTATCGGCACTATTGATACATGTTTATAATTCTCCCTTAACCATTACTCGTCTCATCTGATGATGTGGAATTTTATGGATTGCATTTATTTTTATTTTTTTTGAATACAAACGTTTTATTGAGCTTTGTAAACAGAAAAAGCCAACAAACAACAAAACCAAAGTATGACATATCAGAGCTGTGCTAGTACATGTTATTCTGAACAAGTGTCTTATGTATCACATGGTAATAAAAGGAGAGAAAAAAAATTATATAACATATAAAGTTATGTAAGGTAGCGATGTAACATGCTTTATAAGCGGAGGCGTAGACATGTATTCGTATAAAACAAAAAATGGTAGAACATGCTATAGTCTCAGCTATGGGCATAGAGAACGTTGTTGTAATGAAAGCGTCATAGTATATTAGATTCCAAAGTCCAACCATACCGATTTTCATGTATGCATACTTCGGGAAAATTAACAATAATAACATTAACAAAATGTTCCTGATATAAAAATTATTGATAGGGGTAGGACCCCCACGTAGACCACTGAGCGCTGATTCAAGGCAATCCTATAAGGTCCAAAACGCATTCAGACCGTAGACCAATTCTCCCATTTTTTATGGAATATATGCATAGTGTCATATAAAGTGTGATGAACCCTCTCCATGCTCCTAATCGCCTCCATTCTTGATAACACCTGAGTCCAAGGGACCGTCTCCGACCGCCAGTTAAGGGCCACCGCCCATAGCACCGAGCAACATAGTGTGTGTGCCAATCTCTGGGTTGGTGCCGGGGCACCAGGAATTTTAGCGAATAAAAGTCCCATCTGAGGGGTAATGGATATTCTAGAGGTCAACATTTGAGAGACTACTTCTGATACCTTATGCCACACAGCTGTCAATCTGCCGCACTCCCAAAAGGTGTGAAGTATGGTGCCTGGGGCACCACAGCCTCGAAAGCAACGGTCGGAGACCCCCTGGTAAAACTTATGGACCCTGTCTGGAGTAAAATACCACCTAGTGTGGAGCTTTACTACTGTGTCCTTTACTGACATAGATTTAGTACATTTATGCATATTCTGTAACATGGATGACCACGATTCAACTGATAATTCCACCCCAAGATCAGCCTCCCACGCCAGCATGGCCCGAGATTTGTCTGGGAGGTGAAGTCCATTAAGGTAACTGTATAATCTCGAGATTACTCCTCTATCTCTAGATGAGGTACGGCTGATAAGTTCAAATAGAGAGGATTCAAGGTTGCCCGTCAAAGGGCCCTGAGAGCCATAAAAGTCTCTAACTTGAAGGAATCTATGGGATTCAGAGTCTGGAATTAGATAACTGTTTTTAAGGCCTTCAAATGAGTAAAAGGAATTGTCTCGGAACAAGGCGTGGAGGGTGACCAGGGAGTGCTGCACCCACCAGCTATAGTCGTCAGGAGACGTGAATGCTGGTGTAAAACTTTTATTACCCATAAAGGACATCAATGGAGGTCTAGAGGAGCGCAGTTGGTACCTGTCATGACAGGCAGACCAAAGCTTTAGGGTATGCCACACTATGCTATTGAGCTGCTTGACGTCCCGAGCATGCGACATGGAGGACCAAAGCAGGCCCTGGAGGTTGAAGGGGCGAACCGATTCATTTTCGAACCTCAGCCAAGGTGGCTGTGGGGCACCTGCATGCCATTGTGCGGTCTGGGCCAATCTAGCCACCAGGTAATAGTGCCACAGGCTAGGGACCCCCAGCCCTCCCTGAGAGAGAGGCCTATACACTGTGGGCTTTCCACACCTGGGCCTCTTACCTTTCCATATGAATCTGTTCACTTCCCTCTGTATGTCCTCCACATCCCCTCTCCGGAGCGCAATTGGCAGGGCACGGAAGAGATACAACAATTTAGGCAATATAGACATTTTAACTGCTACTATCCTGCCCATAAAGGGGATTGGGAAGGAGTGCCAGAGGGATAACCATTGTCTCACTTTGGTAAAAGCCTGAGGGTAGTTAACGCTATACATGGCTGGCAAGGATGGAGCCAGTCACACTCCGAGATACTGTAAGGATTGTTTTGAGAATGGAAAACCAAATCTGGCAGTTATAGTATCCATTATTTCTTGAGGGATGTTCACCGAAAGGGCTGAACACTTAGAGAGTTTGACGCTTAATCCCGAAATCCTCTCAAAGTCCCTCAATACCTGCACCAGTCTAGGGAGGGAGACCAGAGGGTTCGGGAGGAAAACCAACACATCATCAGCGTACAAGCTAATTTTATGTTCCTCCAGGCCCTTCCTGTATCCTCCGATCGCTGTATCATTACAAATAGCTCTAGCCAGGGGTTCTATGGCCAGTGCAAAGATTAGTGGTGAGAGGGGGCACCCTTGTCTGGTGCCCCTACCCAGAGTGAAAAGGTCCGAGGAGCAGCCTGGCAGCTTTATTTTAGTTTGGGGATCCCTGTATAGTGCCTTAAAGCCATGCAAAAAAGCCCCCCGGAAACCAAATTTAGCCAAGATGACGTCTAAATTAGGCCAAAGCACACTATCAAATGCTTTGTTGATATCAAGTCCCAATATCAAGGCCTTACGGTGGAATAGATCGGCATCCTGAATGATATTAGATGCTAGTCGGATATTGTCTGTTATTTGCCTGGAGGGAATAAAACCAGTCTGTTCTGGAGCTACCAGAGATGAAATAATGGGGGCTAAGCGAGCTGCCAACAGTCTTCCAAAAATCTTGAGATCATTGTTAAGGACAGAGATCGGCCTATAATTTTGGGGAAAAGAGTGATCCTTGTTAGGTTTAGGAATTAAAGTCATGTTGGCATGCAGCATATCTGGGGGAAGCGAGTTGCCTTGTAGAATAAAATTAAAAACCTGTGCCAATTTAGGGGATAAGAAGTCTATAAATTTCTTGTAATATGTGGACGTAAAGCCATCAGGGCCTGGGGCTTTAGAAGTTTTAAGGGATTTGATCACGGTCGCAACTTCTTCTTCTGTGCATGGGGCATTCAAACCATCAAGCTGCTCCTCAGATAAGACTGGCAAATTCAGGCCGTTTAACCATGAGTAAGATATATCTGGGTTGTTGACCTCCGGGGGAGAAAGCAATTTCTTATAAAATCGTGAGAATACATCAAGTACCTCCAGAGGCGGCTCTAGGCTTTGTGAGGCCTAAGGCAAAACTTGGACATGAGGCCCCACTCACGCCCATAGTAGGAAAAAATAATTAAAGCGATAAAAATTAACTGTATAAATTGGATATATTAAGAGCCTTAATCTTTGTACTATGAATTCACAGTTTCTAGAATTTTCTCTAACCAATTATCTTTTAATCAAAGATCATTAAACATCGGGTATGTATGTATATATATATGTCTGCTCTTTCATCACAGTCCCCAGCATTTCCCTATAGGTCATGATTCCCTGAGTCCCTCCTTACATCAGAGTTTAGTGTCCCCCCTTACATAAGAGTTCTCCTTTAAATCAGATTCCCCCCAGCATCTCCTCCTTACATCAGAGTCCACAGAATTCCTCTTAACAGAGTCCCCCTCTTAAATCAAATTTCACAGAGCCCCCTTTATATCAGAGTCTCCAGAGTTTCCCCCTTACACTGTAAGAGGGAACTCTGAAGACTCTGATGTAAGAGGAGTTCAGGGAACCCTGATTTAGGGGAATGCTGGAGACTCTGATGTAAGGAGAGTTCTGAGAACCCTGATTTGAGGGGGGGAAAGCTGGGGACTCTGGTGTAAAAGGGAACTCTGTGGTCACCAAAACTCCCCCTTTCATCAGAGTTTCCAGAGACCCCTTTACACTTCCCTTCCTCAGTCCGCCACAGTCTAGGGCACGACAAGTCCCACTGCAGAAGGCTGCCATACCTGAGTCCCCACAGAGGGCACTGTAAATTCCAGTATAGTGCACTGCCATTCCTCCCTGAGGAATGGAAGCCTGCTATGCTTGGACTTGTACTGCTCTCTGTAGGGGACTGAGGAACTACTGTCTGCTATGCTAAGACTTGTAGTGTGGGGACTAAGGCATGGCAGCCTGCTATTCTGGAACTTGTAGTGCCCTCTGTGAGGGACTGAGGATTCCTCAGTCCTCCACATTCTAGGGCACTATAAGTCCCAGCATAGTGGGCTGTCATTCCTCAGTCCCTCACAGCTGGGGGGAAAAACAACAGAGTTAAACATCTAAAGGACAACTCCAAACAAAACTACTAATAATGCACAGAGTCCATATGCTATATAATGTCACACCCCCGCTACCCCTCACCTTCCACCTCGGGTGCTGTCATTGTGTAGGGCAATGGGCTCCAGCTCCACCATGTTTGGCTTTGATGTCAGATATGCAGGACTGGCTCAGCTCCACTCTCTTCCCTGGCAACTGACTCTGGCATCACAGAGGGCCTCTCCTTCTCCCCCAGCAACCCAGGGACCCTCTCCTTCTTCCCCAGCCACCCAAGGGCCCCTCTCCTTTTCCTCCAGCCACCCAGGGGCCCTCTCCTTCTTCTCCTCCAGCCACCCAGGGTCCCTCTCCTTCTCCTCCAGCCACCCAGGGGCCCTCTCCTTCTTCTCCTCCAGCCACCCAGGGTCCCTCTCCTTCTTCTCCTCCAGCCACCTAGGGTCCCTCTCCTTCTCCTCCTCCAGCCACCCAGGGTCCCTCTCCAGCCACCCAGGGCCCATCTGCTTTTCCTCCAGCCACCCAGGGGCCCTCTCCTTCTTCTCCTCCAGCCACCAAGGGGCCCTCTCCTTCTTCTCCTCCAGCCACCCAGGGTCCCTCTCCTTCTCCTCCTCCAGCCACCCAGGGCCCATCTCCTTCTCCTCCTCCAGCCACCCAGGGTCCCTCTCCAGCCACCCAGGGTTCCTCTCCTTCTTCTCCTCCAGCTACCCAGGGTGCCTCTCCTTCTCCTCCAGCCACCCAGGGTCCCTCTCCTTCTCCTCCTCCAGCCACCCAGGGTCCCTCTCCTTCTCCTCCAGCCAACCAGGGGCCCTCTCCTTCTCTCCCAGCCACCCAGGGGCCGTCTCCTTCTCCCCCAGCCACCCAGGGGCCATCTCCTTTCCCCCCAGCCACCCAGGGGCCATCTCCTTCTCCCCCAGCCACCCAGGGTCCCTCTCCTTCTCCCTCGGCCACCCAGGGTCCCTCTCCTTCTCCCTTATCCACCCAGGGGCCCTCTCCTTCTCCTTCAGCCACCCAGGGGCCCTCTCCTTTTCCCCTAGCCACCCAGGGACCCTCTCCTTTTCCCCTAGCCACCCAGGGGCCCTCTCCTTTTCCCCTAGCCACGCAGGGGCCCTCTCCTTTTCCCCTAGCCACCCAGGTGCCCGCTCCTTTTCCCCTAGCCACCCAGGGGCCCTCTCCTTCTCCCTAGCCAACCAGGGGTCCTCTCCTTTTCCCCCCAGCCACCCAGGGGCCTTCTCCTTTTCCCCTAGCCACCCAGGGGCCCTCTCCTTTTCCCCTAGCCACCCAGGGGCCCTCTCCTTCTCTTCCAGCCACCAGGGCCTTCTTCTTCTCCTCCTCCTCCTCCACCAACCATTCTAAGACTCTTCCAATTTCCCTGGGGCTACTCACCCCCTTTGCGTAGTAGACACCACAAATCTATGACCAGCCTGCAGAGTGACAAGTCGGGGCCTGGTTACCTGTACGTTACTGGGCCAGGGCAGAGCTCTCCTCCCAGAGCAACAACCGATGATAGCAGAGTGAGCTGACCAGGCAGTCACTTCCTAATGATGCAGGTACACGCCCACCGATTCCTCCACATCTTAGGATTACATGATCAGACGGCCAATCCCCAGGCAGAGAAGGCGGGGTAAGTTTCAGCGGACAACAGACACCTGGCAGCCGCAGTGAAGGGACTGCAGCAAACTGCTGCAAATTTTATATCCGAGGATTTAAAACAATCTTTTACTTGGGAGATTTCCCTGACTGCGCCCTTCTAAATGTTTCCGCGAGACCCCTGTAGGTGCGAGGCCTTAGGCGACCGCCTAATTCGCCTAATTGAGAGCCGCCTATGAGTACCTCCTTAGGATGTGAGACCAAGTTGTCTCCCTCATCCCTTACCTTATATACATGCGCCGGTTGGAGAGACTGGTGGAGCTTCCTGGTGAACATGGCCGAGGCAGTATTACTGTGTAGAAGGAACCTAGCTTTTGCCCACTTAAGAGATTTTTCCGTGGCCGAAGACAGTATAGAGTCCAGAGCAACTCTCTTTTGTGAGATTTGGTGGAGCACATCTGGTGAGTGATTTTGGCTATGTGTGTAATACAATTTATGCAGGTCAGATGTCAATGAGCGGATATCAGCCAGTCGTTTGCGTTTGGCTTGAGTGGCTAGCTCTATTAATTTTCCCCTCATCACTGCCTTATGGGCAGCCCAGAGCATAGGGGGTGATACTTCACCATTATCATTAAGGGCAAAGTATTCACGAAGATGATCAGCTACTGTGGTGAATGTCTCTAAATTAGAAAAGATAGAGTCCTTCATTCGCATTTATTTTTCTTTTATATTTCCATATATTTAGAGTTGCACCATGCACTTCACTTATACATTTCTCCTTATGTATATATGTTATTTTTTTTGCACCATTATTTTATATATATATACACATCTATTTCTATGGGTGTGTTTATTGACATCAGTTTCACACATACATATGCATATGGTACTTTATAAAAGTTTTTGTGGTGCAAACATATGCACATATGTACACAACATATATGTTTTCACATTATCATTATTTTTGCACAATTATTTGCTCATCACTTTTATCAATGCTTATATATTCATCATTATTAGTAAAAGATGAATGTCAGCACTGATTGTTTTGTGAATAGGAATTGTTGTACTTATTAATAAAGGTTGATCACACAGTGATGTCGATTCGCTATTGTTATCACTATATGTGTGTTGACCTTCCACTTCAATGTTGTATATTTTAACACATTATGTTAATTTACTTTATTTCCTATTTCAGTGTTTGAGCTGTGTATATGTCTCAATCTTCCTCTTTGTTAGAAGGTTTTTTGAGATTATTTGTCTGTTTTCACATGGTCTAGAGGTGATCAGCAGACATTTGCCTAGTTTCTTTCACCATTGATTAATTTCACATGAGATCAATTACAATGCAGTGTCATCAGCTGATGCCCTGCCTACAAATGCCGGCTCATCGCCAATATTCCAGTGTGTGGTTATGAGTAAGCGGTTACCTATATCGTGAAACGCGTCAACCTGACATGTCTCTTAATGCAACGTCTGTATGGATTGATGAGGAATAAAGAACAAATTTTGATTTCATGTATCCGAGTGCGGTCCCACTTTTTTGCTTGCACTGTTTCTGGATGACGGATCTGATCAGCACCGGTTTACTTAGTCTCACCTGAGCGGTTTTCCCTTCCCAAACTTCACAGCTAGTGGTAGGGGACAAGTTCTTCCAAGTTAAAGGAGGACTCCGGCGTGTCAAGACACTGGTTGGCAGAGGCAGTCAAGGAGGGAGTGGAAAGGTCACCCTTGTATTTTTGAAGGAGGGTCTTTCCATTCAACTGTTCAGCTAGTTAGATATGTGATGTGATTCCTATGTGATGTGATGAGATTGACTAACTTTTGCTTCCTTTCTCTATACAGGTGGGACCACCTTAGAGTTAGACAGTCAGGATGTCATAATGTATTTTCTTTGTTGTTCCCCACCAAGTGAGTTTATTTGGTGGGGGGTGTATCAGTTCTCATGCACCTTAAACTGTGTATCATATATGTACAGCAGATTGTAAAGATATATTTGTTCACGCTAATTTATTTGTAAATTCTTTTTTCCCTTTTCCCCTTCTCCAGGTTTGTGGGATACTCCTGATTCTTGGCAGAGTTTTGATAGGAGGCGGCTGCCTAAGAGTCAGAGGGACCTGACTCATTTGGTGTGTGGTGAGTATAGCACCCTACAGGTAGGTGCTAGGTAAAGGTATAGTGGGCCTTGTCTGCCTAACAGCAGGACTGTGATTTATTAGTCAGGTTGTCATGGTTTCCAGGTGTGCCTGCTGAAGGGGGAGTCTCCCCACGGGTTCCTGTGAGAGGCTTCTCATAGGGCAGTGGAGGAAACCCAATCAGGGGACACATCCAGGCTTGTAACTACCTCAGAAGGCAGATTGTGCTGCAAAGGATACTGGGAGTGGGTATAAGTTTGGGGGTGGCACATGACACAATGTCTTTAGCAGGAGCAGAGTCCCAGGGAAGAGGATGTCTTGGGTTGTTGCCTGAGAATCTAGAGAGCACTGAGTTGAGCTGAGGGGATCCGGTGTGCCGAGAACCTGCGGAGAGAGAGAGGGATTCAGTCCCAGGAAAGCCTACACAGGTCGTGAGTACTGCGGATTGCCCATGGGGGTCTGCCAGAGTCAGAGGGGACCACTCCGGAAGAGGTTCTGGGATCCAGTGCAAGTTAGCTGAAAGGGGTTACCTAGGTTGAGGACCCTAAAGTTACAGAGGGGGGTGCCTAGATAGTGAACCCTGAAAAGTTCAAGACTAAAGGGGGCACCTACTAATGGGCCCTGAATTGTACAGTGAGTGCCAGTTGGAATGTACAGTTTGACAGGATTCTACAACATACTACCTCAAGCCAGAGCAAGGCAGGAGGGAAGTATTCAGTGACTTGTTGCAGTATAACAGTGTTGTTGGTTCTACAATTTCACAGTCCTGGATCTTCTGGACTACAAGTCGAGGATTCAGCACTTCTCTTAAGTTACAGAGTGTTCTCAGAGATAGTGGGCGTTGGCTGGCGCCGACTGGCGTCAAGGAAGTGCCAACAGGCATTTTTCAGGAACAAAGTCCCAAGTGTATATAGTTGAAGCCTAAAGGAGTATCCCACTCATTCCCTTCTCCCATCCCCTTTTATCTACAATAAAACAACAACACAAAAATGCCGGAGTGGTTCATGTCTCAGTCTTCACACCCAGGGCCACAGCTCACATGGGCTGGAAAGGTAACCGGTAACGATGGCAGACCCACATCAGGCCACAGGTCTGGAAAACCTGCTACACAAGCATGTATTTATATTTTTTTTATAGAATTATAACTTTACAAAATAACAATAAAAACATAATTTTTAATACAGAAATGTTGGCTTACTTAAAAGTATGCCCATGTACAGTATAGTATGCACTCTTTCTGCATGAATTACTGCATCAATGCGGCGTGGCATGGAGGCGATCAACCTGTGGCACTTCTGAAGTGTTATGGAAGCGCAGGTTGCTATGATAGCAGCCTTCAGCTCACCTGCATTGTTGGGTCGGGGTCTCTCATCTTCCTCTTGACAATACCCCAATGATTCTCTATTGGGTTTAGGTCAAGTGAGTTTGCTGGCAAATCAAGCACAGTGATACCATGATCATTATACCAGGTATTGGTATTTTTGGCAGTGTGGGCAGGTGTCAAGTCCTGCTGGAGCATAAAGTGCTCTATAATTTCCTGGTAGAGGGCTGTGCTGTCTTTGGACTTGATAAAACACAGTGCATCAACACTAGGGATGATCGAACTTTTGAAAAGTTCGGTTCGACCAGAACACCCGAACTTCACGAAAGTTCGGTTCGGATTTCAGAACCCCATTGAAATCAATGGGACCCGAACTTCTGTAATCAAAAAACACCATTTTTAAGCCCTAAAACCCAATAAATGCCCCTAAAAAGTGCCTAGGGTTCTGGGTCATGCCCCATTAACTATTAATCACACAAAAAAAAGTTCTTAAAAATTGTCATTTTTGATAAAAAAGCCAATTATTGAAAAATTAAAAAAAAAAAAAAAAAGAGATTTTTTTGATTTTTACTTTGGATTTAGTATCTGGGGGGTCTAAAAGGTGTGCATGTGAAGTTTCAGCTCTGTAGCATGTCCAGAACCATGAAAAAAAAAAGATAATTTTTCAGTAGAACAGGGATGTGGTTCGGGAGCCTCCTTTAACTTTAACACCTATATGATCTTTTTTTCTGGTTCTGGACATGCTACAGAGCTGAAACTTCACAGGTACACCTTTTAGACCCCCCAGACACAAAATCACACAAAAAAAGTTCTTAAAAATTGTCATTTTTGATAAAAAAGCCAATTATTGAAAAATTAAAAAAAAAAAAAAAAAAGAGATTTTTTGATTTTTACTTTGGATTTAGTATCTGGGGGGTCTAAAAGGTGTGCATGTGAAGTTTCAGCTCTGTAGCATGTCCAGAACCAGAAAAAAAAAGATCGTTTGTATTAGAAAACTTTAAGCACAGGAATATGGCTTCTCTGCTGTAACACCTTGCCGGTTTAATAGCAGGCATTTTTTTGGGTTCTTTGCAGTCAGGAAAAACATCTGAACTTGTGTATAGTAGTACTGTGCACAAGTTCTGATGTTTTGCCTGCCTCCAAAATTCCCCAAAAAATGCCAGCAAAAACACACCTGGGCATTTTTTTTTTTGACGCTAGCGTTTTTTTTTGGCATTTTTTGGGGTTCTTTTGAGGCAGGCAAAACATCTGAACATGTGTATAGGGGGGATATATAGACATATATGTCTGAATATATACCCCTAGACATATATAGGTGTGATAGTAGCAGAAATAAATGCTTGCGCTAATGAAATCATTTACAGTAATATATTTCTGCTACTATCACACCTATATATGTCTAGGGGTATATATTCAGACATATATGCCTATATATACACCCTATACACATGTTCAGATGTTTTGCCTGCCTCAAAAGAACCCCAAAAAATGCCAAAAAAAACGCTAGCGTCAAAAAAAAAAAATGCCCAGGTGTGTTTTTGCTGGCATTTTTTGGGGATTTTGGAGGCAGGCAAAACATCAGAACTTGTGCACAGTACCACTATACACAAGTTCAGATGTTTTTCCTGACTGCAAAGAACCCAAAAAAATGCCTGCTATTAAACCGGCAAGGTGTTACAGCAGAGAAGCCATATTCCTGTGCTTAAAGTTTTCTAATACAAACGATCTTTTTTTTTTATGGTTCTGGACATGCTACAGAGCTGAAACTTCACATGTACACCTTTTAGACCCCCCAGATACTAAATCCAAAGTAAAAATCAAAAAATCTCTTTTTTTTTTTTTTTTAATTTTTCAATAATTGGCTTTTTTATCAAAAATGACAATTTTTAAGAACTTTTTTGTGTGATTTTGTGTCTGGGGGGTCTAAAAGGTGTACCTGTGAAGTTTCAGCTCTGTAGCATGTCCAGAACCCCAAAAAAAGATCATATAAGTGTAAAAGAGGGGTCCCACCATCCCTGCTCTACTGAAAAATTATCTTTTTTTCTGGTTCTGGACATGCTACAGAGCTGAAACTTCACAGGTACACTTTTTAGACCCCCCAGACACTAAATCCAAAAAAAGTCATGCCTGCCTCCAAAAATGCCCGATAAATGCAAGAAAAAGCGCCGTAGAGAAGCCGTATTCCTGTTCTAATAAAAATTATAAGAAAATGCTAATTTTTGGGGGGTTCTGGACATGCTACAGAGCTGAAACTTCACATGTACACTTTTTAGACCCCCCAGATACTAAATCCAAAGTAAAAATCAAAAAATCTCTTTTTTTTTTTTTTTTTTAATTTTTCAATAATTGGCTTTTTTATCAAAAATGACAATTTTTAAGAACTTTTTTTTGTGTGATTTTGTGTCTGGGGGGTCTAAAAGGTGTACCTGTGAAGTTTCAGCTCTGTAGCATGTCCAGAACCATAAAAAAAAAGATTGTTTGTATTAGAAAACTTTAAGCACAGGAATATGGCTTCTCTGCTGTAACACCTTGCCGGTTTAATAGCAGGCATTTTTTTGGGTTCTTTGCAGTCAGGAAAAACATCTGAACTTGTGTATAGTGGTACTGTGCACAAGTTCTGATGTTTTGCCTGCCTCCAAAATCCCCAAAAAATGCCAGCAAAAACACACCTGGGCATTTTTTTTTTGACGCTAGCGTTTTTTTTGGCATTTTTTGGGGTTCTTTTGAGGCAGGCAAAACATCTGAACTTGTGTATAGTGGTACTGTGCACAAGTTCTGATGTTTTGCCTGCCTCCAAAACCCCCCAAAAAATGCCAGCAAAAACACACCTGGGCATTTTTTTTTTGACACTAGCGTTTTTTTGGCATTTTTTGGGGTTCTTTTGAGGCAGGCAAAACATCTGAACATGTGTATAGGGGGTATATATAGGCATATATGTCTGAATATATACCCCTAGACATATATAGGTGTGATAGTAGCAGAAATATATTACTGTAAATGATTTCATTAGCGCAAGCATTTATTTCTGCTACTATCACACCTATATATGTCTAGGGGTATATATTCAGACATATATGTCTATATATACCCCCTATACACATATTCAGATGTCATGTCTGACATCAAACATGTCCTCAAAAAAGCACTGGCAGTGGCAGCCCCTGCAGCATTAAAAAATGCTTGCTGGTGAGAAGCCACATACCTGTCCCGAAGCAGAGAAATGATCATTTCTCTATAGCGGTCACCCTGCTATGGAAGGGTTTTGTCACCCTGCCATAGCAGTCACTGTCAGTTAACCCTACACTACACTACGGTCCCCTGACACTTAACACTTTCCCTACAGAAACTAAATTTTTGAAGCTAACTTAAGTGTAAAGGAGCACTCTAACTACACTAGATATCCCTTTCCTCACACTAAAAATAGCTAAATGACACTTTTAAAGTAAAATTAACAGAACTGCTTCCACTCTCTTCCATGTCCAGTATAACAATGCTGGGAATATGGCGGGGGCGATCTTATATACTGGGGGGCGTATTCACTAATGATTGGTCTAGGGACCCCCTAGTCACTCCAATCACATTCCTAGCATTCTCCTGCCCCCTCAATTGGCTTTTGCTAATGGTTCTGGTCCAATCACGGGCTTTTAAAGCCCATTTCCTGAAGCATTGCATTTTGGGCGGTTCTGGTTGCCGAATTCCGAACTTTTTGGGCAAAAAGTTCTAAATTCGGCCGAACCTCGAACACCCAATGTTCGGGCCGAACCGATGGTGGACCCGAACCGTTCGATCATCCCTAATCAACACCAGGAGATGACATGGCTCCCCAAATCATCACTGACTGTAGACACATCCCACTGGACCTCATGCAACTTGTATCCTTCGCCTCTCCACTTTTCCTCCAGATTATGGGACCTTTATTTGCAAATGAAATGCATAATTTTCAGCTAGTGATAATTTGGGGAGCCATGTCACCTGCTGGTGTTGGTCCACTGTGTTTTATCAAGTCCAAAGTCAGCACAGCCCTCTACCAGGAAATTCTAGAGGATTTCATGCTTCCCTCTGCTGACCAGCTTTATGGAGATGCTGATTTCATTTTCCAGCATGACCTGGCACCTCCCCACACTGCCAAAAGTACCAATATCTGGTTTAATGATCATGATATTGCTGTGCTTGATTGACCAGCAAACTCGCCTGACCTAAACCTCATAGAGAATCTGTGGAGTATTGTGAAAAGAAAGATGAGAGACACCAGACCCAACAATGCAGATGAGCTGAAGGCCATTTTTAAAGCAACCTGGGCTTCCATAACACCTCAGCAGTGCGACAGGCTGATTGCCTCAATGCTACGCTGCATTGATGCAGTAATTCATGCAGAAGGAGACCCGACTATTGAGTGCATACTATACTGTACATGGACATACTTTTCAGTAAGCCAACATTTCTCATTTCTGTATTATAAATCCTTTTTTTTTTTTTTTTATTGGTCTTATGTAATATTCTAATTTTCTGAGATACTGAATTTTGGGTTTCCACTAGCTGTAAGCCATAGTCATCCAAATTAAAAGAAAGAAATGCGACTTCCGGTTCCGGCGCCCATGTAGGAGGCAGCGCGGGACATCGGCTCCAGGACAAACCGGCCACATAGCCTGCATACTTGCCCATCCGCACTCGCTCTTGCTGCCGTCGGCCAGCCAGTGACCCGGGACCCCGATCGCTATGGATCGATTCCTCCATCACGGCGGCGCTCCGCCGGCGGCCCAAATCAAGCCCGCGGCTTCAAATGCGGCCTACTCTGAGGAAGACATGGCGGACGCCGCCCCCCCTCAGGCGCTACTGACACAGCCACACCAGACCCCCACATCCATCCCCGAGGCACAGATATCCTCCCTGGCACAGGCTGTGGCCACCCTGCTGTCCCCCACGATTAAGGACGCGGTGGACAAAGCCATCTCTGAGGGGATTGCCCAGATAAAGAAGGAGATAGGAGACCATGCACATCGGCTGACAGAAATAGAGCACAGAATGTCTGACCTGGAGGATGAGCTACAGGGTTCTTTTGCGATGGACCAGCAGGCCAGGCAGACGCAGAGGTATCTCCTAGATAAAGTGGATGATCTGGAGAACAGATCTAGGAGAAATAACCTCCGGATCATAGGTCTGCCAGAGACCTATGGAGCAGAAACTCTGTGTGACATAGCATCAGCACGCCTCCCTGCGGCTCTGGGGATCCAGACGCCATGCTCTGTGGAACGCGCTCATCGCCTGGGGGCCCCCTCCAATGACAGACGCACACCGCGATCGATCATCGTGCGATACCTGAATTATATGGACCGGCAGAATATTCTAAAATCCTTCCGCAACTCCAAGGCTCTGCAAGTCGACGGCCATAAGCTGCTGATATTCGCAGATTACTCCCAGGAGGTTTCCCGCCGCAGGAAGGCCTTCCAACCGATTTGTCAGGCCCTGTTCCACAAGTCTATTAAGTTTACACTGGCATACCCAGCCATACTTCGCCTAGCGGACCTATCCGGAGAACAGAAATCCTTCTCGGCACCCGACGAGGCCTACCACTTTCTGGAACGCCACTACAAACTCACCCTGGACCCCCCGTCCACACCGTCACCTCAACGCCCCCAGGGGGCTAGGGGACAGCAGAGCCCCAGAAAGGATCCAGCGAAGAAGCAACGGATCTCTTACCGCCACAGAACACGCTGATGGCCCACCTGATGCCGGCCTGATAACTGATAACTGTCTAATATGCTCCAACGAACTCGCCCTGTGCATATCCTGTGCTTCCCATCGTCGGTACCCCGGACTGGTACCTGGTAACTATACATGTCATATTTGATTACACACAACTGTCATTTTCTTTATTCTTTTGCCAGTTACGCTAGGATGTGTCGTAGCTAGTTCAGTATACCTGATATGGCTGTTTGACCCCTTACGGGTCTCTTTACTGCATATTTGTTATTAGATGCCATTTTAAATGCATAGGCCCGACCCACCTGCGTGGGATATACCATGCACGTGGGTCGCCGCCATTCTGTAGCTTTCCCTCTCCAGTGTTGTGTGACCCTGCTACTACGTCGGGGACCTCCCACGTTTGTTCTAAGAAGCACCCCTCAATTACTGCTTGTTGATCTTCCAAGGCGGGGCATACCACACTGGACCTGGTAACGCTGTCCGATGCGTGAGCTCGTTTACATGAGGAAAAAAGTGAAGTTCTACATGTTTATTTTTTGTTCCTTGCTGGTTTACCCTTTGGCTCACGTTGGGCCTACCCTTCTACCTTTGCCTATTCCCTTGGCATCTACCTTCACCCACCGTTCGTTGTCCTCCTTATCTGACCTATTTGACCAGTTGGGCATCCCGTCACGAGGCATAACACTAGGGGTGCTCCCACAGATAACCCTTAACCATCACGAGTTGTCTCTCCCGTGGGACCCTCCATGAGTATCATATCTTGGAATGTTAAGGGACTTAGATCACCTAACAAAAGGATGGCAGTTCTTAGACACTTGAAGCGTTTGAGAGCTGACATTGCGATTTTACAGGAAACGCACTTGGAGGCGAAGGACTTCCATCGTATGCGCAAGTTGTGGGTGGGTCAGGTTTTTGGCTCTCCGGCAGTGAAGGGCAAGGCAGGGGTCCTAATACTCGTTCACAAGAACTTACAAGCTACCATCAAACACACGGAATCTGACGCGGAGGGACGCATAGTGATACTACACCTAGACACGGCGCAACGGGAATGGGCAATTGCGGGTGTCTACGCCCCGAACACGCCCTCGCCGCCTTTCTTTCAGTCTTTAACCCAGACATTAGCTCCCTTCCTTCATCTACCGCTTTTAGTAGCAGGTGACTTCAACCAACTAATGGACCCGGCGGAGGACAGATCCCTCGCTGCTAGGGCCCTCCAGAACCCAAGTTCACGCCCCTCCTCGTTGCTGCGGGACTTTGCAGATAGCGTACACCTCTCCGATGTGTGGCGCTTACACAACCCTGAAGGGAGAGAATACTCCTTTTATTCTCACCCCCACCAGTCGCTCTCCAGAATCGATTACATTTTTGCGAATCCCAATGTACTTGCTTATGTGACATCCCCTCTCATACACGACATAGCGATATCTGATCACGCCCCAGTCTCAGTTGGCATCACCCTATATAACTCCACTCCTGCTGCGAAATGTTGGCGCTTTCCCTCATATCTCGCTAAAGACCCGGGGGTCTCCTCCCTCATCAAAGCGGCCTGGACAGAATTTGTTACACAAAACGAATCTCCCTCGGTATCTCCCACCCTTCTTTGGGAGACAGGGAAAGCAGTCCTAAGAGGTCGTCTTATATCGTATGCCGCGGCATATAAGAAGACACTATCCAAATCTTTTGAGACGGCCAGCTCTTCACTGAGAGCGGCCCAGGCTGCGCTCCACAGCCGCAACTCCCCTGAAAACATAGCCCGCTGGCGGTCTGCTAAGGCAGTCTTTGATGAGTGGGCCGAGAAGAGGGAACAGCTATATAGATCACACCAGGAATGGAAATTCCACTGTTATGGTAACAAACCGGGAAAGCTCTTGGCCTCTCTGCGCCGAGGTCCCTTTACCCCTACTCAGGTGTCTGCTCTCAGAGACACTGATGGCCAAATAGTGACCGACCCAAAAGACATCAACAGGGTTTTTGCTCAATTCTACCAAAACCTGTACGGCCATGAGCCTATGGACGAGAGGATGGCCTCAGAGTGGCTCTCCAGAATCGGCCTCCCGACTATTACTCAAGACCAACTGTCGCAGCTCAATGCCCCATTGACTTTGGAGGAATTGACCAAAACCATCAAATCACTAACACCGGGGAAGTCACCGGGCCCCGACGGGTACACGCCAGACTTTTACAAGCTAGCAATGGAATCGGTAGCACCGACACTGCTGTCTGTATTTAACCATATACTGGATGGCCATCCCTACCTTCCTACGGGCAGCCAAGCCCACATCAAACTGATATACAAAAAAGGTAAGGACCCACTAGACCCGGGCTCTTATAGGCCGATCTCACTACTTAATGTAGATTCCAAACTGTTATCCAAATTGATGGCGGACAGATTGGCATCCATAATGCCTACTCTCGTTCACCCCTCACAGGCGGGGTTCACGAAGGGTAGGTCAGCGACCTCCAACATCAGGAAAGTACTTCTCGCATTGGAGAAGGCAAAATCAGACCCGGGCGCAGACATGGCGATCATAACTCTCGATGCCGAAAAGGCGTTCGATAACGTTAATATCCAATGGTTGGATCGCGTGCTTCTCCAATTGGGCTTCTCCGGTAAATTTCTCCACCTGATCCGCGCGATGTACACGTCCCCAGCAGCACAGGTGGTGATAGCGGGACATATGTCCCCGTCCTTTCGCCTATTCAAGGGGACGAGGCAGGGGTGCCCGCTTTCCCCGCTTTTGTTCAACTTAGCGCTGGAACCGCTATCTAGGGCCCTCTTGGCACACCCAGGCTTACATGGTATTGGGGTGCGCACCGAAGAGCTTCGTATAGCAATGTTTGCTGATGACGTCCTTTTATTTACATCGGCTCCGGGCCAGGATATACCCACAGTCCAATCCATATTTGCTGACTATCGTCTGTGCTCGGGTCTGCGCATTAACTTTACCAAGAGTGAAGTCCTGCCCCTCAACACGACGAGTACCCCGTCGTGGGCAAACACCTCAACTCTCCATATAGCAACATCTCACATAACTTACCTTGGGGTTAAAATAGGCCGTTTCCCCTCGTCAATTTATCACCTAAATTTTACGCCAGTCCTCGATAAAATGATAGTTGAAATGAAAACTTGGGCCAACTTACCGCTGTCCTTCTTCGGAAGATGCCATCTTTACAAAATGACTACCTTCCCCAAGTTATTGTATCCGCTGCAAACCATTCCCTTGCTTTTAAAACACACTGATGTCACTAGACTGCACAAAGCGCTGTCCACCTTCCTATGGAAGGGGAAGAGACCTCGCATCTCCCTCATCAAACTACACCTACCGAAAAGAGAGGGGGGAGTGGATCTACCTAACACGAGACTATACAACATAGTATGCCTCTTGAGGGGATGTCTAGATTGGCTCAGCCAGGGTTCGCGTTACACCAACTGGTCGCTGGAGATGCAGATGGTGGCCCCATGTGACCTCATAGCGCTGCTGCACTGTGGGACGGGGGATATACCACAACCCCTTCGCAACAACATCTTGATAAGAGACACAGTGGCGGCTTGGCGAGAAGTGCGGAAGAAGCTGGGGACCCCCCAGCGGTTGTCAAGGTATCTACCCATACACCGCCACCCCGGGTTCCCACAGGCGCAGCAGCACTCAATTTATGAAATGTGGTCATCTAAGGGGATCGAGCGGTTCCACCAACTGTTTGATGTACACACGGGCAGACCGTTGGCTTTCGCCAGCTTTGCGGAAGCCTACGGCCTTCCTCCAGGGCATTACCTCTATTTCAGGCAATGTATAAATTATGTATCTGACCTGTGTAATACTCCCTCACAACGTTTTCGCTCAAACCTTTTGGACACATGGATACAACAGGGAAAGCACAGGATATCACAGCTATACAAGCCTCTAAATCAGGAACTCTTGAAGGGGATTTCGACTTCCATAGCCAAGCCCTGGAACAAGGCGCTCCACTCCTCTGACGCACATCGAAAGATCCTTCAAGGATACACCACCACCCGTATGTACGTCTCCAACGAATTCTGGAGGGAACAACAATTTAAAATCCTACATGGTGCGTACCTCCCGCACATTCGGTGGTCTACTGACGCCACCCACCACTTTTGTACTCTATGCAATGAACATTTCCCTTCCCTTCTTCACAAGCTATGGTCGTGTATCCACATATCATCCTTCTGGGATAAGGTGACTAGGTATGTTGCCAAAATGACCGGGGTACTACTCCCCCATGATATATACCCTCTACTTTTTAACTGCTTGAACAAAGACTCCACCTCCTTGTCTCAGTCAAATTGGAAGCTTTTGTCCTTACACAAATCCTGGATAGTGTCCTGCCTAATGTCGGCCCGCAGGCTGATACTCCGTCATTGGCTTTTGGACTCTGCCCCCACAATTTCAGAATTGTCCACTGCCATGTCTGCATTGAGAACCACGGAATCTGTGGGTCTCTCCATCGACCCAAGTCTGTCTCACAAAAAATTTGACAACAAATGGAACTGTCTATCGTCCACCTGCCCCATGAGAGCTGAAGGATACTTAGCTCCCGTCTCTGTTCGATCTAAGATCCCACCACTACTGACTTAGTGGACTACAACGCACCGGTGTACAGCACTCTCCACAACTGTAATCTCCCTATGTAGTATGAATAAGTCTTAGCCTCTTTTTGATGCCTCACTGTATGTATAAGTCTGTTTAGGTGACAACGGGCTCCTCTGAGCTTTCAGGACTGGGCCGCTCGACTACGGTGGGCAGCCCAGTCCCAAACGAGTAGCAACGGCGGTCTTGATACCCTACCAATACTAAATATGATGCCTACCACCCATCCTCCCTCCCCTCTCCCTCATCTCCCCCCCCCATGTCATTCCTTGACACCAGGCTATACTTTGCTCCTTTTCTGTATAGCCCTCCCCCCCCCCTCCCCCAGAGTTACACAAAACACCCTAGGCTTTGCAGAAAATTGATCCTGCGATTCCACCCAGGAAATTCCTTGCGACCAGCATTGGCACTTGGCAGAGCGCGTTGTCACTAATATTATACCGTTTGAAGTACTTTTGCTCCACTGCTCGCAGTTTTGTTATTTGTAATGCTTTGAATTTCAATAAAATATTGTTTAAAAAAAAAAAAGAAAGAAATGCTTGAAATATATCATTCTGTGTGTAACACATCTATATAAAATATGAGTTTCACTTTTTTAATTGAATTACTGAAGTAAATTAACTTTTTGATGATATTCTAATTTTATGATATGCACCTGTATATGCTGGTGTTGGCTGGTGCAGGAGATTGGAGAATGCCCAACAGGTAAGAATTCAAACATGTCAACAGATAGAGCTAAGCTTTCCTAAAGAATTAAAGTGGCAGTAAACTCTGGTTTAAAAAAATATATTCAATACGTATTCCTAACTCAAAAAGCATTGCTGCCAACTTCCTTCAAATCTCCTAATTCCTTTTAATTTATACTGTGGTCCAACCTCCTGTTATAGGATGGCTATATTTGTTCTCCATGGTCTTAATGTATGTAGGAACGTAGCCACTCCCTGCTGCTTGGTCCTGAGATGGACAGGAAATTATGGGCTTGGTAGTGTGTGTAGAGCAGTACACATGCCTGCACCTAAAGTGCTTTGCTTGTTCCAAACAAACAGATGTGAGGGGCAAAAGAAGAAGTTTGAGAGATCACAAAGGATGTTGCAAGGCCTCAGAAAAACACTGAAGAGCCCATTTCAATTAAATTAGATTGCAGGGCCATTAAAGAGGAGCTCAAGTCTCTCCTGAAAAAAATGTAAAACCAGCAGCTACAAATACTGTAACTGCTGACTTCTAACCGCTTGCCAACCAGCTAGTTTGTAGACACAATAACTTTTGTGCAAACCAACCAATAAACACTTATTGGGATTTTTATTATCAAAAATATGTAGCAGAATACATATTAGCCTAAAATGATGAAAAAAAAATCGATTTTTAAATATTTATTGGGAATGTTTTATAACAGAAAGTAAAAAACAATGTTGTTTTTTTGTTTGTTTTTTTTTTTTCAGAATTGTACTCTCTTTTTTTGTTTATAGCGCAAAAAATAAAAATTGCATAGGTTATCAAATACCACCAAAAGAAAGCTCTATTTGAGGGAAGAAAAAGAACATCAATTATTTTGGGTACAGCATTGCACGATCGCACAATTTTCAGTCAAAATAGCGCAGTGCCGTATCGCAAAAAATGGCCTGATCATTAAGGGGTAAAATCTTCCAGTCCAGAAGTGGTTAATATAAGGATACTTACCTGTCCAGAGATCCAGCAATGTCCACACCCCGAGCCGATCATGATGATATAATCTTAGTATAATCTTAAAGTACGCAGCTGGTAAGATCAAAAGTCAGAAATGAGTGTGAAACTTCTTCAACTACTTACAGTGCCTTGAAAAAGTATTCATACACCTTGACATTTTCCACATTTTGTCATGTTACAACCATAAATGTAAATATACAGTGCTTTGTGAAAGTATTCGGCCTGCTTGAACTTTGCGACCTTTTGCCACATTTCAGGCTTCAAACATAAAGATATAAAACTGTAATTTTTTTGTGAAGAATCAACAACAAGTGGGACACAATCATGAAGTGGAACAAAATTTATTGGATATTTCAAACTTTTTTAACAAATAAAAAACTGAAAAATTGGGCGTACAAAATTATTTAGCCCCCTTAAGTTAATACTTTGTAGCGCCACCTTTTGCTGTGATTACAGCTGTAAGTCGCTTGGGGTATGTCTCTATCAGTTTTGCACATCGAGAGACTGAAATTTTTGCCCATTCCTCCTTGCAAAACAGCTCGAGCTCAGTGAGGTTGGATGGAGAGCGTTTGTGAACAGCAGTTTTCAGTTCTTTCCACAGATTCTTGATTGGATTCAGGTCTGGACTTTGACTTGGTAATTCTAAAACCTGGATATGAATGGATATACTGCACAGCCAGTACAGCAGCGAATGGGGGCGCAATAATGTTAGAAAACAATGTGCCACATCCTAATTCATATATCATAAATTGAGGGAAATTAAATGGACTTTATAGGCACAGATAAGGATGAAATAAAAACTTTTTTATTGATTGACATATAAAAACGAGAGAAAACCCCCACACGGGGGAGTGATTATTTATACATACAATACATACATAGAAAAACGCCTGAATGTACCTTGACAATAGGACATAAATGTACATCAGTAATAGGATAGATAATTGCATAACACATGAAGCGTGGTGGTATGAGGATACTATACATTACATCCTACATAGCTCGAAGACGATGCCAGAGGGTAAAGCTATTAGCGCCCTCGAGTGTGGTTAGTATGGCCCTGAAATAAGGGATGATTCATGTAGCCAGATGCCCTACATGTTTTGCTTGAGGAATCAAGCTTCTTCTGGACTGGTATACAGACTCCCTGTAGAGGCGAATAATGCTTCACAATAACCTTACGCCTGTATGTTGGGCAGTAAGCAGATCAAATAGGAAGAAAAAGTATATAAATCATAACGGGGGGGGGGGGGGTCTGCTAAGATGAGTCTGTCAGATGATGCCAATAAAAACGAAATAGATCTCTGCAGTTCATCCAGAGTGATCATGGGCCTCTTGGCTGCATCTCTGATCAGTCTTCTCCCTGTATGAGCTGAAAGTTTAGATGGACGGCCAGGTCTTCGTAGATCTGCAGTGGTCTGATACTTCTTCCATTTCAATATTATTGCTCGCACAGTGCTCCTTGGTATGTTTAAAGCTTGGGAAATCTTTTTGTATCCAAATCCGGCTTTAAACTTCTCCACAACATTATCTTGGACCTGCCTGGTGTGTTCCTTGTTCTTCATGATGCTCTCTGCGCTTTAGATGGACCTATGAGACTATCACAGTACAGGTGCATTTATACTGAGACTTGATTACACTCAGGTGGATTCTATTTATCATCATTAGTCATTTAGGTCAACATTGGATCATTCAGAGATCCTCACTGAACTTCTGGAGAGAGTTTGCTGCACTGAAAGTAAAGGGGCTGAATAATTTTGCACGCCCAATTTTTCAGTTTTTTATTTGTTAACAAAGTTCGAAATATCCAATAAATTTTGTTCCACTTCATGATTTTGTCCCACTTGTTGTTGATTCTTCATAAAAAATGACAGTTTTATATCTTTATGTTTGAAGCCTGAAATGTGGCAAAAGGTCGCAAAGTTCAAGGGGGCCGAATACTTTCGCAAGGCACTGTATTTTATTGGGATTTTTTTTGTGATAAATGGTTTTCAAAATATTTTACAAATAAATGTCTGAAAAATGTGGCGTGCATTTGTATTCAGCCCCCCTGGGTCAATACTTTGTAGAACCACCTTTCCCTGCAATTGTAGCTGCATGTCTTTTTTGGTAGGTCTCTACCAGCTTTGCACATCTAGAGAGTGATATTTTTGCCAATTCTTGTTTTCCTATATTTACGTTTTTGGTTGTAACATGACAAAATGTGGAAAATTTCAAGGGGTATTAATACTTTTTCAAGGCACTGTATCTCTAAATAATGTTGAGTATTAATGCAAAGATCAACAAAACAAATATAAAGAAATACATGATGAAAGCATAATGGATACCAGCGTTAGAGAGCAGGCTGAAGAATTTCCTAGCTGAGCATAACAGAAATTTAATTTTTTTTGAATAATATATTATTTTTCTAGGGTAGGAGGAAGCATAACATTAGCCTCTTTGTTGAAAAACTTTCTCTATCTCTTTTGCTTATCTTTTTGTATGACTTTTATCTTTGGGAGGTCATGAGGAACAAGGTTATTAATAATACATCTCTCTGTGTGATGTTAATTATTTATTTACAGCTTTTGTGTTCTATCCGTTGACACAATATTTTTTTCCTTCATCACAAATAAGAACCTGTCATTTTTTAATCAGCACTCGCATCAACGTAGAACCAATGGAATTTACAAATAAAACGGAATTCCATATCTCATGTACTAAGCTGTCAAAATCCTGATACAATGACATATTCAAAAGCTTAATGTACAATAGCTATTTTTCTCATTAGAATGGATTATTTTTCCTTTAGGAAGAACAGGGGAAAAACAGACACATTAATTTAAAATGTAAAAAAAAATTAACTTTTTCATCAAGTAGTTACAGAAGAACACTGGTCTGTAGAAAACATTTGTTTTATCCTGAAACTGAGAGGACTTTAATATTAATGTGAATGATATGCAATAAATTAGACAGGGAGAACAATTCAAAGTATTGTGGCTGCCCTGCTGTACAATAATTGAAGTCTTTGTGAGCCCAGCTTTGTCAATGGCCACCAAGATCATTGACAGCTTTGAACGCAGCTCAGCAGGCAAATACCAGAGATCTTCAGGACCCAGGCCTCCAACATGGCACTTTCACAGCTCCCACACCCAGCAGCCCCAATAAACAGCCCCAGCCAGCCACTAAATGCCCTCAATCAGCAGCTCTCAGTTTGCAAGACCTGCATGCTGTTGAAGCTGAAATAAAGGACACACTATCTGATGCATTCTCTGCTGTCAATAATGATCCTAAACAGGACATTTAAATGATTGCAGAACGAGTACAAGAAGTGGACGATATTACATCACACCAGGAAGTGCATATCCAACAACTATATACTGTGCAAGATGCCAACATCCTAGACTTAAGAGACATGCACAGGCGCTTGGAGGACCTAGATAACCGTGGTCGCAGAAAAAACCTCCAAGTCCGCGGTACCCCTGAATCTGTGGAACAAGACCAAATCCAGCAGGTGGTCACGGCCATATTCAATGACCTTCTGGACAGACCTAGAGCCAAAGCAATAGAAATGGAACAAATACACCATGTCGCAGAGGCAGGGATAATGATCCGCCAAGAGATATCGTGTGCTGCCTCACCAGCTTTCACCTTAAAGAGGACATCCTCAGAAAAGCTTGAAACAGAATACACATCTCTCACGAAGGCATAAATGTTAAAATCCTCCAAGACCTATCCAACATCACATTGTAACATTGTAAAGACCTCCGCCCACTCCTGGATGTTCCGAGGGGCAAAGGCGCACACAATAGGTGGAAATTCCCGTTCAGCCTATCTGCCTCACTAGCTGGCAAAACAGCCATTTTGAAGGTACCAGAAGACCTTCCACATTTCGGCGAGAGTCTAGGCATCCCACTGATCGAGATTCCAGATTGGTACAGGGAATTCCGCCATCCCATACCTGCCAGAGGACACCCGCAAGACGAGCCGATGGAAACCCAAGCCTCCAGACATAGACGCTGCAGATCCCTGAGACGTGGTTCCAACTCTCCGCAGGGACGCAAACCACTTTTCGGTCCCAGTCCCATGGCTTCTCCAGCGTAATACAGACCCAGGCAAGACTCTTAACCTTCCGACCGGGTGACGGTACATCGTTACATTTAAACTACCCCCCATTTACTCGGTTCAGAAACACAGTTCAGTGTAGTTACTCATTAAGCAGTTATCTCCTGTTGTTTGCTCCAGACTCCTAATAGCTTCAGAGCAGTTACCATATTCTTACACAGAGAACATCTGAATAAAGGGTACATGCACCAGGATATGATACATGTCTCTCCCTTAACAACACTGCCCAGGTCCGCATTAAGCAACTGCAATATTCAACAGCAGCTAGTTCTGGACACAGCAAATGGACTTGCACCCTAGTGATTCCTGATAACCTAAACACCATGCTCGTAATGCTACCTGCTAGCTGACAAACTGTGTCAGATTCCCAAATATGCAGCTTTAATTACAGCGGCCTTCATTTACTTAGCCAGATTCTGTTACAGGACTCAATGTTTATCCACGCCTGACATGGATCCAAAAACCCCCAGGCTTTGCTAGGGGCATCATCTGATCCTGAACGGACCTAAATGATGTTTTGTGTTTTGTTTTTTTCTCTCTCTTTCTCTTTATGTTTGCAATATAACTCCCCTTGCTTTTCACGGTTTAACCAACATCTCTTTTTCAGAATCCAACACATGCCTCTGTCTAGAAGATCCTTTACCTAAGAAATATAGGTAATCCACTTGCTGTTACCCAATCCCTGTTTCTACGCAAATAGAGTTCTTTACCTGCAATATGTAACATGAGAAAAGACATGGCTAGTTTTTCACTTGATGTTAAATGTGGAGTCTAGAGATCCGAACAAGGGACATGGGCTCTCTCTTCCTCCAACCTTAAACTTTACAGCTCTCTGAGACCAGCTTGCTATGATGTAAACGCCACATATACAGTGCCTTGCGAAAGTATTCAGCCCTCTTGAACTTTTCGACCTTTTGCCACATTTCAAACATAAAGATATAAAACTGTATTATTTTGTGAAGAATCAAAAACAAGTGGAACACAATCATGAAGTGGAACAAAATTTATTGGATATTTCAAACTTTTTTAACAAATAAAGAACTGAAAAATTGGGCGTGCAAAATTATTCAGCCCCTTTACTTTCAGTGCAGCAAACTCTCTCCAGAAGTTCAGTGAGGATCTCTGAATGATCCAGTTGACCTAAATGACTAATAATGATAAATAGAATCCACCTGTGTGTAATCAAGTCTCCGTATAAATGCACCTGCACTGTGATAGTCTCAGAGGTCCGTTTAAAGCGCAGAGAGAATCATGAAGAACAAGGAACACACCAGGCAGGTCCGAGATACTGTTGTGGAGAAGTTTAAAGCCGGATTAGGATACAAAAAGATTTCCTAAGCTTTAAACATCCCAAGGAGCACTGTGCAAGCGATAATATTGAAATGGAAGGAGTATCAGACCACTGCAAATCTACGAAGACCTGGCCGTCCCTCTAAACTTTCAGCTCATACAAGGAGAAGACTGATCAGAGATGCAGCCAAGAGGCCCATGATCACTCTGGATGAACTGCAGAGATCTACAGCTGAGGTGGGAGACTCTGTCCATGGGACAACAATCAGTCGTTTACTGCACTTTATGGAAGAGTGACAAGAAGAAAGCCATTTCTTAAAGATATCCATAAAAAGTGTTGTTTAAAGTTTGCCACAAGCCACCTGGGAGACACACCAAACATGTGGAAGAAGGTGCTCTGGTCGGATGAAACCAAAATCAAACTTTTTGGCAACAATGCAAAACGTTATGTTTGGCGTAAAAGCAACACAGCTCATCACCCTGAACACACCATCCCCACTGTCAAACATGGTGGTGGCAGCATCATGGTTTGGGCCTGCTTTTCTTCAGCAGGGACAGGGAAGATGTTTAAAAATTGATGGGAAGATGGATGGAGCCAAATACAGGACCATTCTTGAAGAAAACCTGATGGAGTCTGCAAAAGACCTGAGCCTGGGACAGAGATTTGTCTTCCAACAAGACAATGATCCAAAACATAAAGCAACATCTACAATGGAATGGTTCACACAAATAAACATATCCAGGTGTTAGAATGGCCAAGTCAAAGTCCAGACCTGAATCCAATCCAGAATCTGTGGAAAGAACTGAAAACTGCTGTTCACAAACGCTCTCCATCCAACCTCACTGAGCTCAAGCTGTTTTGCAAGGAGGAATGGGCAAAAATTTCAGTCTCTCGATGTGCAAAACTGATAGAGACATACCCCAAGTGACTTACAGCTGTAATCACAGCAAAAGGTGGCGCTACAAAGTATTAACTTAAGGGGGCTGAATAATTTTGCACGCCCAATTTTTCAGTTTTTTATTTGTTAAAAAAGTTTGAAATATCCAATAAATTTCGTTCCACTTCATGATTGTGTCCCACTTGTTGTTGATTCTTCACAAAAAATTACAGTTTTGTATCTTTATGTTTGAAGCCTGAAATGTGGCAAAAGGTCGAAAAGTTCAAGGGGGCCGATTACTTTCGCAAGGCACTGTATTTTTAATCTACCGCTTTACAAGCAGTATTTCTGAAATTATAGAGGTCCTTGCAGCCAGAAGACCACATGGATGGGATAGAAGGCTGCTAGGCATACTTTTGAGCCCAGTGTATGTCTTTGGTTCCCATTCAGGATTCAATCAGAACAGATGCTTTATTCTAATCCCAAATGTCTGATTTATGTTTATGTTCATTTTATATACCCACCACCACATCTGTGGTTTTTGATACTATTGATGCTGTTTAAAGTCTCATGACAGACATTCTGAATTGTTCTCTCCATGTTTATAGTATTCCATTCATACTACCTTTACTATTTCTGACCCCTGGGATCCCAGTGCTGACCTCCCTACCCTTGTAGATGTGAGATCTACTCACTTTATCACCCAAAGAAGATCCACACAATCCTATAGATCTGTATTTACTCCCAACCCATCTCCCTTTGCACCTTGACTGGACTGCTCCCTATGAGGTCTCTTCATTGTAATAGGATACAAAAAAAGTACCCCCAATGGTATGGGACTTTACATGCCACTCAAACACTGAAAAGAGGTGCAATGTTGTATGTATAAAATCAAATTTTATTACATAACAAAAAATATTGGTTACACAAACATTATATGACTAGAAAAAACTAGACATAACTTTTTTTCTCAGTGAATTATGTCTTCTATGACACCAGACATCTTCTTTTCGGTTGATACCGATTTTAATTGACAGCCCAGTTGCCCCTACAAAGAAAACTGCTTTGGGTAGGTACCTACATTTGAAGACTATGGCATTTGATATATCCTATACAATATGAATTGTTTTTGTATTTTGAATATTGTCTCATTCTCGGAATGCTGAAATACAGTTTATATCTATATATAGGTAAACATTGTGTACCGAACTTTGGTTGACCCCTGAAGAAGGGTTTTAAAACCCGAAACGTGTAGGGTCCTGTCCGGTTCTTTCTACCAATGATACCCAAGAGTCTTCTGTATGGATACTGGTCTGTCTTTACTTGCAGGTTTTTAAAGTTTTTATGTCTAGTTTTTTCTAGTCATATAATGTTTGTGTAACCAATATTTTTTGTTATGTAATAAAATTTGATTTTATACATACAACATTGCACCTCTTTTCAGTGTTTGAGTGGCATGTAAAGTCCCATCCCATTGGGGGTACTTTTTTTGTATCTAATTATCGGGATGATGGCCACCCACACTGGGTACTAAGTGATAGGTCCTACCAGTAAAATCTTCATCATAATAGGCTATCCCCCTCGAGGCCTTAGCCATACCCAAATCCTAGTGCAGACTACACACCCACACAGCAGACTACAAAAATCTGTAACATTTCAGTGATTTAAGGGGCATCCCTCCGCTGAATTTTTCTTCCATACACTCCTTCAAGACAGGTTAGCAGGTACCTACCTGTCTCTCTTTTTCCCTTCCCCACAGTTTGTCACGTCCCTACCCCTCTCTTCTACCCCTGCTTCCTTTCCTCAACCCCCTTCTGTTGTTACCTCCTCCCACAAGTCGCCCATTGTCTCCGTCTTCTCAGCATATATGACTCAATGTTTAAAAGGGAGCCTCATTGCTCAGCTTTTACCTTCATTTTGCAATCGGAAGCACTCCGACCCAAGATGACCCCCAAAGCCCTAAAACGAATTTAAATTAACGCACAGGGACTAAATCTCCCAGAAAAACGCTAACGACTTTTATTCTTGATGAAAATAAATGTGAGCTAGAAAACTCACTTTCGGACAGACTAAACTACTAAACTGACCAACCAACACTTTCCTGTGGTCTATCATGCAACCAATAGTAAAACCTATAAATAGTATAATAGTATAAACTAAGGGAGTATCCATCCTCTTCTCCAAAAACTCCCATATTACCATTAAAGATGTTCTTACAGACCATGCGGGAAGATTCCTATTTATGAAAGGCTCCATGCTCAATAGACCAATTAGACTGGCAAACTTCTACTGCCTAAATGAGAAACAGTTCTCTTTCCCTGATTTGATGGTGAATAAGCTCTCCACTTTTCAATCTGGCATTCTGATATTAGGTGGAGACCTCAATATTCCACTACAACCTGCTCTAGACACGTCCACAGGCTCCTCCTCACTACCATACAGAGCTCTAAGAAAGTTACATCTTCTCCTTCACGATCTCTTACTTCACACTTCACTGACACATGGCGTACCCTTAACCTTAATGCTCGTGACTACATTTTTTTCTCTACTCCGTACAATCGCTACTCGAGATCAGATTACTTCCTTCTTTCTCAAGAGGATCTACGATTCCTTACAAAATCTACCATCGAACCCATGACTATATCCGACCACAACCCAATTACATTGACTTTCACATTCCCAGAACATTCCCAGCACACTAAGGACTCTTTCACACGGCCGCTCCGTATGTCCGTATATCACCGTTTGCGGGTGATATACGGACATAATGCATGTCAATGGGATTGCGGATGTCAGCCGATGACCATCCGCTGACATCCGATTTTCGTCCTTTCAGTCCTGTTCCATTATTTGGAACGGAACAGAACCCTATTTTTCTTCCGTTAACCACTTGCCGACCGCTCACTCGAGCTCTACTGCGGCAAAGTGGTTAGTTCCCGTCCAGCGACGTTGACCTACGTCGCTGGACTCCTCCCCTTGTGGGCGGCGCACGCGTGCCGCCGGAGGCTCGCTCCCGCTGTATTCAGTCGCAGCGGGAGTCGGGCCAGGGGAGGAGCAACGGTGATCACCGCCGCTCTTCCCCGATCGAGTTTGGAGATCCGCCCGCTTGTGTAAACAAAGCGGGCGGATCTCCTAAGTGACAGACAGTGACAGATTGCAGGGTTCAGCATAGCCAAACCTACGATCTGTCCCTGTGTCACTCAGTCACCTCCCCCCACACACGTCAGTAAGCACCAGGCATACATTAAGCCCTCCCTCTCCAATAAAATTAACCCCTTCCCTGCCAGTGTCATTTTTACAGTAACAGTGCATATTTATAGCACTGATTACTGTAGTAATGTCACTGGTACCCCCAAAAGTTTCAAAAATTTCAGTCAAGGGTCCGATCTGCCCGCCGCAATGTTGCAGTCCCGCAAAAAAATCGCAGATCGCCGCCATTACTCGTTAAAAAAAAAAATGACAGAAATCTTTCCCTTAGTTAGTAAATGCAATAACTTTTGTGCAAACCAATCAAAATACGCTTATTGTGATTTTTTTACCAAACATAGGTAGCAGAAAACAAATTGGCCAAAAATTTAAAAAAAAAATAGATTTTTACATTTTTTGGGGGGGAAAATTCATATAAAAAAATGTGAAAAATATTGTTATTTTTTCAAAATTTACGCTCTTTTTTTGTTTATAGCACAATTATAATTAAAAATCGCACAGGTGATCAAATACCACCAAAAGAAAGCTCTGTTTGTGGGAAAAAAAGGACGTAAATTTTGTTTGGGTACGGCGTCGCACAACCGCGCAATTGTCAGTTAAAGTCGCACAGTGCAGAATCGCAAAAAGTGGCCTGGACGTAAGACAGCAAAATCCTCCGGTGGTAAAGTGGTTAAAAAAACGGAAAGGAAGCAAAATCTGATGTCAGCGGTGTCAATCCCCATAGACATGCATTATGTCCGTATATCATCCGCAAACGGATGGGATGATATGCGGACATATGGACCGGATGACATAAGTGTCATCCGTGTCCGTCAAAAAAAAAAGTGCCACAGCGGAAGACAAAATCGGAGCGGCCGTGTGAAAGAGCCCTAAACATGAAATAATAGGACATTGCAAACTTTACATTTCACAAAAATCTCCAAAAACGATATATTTTCTGACAGCAGAGATCAATTTAATTATTAAAGCTTCAGCTTTTAAAAAAACAAAAAAACAAACAAAAAAAAAACATGTTTTACTTACTTTCTCTGTGTAATTGGGACTTGAGAAGAAGAGGGTCGAGACCGGACGCTCCTGGCTCCTCCCTCTTGACCAGTGCCCCAATAGTAAGCCACTTGTTATGTGGGCACTGGTCCATGCTCGCTCCTAAGCCACGCTCTATGCATAAATAAGACACATAGAGCCGTGGCTTGACCCCAACCCTGCTCTTTCCTCGTTGGCTCACTGGCTGTGACTGTCAGCAGTGGAAGCCAAAAGCTTCTGCTGCTGTGTCCTAGCCAATAAAGAGAGAGAGACCTGCGACAACCAAGGCTCCTGTGCACATCACTGGATTGAGAGGGAGCTCAGGTGAGTAATAGAGGGGCTGTTGGGGGAGCAACACACAGAATGTTTTTTACCTTCATGCATTGAACGCATGAAGGTAAAAACCTTCGGCCTTTACAACCATTATAAGCGTCTACACTTGTATTTAAATAATTCATTAAAAAAAATACAAATCTGCTATTAACACAAAAAAACACAATATAAAAAAATGAAAAATTCCTACCATATTTCAGAGATTAAAATGGTATTAAACGCAAAAGCAAACATGTATTTAATTGCAGCTTACCAATTCTTAGATGTGGTGGCTACATTCATTTTTTTATTTTATTTTCACCTGGCAGATATAGCAGTTAGGGAGTTGAGACAAATCATTTATTACTGACGAGGGTGCTTACAATAATCATCTTTTTATTTTTTTTTATGTAAAACTTTTTTCCCAAAAGGAACAAAACTGTTTTCTGTAACTGCTTATAAGTGTTAGCTGGAATTTGGCTTCAATTTGTTAGAGTATCTAAACCTGTACATGCCCCTCCCCCCAAACTGATAATTCTGCTGTCCAAAGGTTCCCTTGTGCTTCTTCATCCAGAGTGTGGGTACTATAGTACAGGAGGTGTATTACTGGCCAGATCACCAAGTGTAAACAGATGGAAAAAAAAAGAAAAAAAAAGAAAACTAATGCAGCTACAACATTGAATGATTATTAAGCTGATATTTTTTATATTTCTGGTTTGGAGTTTAATGCATCTTTAAAGTGTGCCAATTTAAGAATGACCACATTTAAAATAAAGAATTCCAGTACTTTGAGAAACAACAATAAAATATGTATACATTTTCAATGTATAATTATCTACTATTAAACTTACATTATGTCGATGTGGGGGAGGGGGCGTGGCCAGGAAGCGGCCGCATGAGAGCACGCTAAAACATCCAGCTCCAGGCTTCCACAGCCGGCCAGGGCAATAACCAGCAAAAGGATCCCGGTATCCAGGCATGTCCCCGGGAAGAAGACGTGGTGCTAGCACGGCCGTCCGCACTCCAGGGAGGAAGAAGGAGGACATAGTACAATATCTTCGGTCCCCACAGTCCGCAGCTGTGACGGCACCTAGTGTGCGCGCAGCGGAAGGAGAGCACATGCAGGAGGAGGCCGGGGAAGCGAGCGGACCGCCGAGAGAGGCACAGGCGGCGTCTATGGTGGTGACACACAGCCTCGACGTGCTGAGGCCTCCGCAGCTAGCGGCCTTCTCACAGACAGACCCTGAAATTCGCGCCTTACTGAGAGCCCTTCCTACACGTACAGAAATCGAATCCTTAGTGCAGAGGATAGAGGAGACACACAAGCGTGATTTACAAGCCATAAAGATGGAAGTGCAGGCGGTCACAGAGAGCGTCCAGAGAGGCGAACAGGCGGCCATAGCTCTGGAGGCACGAGTAGCAGCGCTTGAAAGGAGCCGGGACGACCCTGGAAAGTCAATAATTATGTTACAATTACATCTGGAGGATATAGAGGACAGGAGTCGCAGGAATAACCTGCGGCTCAGAAACATACCGGAGACGGTGGGAGGAGAGGACTTGAGAGGAAAGGTAACGTCTCTTTTTCAAAAAATCCTCGGGCTCAATCCACCAGACCATATAGAACTGGACAGAGTCCACCGGGTTACAGGCTATAAATTAACAGATCCAGACAGGCCGCGGGACGTAGTCTGTAGGATGCATTACTACACTCAAAAGGAAAAAATAATAAGACAAGCCTGGGAGTCGGGAACGGTAGACCTGGAAGGAACAGCCATTAAAATACTACCAGACTTATCCAGGGCAACATTGAAGAGGAGAGCCTTACTGCGTCCAGTGTTGGAGGCTGCGTGACAGGAGGGATTCACTTATCGGTGGAAATATCCTTTCGCGGTGACTTTCCGGAAAGAGGCACTAGCGTTCACATTGCGGCACCCCTCGGAACTACCAGGCCTTTTTTCTTTTTTGAGGATATCTCCTATACACGTTCCAAATTGGCTGATTAGCTTACCTCGATCGGATGGCAGGCCGCGAAGGGAACATCCGGAGGAGATGTCGACCGGGTAGCGTGAGTTACAAATTACATGTTGAAATAATGGAACAATGTTAAATGGAATACACTCGCTTATTAAGATGATGACTATGGTGCGCAATTGTCAAGTTTATGCCATTTTGTTTTTTTTTTCCCTTCATAATCAGAGGTAGAATGATTCTTCTACACTCTGTTGCCAAGCGCACCCCCTCAGATATATTTGAGAGGGGCCTCTGCCTTTTTATTCTTATTTTTCCTTTTTTGATTGTTGCTCATCCCATTCTTTTTTTTACTTTTTTCTCTTTTTTGCCCCAGAGAGCAAACTAAGTAACTATCCTCATTGAGTAGTGTCAGACCGAGACTCCTGAACCCCCTCCCAAGTGTTTATACCCCCTCGCTTGAAATCTTTCCTGAACCTCTGGAAGACTATTTCCCCCATCAACAGAAACGAAGGGACATTTTTTATATCTTGTCCCTATTACGGGGAGAGACAATAGCGGACTATGGTTTTTCCTTTTTTTTTTTTTTTTTTTCTCTTCTTTTATTCTTTCCCATTATAGGGAAAAGGAAGGAGAAATGTGTATAAAATGTATGAGGAAGTCTAGACATTAAATGTTTAAGATATCTGAGAGGGGAGGGGGGAGGGGGTCATGGGTGGGGGTGCTTTTGAGAGGGGCCCATACATAGAGGGTAGAGGGGAGGGATGGGTACTAGTAGCCCTGCCTTCTGTGTGCTTGATGTGAGGGGAGTGGTGGGGACATGTGGGGGGCGGCTGGGGCGGGCTGGGGGGGGTTGGGCCGGGGGGGGGGAGGTGGCATGGGAACCTGGATCAATAGAGACACAGAGGGATATACATTGACAGGCATGAGAGGCAAAAAGAGTAATTACAGGTTAATGTTGATAAATTAAGCGGCAAAAAAAAAAAAAAAAAGAAATAGAGCCGTAATAGAGATACATAGAAGTAAATGTATCCCTCTTGAAAATAACTTTAAGTGAAACTTGCCTTGGGGATGATGGGGGTCGTGGCTGCGTCCCCCCCCCCCACTCTCCCCCCCCCCCCGCTTGCCTCCTCCCCCCGTCCGTCCCCTGCCCTCCCCTCGGCCCCCCCCCTGGCTCCCCTACCCTCAACCATACTTGACAAACACAGGAGATGGGGATACAGAGTAAGGAAAATTTAAAACATGAGAAAATATGGTGACGGGAGACTTAAAAAACTTGACACATATAAACTATGGGTGGTAACAATCAGATAGGACAGATGGGAAGATTTAAGAAGTAATGCTGATATATAGAAGTAAGTAATAAGGAAAGAGTTAGATTGATGTAAACAAGAGTAAAAGAAAGGCCAAATAGTGGAAGCTTGGAGATGCCCAGGTGGCAGCTTCCATACCTAAACCCCTACAGGGCACACGCCCAATCGTTGGTCTTTGACCACTGGACGTCAAAAACAGCCCATAATCCCCAAATTTCTTACTTATTAATCCTAATTTATTTATTTGTTTTCTTGTTTTCTTGTTTTTTTTTTTTTTTTTTTTTCCTTTCTTCTCCACTTGACTAGTTCCAGGCTTTACGCTATTGTACAATGGACACACTTAAAATATATACGTTAAACGTCAAAGGGTTAAATACACCAGAGAAAAGACAAATTTTACTCGCTGAACTAAAAAAATCAGAAATAGATATAGCCTACGTTCAGGAAACACATTTCAAAGAAATTAAAATACCAATACTAAAAAATAGATTTTTTCCCCAAGTATATCATTCAACTAGCATGAACAGTAGAACTAAAGGGGTATCAATAATGATCTCAGCGAAAATTCCATGGTTTTGCTCACAGATAATGTCTGATATAGAAGGCAGGTTCCTCTTTGTAAAAGGGAATATAGGAAATACCAAGGTAACACTAGCCTCAATATATGCCCCAAATATTCAACAGGACGTTTTCCTGAAAAAATGCCTGGAGAAACTGTGAGAATTTCAGGAAGGGTTGTTGATTTTGGGTGGAGATATGAACATGCCTTTAATACCATCAGAAGACACATCTACAGGTACATCTTCCATCCCACCTAGTGTTCAGAAAAGGGTTGCAAAACAACTCCATAGGTCACACTTGATTGATGCATGGCGATTATTTCACACAGGAGAGAAAGACTACACTTTTTTTTCCACACCACATGCATCATACTCTAGGATTGAATATTTTTTGTTACCGCACTCGCAATTACACTCGATTAAATCGGTAACAATCAGCCCTATAACATGGTCAGATCACGCCCCACTCACATTAATATATGCCTTACAAGAAACACCTTTAGTCAGATCACAAACATGGACTTTAAATTTAAGCTTGCTACAAGAAACAACAGTTATATCGGAGGTAGAGAAAGAACTAGATCTTTATTTTCAAAATAATGAAGGAGAGGAGACAAGCCCAGGTGTGGTATGGGAGGCCCATAAGGCTGTGATTAGGGGAATATTCATAAAACATGGAGCACGACTTAAAAAACTGCGTATAAAACAAATGAACCAACTTACACAGAAATTACATGAATTGGAATCTTGACATAAACACGCCACTAATGTAGAATTAATGAAAGAAATAACCAATACTCGCAAACAGATAGTTGATATCCTACAATATAAGGCTAAAGTAGCCTTACAGAGAACCAGAAAAACAATATATGAGTCAGGGGATAAATGCGGGAAAATGCTAGCCAGATCTTTGCGAGACACAAGAACAAGAACATACATACCCAAATTAATATCACCAAAAGGTGAAAGAATTGAAAAACCAGAAGAAATAGTCGAAGAATTTCGGAAGTATTATGAGTCACTTTATAATTTAGATCCACAAAAGAAGGAGCTAGAAGAGATGTCTCAATATCTAGTAAAATCAGGTATGCCGGGTCTATCAGAGGAGGTGAGGGAGTCGATGTCTGCAAACATATCATTAGAAGAACTTCAGAAGGCAATTAAAAACACCAAAATAGGGAAAGCACCAGGGCCTGATGGTCTACCAATACAATACTATAAGACATTCTTCCCTAAGTTAGGCCAAAGGATGATGGACTTATTTAATAGATCCTCTGTACAAACACCAGTACATAAAGATATGTTACGGTCACACATAACTGTATTACCAAAAGAAGGAAAGGACCCGACAGCATGCCCTAGTTATAGGCCGATATCATTACTTAATACAGATTTAAAATTATTTTCCAAAATCATTGCAAGCAGACTTCAGATACACCTCCCCTCCTTGATACACCTAGACCAAGTGGGCTTAGTGCCCAATAGAGAAGCACGAGATAATACAGTAAAGGCTCTTAATCTTCTTTACTTAGCTCACGACTCTAAACAAGCTTGTACATTTATCGGGACCGATGCTGAAAAAGCATTTGACCGGGTCAGTTGGAAATTCATGTTTAAAGTATTACAACATGTAAGGATTGGGGAAAGGACGATAGACTGGATAAAACAAGTATACATGAATCCAACTGCCCGGGTCAAAGCAAACGGAGTTCTGTCAAAGGAATTTAAGATCTCTAACGGTACAAGACAGGGATGCCCCCTTTCCCCTTTATTATTTACCCTGACGTTAGAACCCTTCCTATGCACCATACGGAACAACCCTGACATACGGGGAATAAACTCAGCAGGTAGTCAACAGAAAGTTTCTGCGTACGCAGACGATATGTTATTCACGCTCACAAACCCTCTTATTTCATTACCGAACCTTTTACAGGAATTCCGTCAGTATGGAGCTTTATCAAATTTAAAAATTAATCTAGGCAAATCTGAAGCGATGGGAATTGGATTAACGAACAATTTAAGATCACAACTATGTGTAAACTTCGCCCTGAGGTGGACAGTAGAGGCGTTGAAATATTTAGGAACACTCTTGCCGTTTGAGATATCCCGGGTGTATGCGCTAAATTTTCCCCCACTCCTGAACAAAGTAAAGGAACAATTACGAGGGTGGCAAACTGGATTAAGTTCATGGTTTGGAAGATGTAACATCCTCAAAATGGTCATACTTTCGAGGTTTCTCTACATGTTCCAAGCAATACCAATCTTAATACCGCCCAATTATTTTAAACAGATACAATCAGAATTTTCAAAATTTATATGGAGTCAAAAAAGACCTAGGCTCCAAAGAACATTAATATACATATCAAAAAATGATGGGGGACTCGCAGTTCCGGACATATCAAAATACTACCAGGCAATACACCTAGGCAGACTAATAGATTGGTGTTGCCATACTGAAACTAAAATATGGCCTAATATAGAGCAGACGCAAAGCACAATACCGTTAAATAGGGTCCCATGATGCCCAGGCCCATTAACTAAGGAAACGATGCAACACCCAACAATAGGAACGACAATTAGGATATGTAAAAAGCTATTTCGAAACACAGCTATAACTACAAAAAACACACCTTTATATCCAATATTAGGGAACCCAGCATTTACTCCAGGCATCCAGGACGCCCTATTTAATAAAACAAGAGAAAGAGGGAAATATCAGGCATCCCACTTTATAAGGGCAGGGACATGGGTAACTGTAAATATATTGAAGGATCCAGGGGAGGACTTCGGTCTAGACCATTGGAGGGCGCTACAATTGAATCATTTCCTACAATCACTCCCGCCACCTACGGAGTTTGACAGACCCATGACTGCCTTTGAGAGAATGTGCACACAGAAGGGCGCAGTCTCTCACATACTCTCAAAGACATATTCTCTGATAACAGATCCATCCCCAGACTACAGACCGCACTACCTTAAAGGATGGGAGCGAGAACTAGGGATCATATTCACACAGAAACAGATACAACACATAATAAAATTTACGTTTAAATCCTCAATATGCACAAGAATACAGGAAACAAATTACAAATTACTATCAAGGTGGTATTATACACCAGCTAGGTTACATAAATTCTCAGTACAAATTACGGACAGATGCTGGCGGTGTCTAGAGGAAAGAGGGAATCTTCTTCATATATTTTGGCAATGTCCAAAGATAAAGAGATTTTGGACTCAGATAAAGGAAATAGCTCAGAAACTTATTGAATATGATATTCCAGAAGACCCGATATTTTTCCTCTTCCATGCACCTGAAATGCCAGATCGACAATATAAAAAATTGATTTTAAGACATCTACTAGATTCAACTAAAGCGTGCATTCCCCTAAGATGGCGAGATCCAAATCCGCCAACTATCAGTATGTGGTTATATAAAGTGGAAGAAATAAACAAATTCGAGGATATGATTCTAACCGGGCAAGGTAAAAGAGAGTTATACACCAAAAAGTGGGCCATATGGAATCAATTTATAGCCTCAGAGGAAGGGAAAGCTCTGAATATGGAAGATTAGAGAATAATTTAAATGCAGTGAAGGGAGGGAAGGGGGGGGGAGTGGGGTGGGGGGGGAGGGAGAGAGAGTCTTAAATTTACACACAACACAAAATTGAGGATAGAAATATAGAGAGATAAACAAGAAAGATAGGACACATAGTAGGGAGCACTAGGTTTAGACACCCCCTTTTTTTTTTTTTTTTTTTTTTCTACCACTAGTGGGTGTGCCCCAGAAGGGGCCACCAGGTGAAGGGATAAAATTAATAATGAAAATTTGAAAGAGGGAGAGGGGAAAAGAAAGCACGAAATAGTTATGGACACAAATGAAACAATACAAACGGGTCAAGGCACAAATACACACAATAGGAGATAAATCAAAGAATCAGGGGAAATTTTTTTTTTTTCCCCTTCTCACTCTCTCTCCCATCTCCTTGTTACTACGAGCTCCACCTCCGAACGAACTCCCCTTTTTTTTTTTTTTTTGGGCGGAACCTTCCTCATGTGGAGAAAATATTAAGTGGCTTAACAGAGGAACTCTATCAGGGGATATGCAACAGAAATAATTATATATACTCCTTTAGTAGGAGTTGTGATGTGCCCTCAGATGAGGGATTGCGTGCAGCTTGGAAACTAGTTAAGGGGAGATAATTTTTTTTTTTTTTTTTCTCTTTCTTCCTTTTCGTTCTCATTTATTTGTCCTTCTTTCTATAGAATATATTAAATAGGTAAAAAGGAGAGAAACAGGGGGAATTAAGGTAATTTATCTTAAATGTAGAAAGTCACAATTCAAGATCAAGAGAGATACGGTTAAGTGTGATTAATAAATGAATGACATTTGGATTGTACAAGGAATATATTGAATTATTTGTAAAATGTAAACAAGGAATGTTCCCTATTGTTTTTCTGGTATAAATAAATAAAATTTATAAAAAAAAAAAAAAACTTACATTATGCCACTAAATGTATTTTACATTCTAATTGATACATGGATGCCAGTGGTAAGTGAGGGAACCTCTTCCTTTCTGACTAATGGAAGTCATTGGCAGGGATCCCAATGCTTGTTGCAAGCTCAATGCAACTGTGAGCTTGCGATCAGAAAAACATGCCAAGATTTATCAGTAGAACTCAGTTTCAGGTTCACCACAACCATGGATCCAAGCAGAATCCTGCAGCTTTGATCTTTGTAGTCCTGGCAAATATATGTGTAGATTCCCCAGATTCCCCAATTTTTTTTTTAAATCTCCAATGCACTGTAAGACCTTTGAACTATGGCTGGCAAGCTTAGAAGGGCCAATAAGAGGCCTTTGGATAAGCTATCCCACTTACTATAAAAGGGGGAGGGGCATAGAAAAGCCAACATGTCAGTATATTGGAAGCTGTCAGGGTAAGGGAAAGAATATGGAAAACTGACAACCTGCATAGGGCAGGGGTCTTCAAACTTTGGCCCTCCAGTTGTTCAGGAACTACAATTCCCATCATGCCTAGTCATGTCTGTGAATGTCAAAGATTTTACAATGCCTCATGGGATGTGTACTTCTGCAACAGCTGGAGGGCCGTAGTTTGAGGATCCCTGGTTTAGGGTCACTCTGGAAGCTAACATTTAAGTATGGGAAATTTTTACAAGGTTACATTTAATGGTCCAGCTGGGACCAACCTAAGTATGTACAGCATATGCCACACTTGTGGGATCCCTGTGGAAGCTGGAAATAACTATACTACTACAGTGATCTTGTTCTGCTTCCACAATCTAAGCACTGAAAGCATGACCTCAATAACAAATCCAGTTGTGGTGGGATAGCTCTTAACAGATGAGTGTCAGATAGATCCAAAAATCATAGAGTGTCCATCTCCAGCACAATACAGTACACATGGTGAATGGAGGCTAAAGCATGAAGAAGAAGGGTGGAATTAAAGTGATTGTAAAGGATCACAGGTCACAGGTCACAGAAGATTGCCTGGCCATTCAGGACGTGCAGCACGATTCACGCATGCGCAGTGCGCCCCTGCCTGTGAAGCCTCAAGTTGTCATACCAGGGTGCCCACACAAGCGATGCCGTGGAGAGCCGAGGGAGAGAACCGGTCTTTTGGCAGCCGCATCGCTGGATTGTGAGACAGGTGAGTGTGTGTTTATTAAGAGTCGGTTCTCACTGGGGCGACACGACTCCTTACTACTTCGGGAGGCGACTTGTCAGTCCCGTGCACCACAACTTCAGAGCAACTTGCAGGGACTTCACATAATGGAAGTCTATGCAAGTCGCTCCGAGGTCGCCCCGAAATAGTACAGGACCCTTTTTATAAGTCGGAGCGACTTGTGTCGCTCCTATTAGAACGGGTCCTGTATCGGTCAATGGACCGCGAGGGAGCGCGACTTGTCAGGCTGACAAGTCGCCTGACAAGTCGCGCTAATGTGAACCAAGTCTAAAAGTCAGCGGCTACACTTTTTGTAGCTGCTGACTTTAAATAAACATAAAAACGGCTGGAACTCCACTTTAATGCATAGAATGCATTAATGTGAAAAACCTTGAGACTTTACAATCCCTTTAACTACACAGAACATCCCCTTGCTACAGAGAGAACGAATTATTAAAGGCAAACAAATAGCCAATGCATTTGTAACATAATAGATCTTCCTGGTCTCACTGAATAGCATGGTCACCATTCAGAGAACACTTTGCATTTTCTCAAGCAATGCAAGGAATGCAATGGGTTCTCTGAAAGGACAACGTGGTGAACGTGATGTCATGATCCCACCTCTCTACCTCATCCAATCAGAGAATCTTTATTATTATAAGAGGCTTTCTTTTGTCTTTTGTTTTAATAGATTGTTGGTTTGACTTCAAGTAAATCAACCAGTGTCATTTAAAACACATGCTCTGGAATATTCACCTGCATTGAATATTTGGCATTGGCAAATATCAAAATAACTGCTTAATATTTATGCCCAATATTTTGCCCCTTAGTGCTGTTTTAAACATTACGAATTATAGAATGATACATTTATCTACAGCAGGGGTCCTCAAACTTTTTAAACAGGGGGCCAGTTCACGGTCCCTCAGACACTGTTGGGGGCCGGACTATAGTTTGAAAAAAAATATGAACAAATTCCAATGCGCACATTTTTTATTGTTTTAATTATATAGTGGCAGCTGGTGCTCAATTTTTTTTTTTTGGGGGGGGGTGGGGTATGCAAACAGAAAAATGTAATTGCTATTGCTTTGCGGCAAACAACGCTGTAAAAAATTGCGAGACTTTGAGGTCACAAAAGTGTGAAAGGGGCCTTTAGTAATCAATGTATAGTGTGCCCCTATCAATGCAGAGAGACCAGCGTGACCCCTTTCAATGCAGAGAAACCACAGCTTGCCCCCTTTCAATGCAGAGAGACCAGCGTGCCGTGCCCCCTTTCAATGCAGAGAGACCAGCATGCCCCCTTTTAATGCAGAGAGACCAGCGTGCCGTGCCCCCTTTCAATGCAGAGAGACCATCGTGCCCCCTTCAATGCAGAGACCATCGTGCCCCCTTTCAATGCAGAGTGACCAGCGTGCCCCCTTTCAATGCAGAGTGACCAGCGTGCCCCATTTCAATGCAGAGACCATCTTGCCTCCTTTCAATTCAGAGACCATCGTGCCCCCTGTCAACGTAGAGACCAGCGTGCCCCCTTTCAATGCAGAGACCATCGTGCCCCCTTCAATGCAGAGACCATCGTGCCCCCTTCAATGCAGAGACCATCGTGCCCCCTTCAATGCAGAGACCAGTGTGCCCCCTTTCAATGCAGAGTGACCAGCGTGCCCCATTTCAATGCAGAGACCATCTTGCCCCCTTTCAATGCAGAGACCATCGTGCCCCCTGTCAACGTAGAGACCAGCGTGCCCCTTTCAATGCAGAGACCATCGTGCCCCCTTCAATGCAGAGACCATCGTGCCCCCTTCAATGCAGAGACCATCGTGCCCCCTTCAATGCAGAGACCATCGTGCGCCCTTTCAATGCAGAGTGACCAGCATGCCCCCTTCAATGCAGAGACCATCGTGCCCCATTTCAATGCAGAGACCATCGTGCCCCCTTTCAATGCAGAGACCAGCATGCCCCCTTCAATGCAGAGACCATTGTGCCCCCTTCAATGCAGAGACCATTGTTCCCCCTTCAATGCAGAGACCATCATGCCCTCTTTCAATGCAGAGACCAGCATGCCCCCTTTCAATGCAGAGACAACCAGCGTGCCCCCTTCAATGCAGAGACCAGCGTGCCCCCTTTCAATGCAGAGACAACCAGCGTGCCCCCTTCAATGCAGAGACCAGCGTGCCCCCTTTCAATGCAGAGACCAGCGTGCCCCCTTTCAATGCAGAGACCAGCGTGCCCCCTTTCAATGCAGAGACCAGCGTGCCCCCTTCAATGAAGAGACCAGCGTGCCCCCCTTTCAATGCAGAGACCAGCGTGCCCCCCCTTCAATGCAGAGACCAGCGTGCCCCCCTTTCAATGCAGAGACCAGCGTCACACAAATGGGTGGGCTAGGGTGCAGTGCTCTGCGCCCCGGGTCCACCCTTTTCTGAAGCCTATTAGAGCCTCTGGCTCTAATTAGGCGATTCATGAAAAAAAACATAAATGATACATCCCGGGCCGGCGGGCCGGGTTCAGGATCTTGGCGGGCTGCATGCGTCCCGCGGGCCGTAGTTTGAGGACCCCTGATCTACAGTAACACTGTTTTTTTTACTTAACACTGATTAAAGTACGTAGTACCAAAAAGTTGTTTTTTTAGTTGTTTTTTTTTTTCTTTTTTGTCCATGGATTGCCTAGAAATAAATACATTTTGCAAGACCACCTTTCACATGGGGCGGATTAGTTTAGACAGACTTTGCATGCTCAGCGGGGATCGCTCCGTTGATCCCTGCTGAGCAGGCGGATGACAGGTCTTTCTCCAATCACTGTGCAGAAACTGACCCCTCTATGGGGAGATCGGATGAAAACAGACAGCCTGTCCTTTTTAATCCGATGGCGAAATTATCGCTATCCGTCTGTTTTCAGTGGATCTTGTTGGATTAGATGCCAGGCGGGTGTCAACGGATACATGTCATTGTCCAATAACATCCGTCTCTCAATAGAGGTCAATAGGTGGCCCCAGTGCTGTAGGCCAACAAGGCCCAGGCCTAGGGCAGCACCTTGCAGGGGGGCAGCAAAAAAGCTGATGGGTCTGCACTGATATGCTGATGGGGCTGCACTGATATGCTGCCCTGATGGGCACTGATATGTTGCACTGATGGGCACTAATAGACTGCACTGATGGCCCCTGATGAGGCAGGACTGATAAGCAGCACTGATAAGGCAGCACTGATGGGCAATGATATGATGCACTGATCGACTGCACTGATGGGCACTAATAGATTGCACTGGTGGCCACTGATGAGGCTGCACTGATATATTGCACTGATGAGGTTGCACTGATGGGCAGTAATGAGGCTGCACTGATGAGCACTGATAAGGCTGCACTGATGAGCACTGATGAAACTGAACTTATGGGAACTGATGAGGCTGCACTGATGGGCACTGATAGACTGTGGTTTTTGTCTGTGGTTTACAGATGACAGGGCCGGTCATAAACAGGAAAGGGTGTGGCCTTTACAGGAAGGGGTGGGTCCTATTTAAATTAGGGGTGCCCACGTTTAGCCAGGCCTAAGGCAGCACAAAACCTAAATACACCACTGGGTGGCCCGATCAGGTGAGGAAGCTGGTCACAGGCGGTCGGCATTGTGGACCAGAGGTGTGGTGCTGAGCCAGGAGGTACAGTGGATTCTGACAAGGAAGTTGGAGGCAGAGCGACCCAGGGAAAAACATTGTCGGTGAGTACCGGGAAGCTTTCCAGAGATCTGCTCAGGAAGGGGAGCACTCCAGTAGAGTGTCAGTGGACAGGAGGTCAGCGCACACAGTCAGTGAGAAAGGGGGTGCCAAGTTAGACCCTGAAGAGGAACCTAAAGGAGAGTACATATTCTCTATCTTCACTTCAGTGGCAAGGTGAAGCAGCGGCCTTGCCGCATTCTACATTCAGTTGTCCTTAGGAATTGTGCATAGTTTAAGTTGGAGTATCCCACTCATCCCTTCTCCCATCCAAGTTCCAATAAAAACACAAAAAAAAAAGCAAATCCCCTGGACTGTTCATTGTCTGAGCTGAGAACTTTAAATACCATGTATCTGCTGTCAGTTGCTAATGATAACCCAGGGGAACCCAAGAAATGTAATTCTCAGCAGCTCCCTAGTGGGCAGTGCTACACATACAAAAATTGAATAAAGGGGCTTCTGAGGGAGAGGACCTGCCCCTGGAAAATCACCAGCCACCTTGCACCCACAACAATTTGCCGCAGTTTGCTGAAGTGGTCTTTCTACCAGTTATCCAGGTTATAGAGCTTCAAAGAGATCCTCTATGATGCTTGTGAATTTCTAACTTTTGTGATTATTTTTATGAATTTTAATAATAAATTGGTGTATTGCGCTAGACTGGTGTGTTCTTTTTTTTTTTTCTCCTGATAAATGCCAAAGTCATGGGACTGGCCTTTCCTTCAATCGAAGAGTTGTTTCTGCAGTGTAAATCAAAGAAGACTCCATGGGACACTGTGGGCTCTACGCTGTGGCCTGGATTTCATGAATGGGATGTAAATGAAGGCCACAGTGCGGAGCACAGAGAAAATAGCAGCATCTGCTCTCTACTATAAATAGCGCTCATAATGTCCCCCTGACCACTTTCTCTCTAAATAAGATCTTTCTAGTCACAAGAGTAATCCATTTTAAATGAATAGCATTTTCACTACCCCTCAACTGCTCCCCCTTTAGCTGCAAAGGCAGTTACCGGGGGTGTACATTAGGCCTGCGGAATATAATCGGAGCATCGATGCATCGCGATTCGACCCTTCGCGATTCTGAATCGATGCGGGGTGCCGGCAAAATCGATTAGGAAATGACGTCATCAGCCACGGCCACGCCCTATCGCGCATGGGAGAAAAAAGTCACAAGATCACAGCTGATTGATGGATTAGTGCGGGAAATCACAAGAAGACAGCTGATTGGTGGATTAGTGCGGGAGCTTAATAAAAAGGCTCCGCCCCTCCTCTTCCCTCTCTTTGACCCGGGCCGAGGCGCAGCAAGAACATCCCCCGCGTGTATCAGCGTCCAACCTGCAGCCTTGCAGCCAAGAAGCCAGCCACCCAAGCCAGTCCACACTCCACACAGGAGCCCCGAGTGTTGCATGCAGCCAGCATTTAGGACCTGGAGCCCAAGCGTCCCCATCGCAGCCAGCCAGCGCCGCCCGCCTCACCATGGTCGTCCCAGGCCCAGCCGCCACGCCACTGCCAGTGTCGCCAGCCACCTGCCACTGAGCCCAGAGAGCAGCACAGCACCTGTCCTCCTCTGCAATGCAGTGCACAACAACCCACACAGTCACACAGCAGGTATGTAGTCCGAACAAATAATTGTATAATCATTCATGGGGGACTCGAGTGTCTGTATCTCTGGGGGATGTCTGTGATGGGGGGGGCCTGGGACAGGGGACGGTCGGTCGGGCCCGGGGGTACTGTTCTGCGGTGGCAGGCTGGCAGCCAGGGGGGGTCTCTGAGTGTCAGTGGGGGGTCTCTGTCAGTGTCAGCTGTGGGGGTCTGGGCAAGGGGGGGACTCAGTGTTTGTCAGTGCTGTGGGGGATTGGGGAAGGTGTGGGACAGTGGGACTTCCAGGTCTCTGTCAGTGTGTCAGGCTGTCAGCTCAGCTGTGGGGGGAGGGGGGTCTCTGTCAGTGTCAATGTCACAGGCAGCTCAGCTGTGGGGGAAGGGGGGGGTCTCTCTGACTGTCAGTGTCAGTCAGTCAGGCAGGCAGCTGTGGGGTAAGGGGGGGGTCTCAGTGGCTCTGGCTCAGTGCATGCATAAGAGGGACTGACAGACAGACAGACAGTCATATTTTATGAAAGATGTTGCTTGCTTGTTGCGGCTTAGTTTACAAGTGCTATTTTTTTTTTTTTAAACACTGACAGAGTTTGGCAACTTACATCATCCGTCTCAGTCACATACGTGGTAGTATGGTAATGGCAGAAGGAGAAAAAGATCGAGAGATAAAAAATGCACCTAGCGTTTTAAGAGCAAACATCTGGGCACATTTCGGATTTTACGAACACACAGGGTAGCGTGAGTTGGACAAGACACACGCCGTGTGTAAAGCCTGTCACACAAAAATTAAATACCTAGGGAATACTATGAACTTGAGAAACCATGTCAGCCGTTTTCACTCTGAGTTAGTAACACCTGTCGCCACCATCAGTGCCACCACTGCCAAGGAAAGACTGCTAGACCAAGATTAGCCAAGAATTGATGCCATACTGTCAACTTATCCGCCCAACTCTGAAAAAGGGAAGAAACTAACCAAAGCTGTGGCAGCTTTCATCGCCAAGGACCTACGGCCTTACTCAGTTGTGGACAATGCTGGGTTTCGCTCAGGGCCGGCCTTTGGGGTGTGCGAGCTGTGCGGCCGCACAGGGCGCCATGGGCAACAAGGGCGCCGTGTGGCCATCACAGCTCGCAGAAGATCAGGCAATTCAGGCCGCACAGCGGGAGGTAAGCGGCGACTGCGGCCTGGACAGGGTTAACACAGGCCGCGGCCGCTGCTTACCTCCCGCTGTGCGGCTGTGCCTCGGTCACCTCACCTACTGCTGCAGACAGTCTGAGGCGAGCTGTGTATCACACACAGCTCAGCCTCCGATCCACGGTGACAGATTCCTCCTCCCTGCAGGGATCGTCAGCTCCTCCTCACCCCGCCCTTCTCCTCCTCCTCACACATCCCCAGGGAGTGTGGGCGGGAAGTTTAAAGAAAAAAAAAAGCTGCAGAGTGCAGACAGCGTGAGGTAAGTGAGGTCTCCTTCAAAAAATGTAAGGGGGGTCTCTGATGTGGGGGGCTCTGTGTGAGGGGGGCTCTCTGATGTGGGGGGGCTGTCTCTGTTTGGGGGGTGCTCTGAAGTAAGGGGGGCTCTCTAATGTAAGGGGGTCTCTGATGTGGGGGGTCTCTGATGTAAGGGGGCTTTGTGTGGGGGGTCTCTGATGTAAGGGGGCTCTGTGTGGGGGGTCTCTGATGTGAGGGGGTCTTTGTGTTGGGGGTCTCTGATGTGAGGGGGGCTTTGTGTGGGGGGTCTCTGATGTGAGGGGGGCTCTGTGTGGGGGTTCTCTGATGTGGGGGGGCTGTCTCTGATGTGGGGGGCTCTGTGTGAGGGGGGCTTTGTAAGGGCGGCTCTGTGTGGGGGGGCTCTGATGTAAGGGGGCTTTTTGTGGGGGTCTGTGATGTAAGGGGGGCTCTCTGTGGGGGGGGGGCTCTGTGTGGGGGGGGCTCTGATGTAAGGGGGCTTTGTGTGGGGGGTCTGTGATGTAAGGGGGGCTCTCTGATGTGGGGGGCTCTGATATAAGGGGGCTTTTTGTGGGGGGGTCTGTGATTTAAGGGGGATCTCTGATGTGGGGGGCTCTGCATGGGGGGGTCTGATGTAAGGGGGCTTTGTGTGGGGGGTCTGTGATGTAAGGGGGGCTCTCTGATGTGGGGGACTCTGTGTGTGGGGGGCTCTGATGTAAGGGGCTTTGTGTGGGGGGTCTGTGATGTAAGGGGGGCTCTGTGTGTGTGTGTGTGGGGGGGGCTCTGATGTAAGGGGGCTTTGTTTGGGTAAGGGGGGCTCTCTGATGTGGGGGGCTCTGATGTAAGGGGGCTTTGTGTGGGGGGTCTGTGATGTAAGGGGGGCTCTGTGTGGGGGGGGCTCTGATGTAAGGGGGCTCTCTGATGTAAGGGGATCTCTGATGTGGGGGATCTCTGATGCAAGGAGGGCCTTTGTGTGGGGGGTCTCTGATGTTAGGGGGGCTTTGTGTGGGGGGTCTCTGATGTAAGGGGGATCTGTGTGTGGGGTCTCTGATTTGAGGGGGGCTTTGTGTGTGAGGTCTCTGATGTGAGGGGGGCTTTGTGTGGGGGGTCTCTGATATGAGGGGGGCTCTGTGTGGGGGTTCTCTGATGTGGGGGTCTCTGATGTGAGGGGGCTTTGTGTGTGAGGTCTCTGATTTGAGGGGGGCTTTGTGTGGGGGGTCTCTGATGTGAGTGGGGCTTTGTGTGGGGGGTCTCTGATGTAAGGGGGCTCTGTGTGGGGGTGCTCTGATGTGGGGGTCTCTGATGTGAGGGGGGCTTTGTGTGGGGGGTCTCTGATATGTGGGGGGCTCTGATGTGAGGGGGGGCTCTGTGTGGGCGCTCTCTGATGTAGGGGGCTCTAAATTAAGGGGAACTTTGTGTGGGGGGTTTCTGATGTAAAGGGGGCTCTGTGTGGGGGGTCTCTGATGTAAGGGGGGCTAAGTTATTAGTGATCATAAAAAAGAAAAGTCAAATAAAGTGCAAAAAAGTTGCAATAAAATGTGCGTGGGGGGGCGCCACAGGATTAGCTCGCACAGGGTGCCTGAACACCTAAGGCCGGCCCTGGTTTTGCTACCTTTTGAAGACGCTAGAGCCAAGTTTTAAGATCCCGCCACGCAGTCACTTTACAGAAAACGTTGCACTCTACCACGACACCAAAGCTCAGGTACTTGCGTTAATGAACCAAGCCAGTCGAGTCGCAATAACGTGTGATTCATGGACTTCAGTCACAACGGAGTCCTATGTTACAATAACAGCACATTACGTTACTAAGGACTGACAGGTCTTGTCACATGTGTTGCAAACGAGAGCCATTTATGAGTCTCACACAGGTGCTCATCTGGCAGAGCTACTGTCTCATGTCAGGGAAGAATGGCAGCTGTCTGATAAATCTGTAGTGCTTGTGACCGACAACGTGGCGAACATGATAGTTGCAGCTCAAGTTGGTAAATTTCCTCATGTTAAATGTTTTGCCCATACACTCAATCTTGCATGTCAGCGGGCACTGAAAGGGGCCACGCTCTCCAGGCTTCTCGCCAGAGTGCGACGAATATCCACATTCTTTCATCGCAGCACTAGAGCAAGCCACTATCTAAAAGAGAAACAGAAATGTCTGGGCCTGAAGAATCATAAGCAAATAACTGATGTGCCAACAAGATGGAACAGCGCATATGACATGGTCGAGAGGTTCTTAGAACAACAACCTGCAGTTTGTGCCACCTTGCTGTCTCCAGAAGTCAGAAAAGGAGAGTCTGATCTCTGCACTCTCAATGAAACAGATGTGTCAAATGCAGAGGATGCTGTGAGTGCATTAAAGCCAATGAAGGATGCAACCTTGCTGATGTCAGAAGAGAGCAACCCAACAGTGTCTCTCATTGCCCCTCTAAATGCACAACTGCTCCAGAGCATGACAGACACCATGGAAGACACACCCATGACCCATGAGATCAAGAATGCCATCAAAACAGATCTCCTGCAGAGGTACAGCAGTGAGGCAGAGAAGAAGATCCTTCATACAGCCTCTGCACTGGATCCTCGGTTTAAAGGACTGCCTTTTATTCTCACAGAGGAGGAGAGATCGGAGATATACAGAGGAGTGACTGAGGAGGCTGCATCTTTGGAGGTAATTAGAATTTCATCATGTTTCCTCCCAGACAGCTAGAAGCTCAGCTACATTGTGTTGTGTAATAACAAGCCCTGATTCACTGATACGGTGTGGGAAGTGGAACTGTATGGTATGGATTACCGTGCGATTTCCCACTCCTCATCAATGAATCACAGTCTTAGTCAGTTCAGCTCTTCTTATACTATTATCTTTTGTTCAAACACAGATTACATCTAATAGAAGGACAAATGTGGATGAAGTTCCAAGGGAAAAAGTAACTGTGGAAGAAGAAACACCCATTGAGTACAGCCATTCTCCTCCCAAAAAAAGGCCACAACATCGCTGCTCATGACTTTGCTGGGGCAGTCTTTCACTGATGGTGCAATAGAACCTAAGACCCCCTATGCCAAGGCAGAAGACGAAAGGGAAAAATATTGTAAAGCCCCTTCTCTGCCTCTCACTGAGGACCCTTTGAAATGGTGGCGTGAGCATGAGGTCATATTTTCCCCTCCTCTCTCAGCTGTCAAAGCAATACTTGTGTATCCCAGGTACAAGTGTATCTGCAGAGCGGGTTTTCTCTACTGCAGGAGATGTTATAACAGCGAAAAGAAGCAGTCTGAAACCTGAGCATGTGGATCAGCTAGTGTTCTTACAGAAAAACCTACATGTTCTCAAATGCTAAGCACTCACTGCAATAATTACTAATTCATGTTTTTAATGAATTAGTAATTACTAACTTCAGTCTGCCAGTCACACCACCAGTGTTGTTTTATAGCTTTATAGCACTGATTGTTTGTTTTTGAAGATTGTCCTGTCCAATGTGTCCATTGCCAATCCATAATCTGTTGCTTCACACTAAAAGTGTCTAGGCAAGTAGGTAGGGCTTCATTTAACCCTCAACCAAATAAATAATATTAAAGTGTATTTTCTTCTAGACAACTGACACCAAGCCAGCCAGGTTGCCAGCATTATAGGAAGGAAAATCATTGAGAGAAATAACTTGTACATTTGAAGCTTAACCTCGAGTAAATCTTATTGGATCACAAATAAATACACCAATTGTGGATTCTTGTGTAATATACTATATTTGTGAGTTTGTGAATGTGACCCAATAGGATTTCCTCAAGGTTAAGCTTCAGTTGACAATTTATTCTCTCAAGGATTTTCCTTCCTCTAATGGTGGCTTGTTGGCTAGCTTGGCTTCAGTTACAGATGTAATCGATGTGGTAGAGTGCTGCTCAGTGCAGTGCAGGTAAAGTTTTCTTTCTGTAACGTGACTGACTGTCGTGACAACTCAAGAGCTTATAACGCAGCTCTAGCATTAACTCAACACACACACACACACATAGTGTGTGTGTGTGTTGAGTTGTAATGAAAAGAGGATCCGACCGATCCGCTGTATCAGATACAGCGGATCGGTCGGATCTTCTTTTCATAGGCACCCGGATTAATTGATTTCCCGGATGAACTTCATGGCTCTCACTTACTGCTGGTTTTATTACTCGTTTGTGAGTATATAGTGTGCTTTTGTTTCCATTAAAATTTGAGTCATATTACACTTAGAGTGGCGCCTGCCTTTCTTTTACAGTCCACTGCAAGTTTCTCTTCTTACTTGGGACAGAGCAGCCTTCAAGTGTTGTAAAGACTTGGTTTTTTATGGACTTTGTTGGACTCCAATGTGCCACGCTAATATAATTTTCCACAATTCTGTTATATGATAGAAATTGATGGTATCCCTCCAATTTCCTCTTGCGCCAGTACACCCCCATTGTTTGTGTGTGTTGAGTTGATGCTAGAGCTGCGTATAAGCTTTTGAGTTGTCACGAGTCACGACACACACACACACTGTGTTTAGTTGACTGGCAATGGCAGGGGCAAACACAATCACAGTGAACCTGGAACATTTTATATTTTTTACAGCTTTTCTGGCACTGGAGAGACGGAGAATGGCTTGTTTTCAAAAATGGTCCATTCACATAAGTGAATTGATATTTAAGCTTAAGCTTATATTTATATAACTCCCCTCTAGCAGCCATCAACTCACTTGAGTTGACTGACAGTTGCAGGGGGAAACAAACATCACAGTGAACATGGAAGTTATGCAGCAGTGCACTATTGCCAGGTTCACCTTTGATGTTTGCTACTAGTCAGGAAGTGCTCTGTTTTGTAGAGGACAGGTTATGGCAGCACACACCTGGAATTTATTGCAACGCATGTCTGTCTGGTGTCTGTTGTACTCTGTAGCAATAGCAAGTGTAGGGGGTTCCCTCAACCAAACAAATACTAAAGGTAAAAGTGTATCTAGACAACTGAAGGCAAGCCAGCCACGGTACAGGAAAGGACATCCTTGAAAGATTAAATCAATCATACATTGAAGCGTAAAACCTTGATTAAATCTTTACTGGATCACAAATACACACAAACCTGACCTAACCCATATGCCTTGAGTTGTACCAGTGCCAATGCCAAACCTTTCTTCTGATGCAGACAATCGTGTTGTGTGTTTTTTTGTGATCCCATGAAGATTTACTCAAGGTTTAAGCTTCAGTTGATAATTTACTCTGTCAAGGGTTTTCCTTCCTCTAATGGTGGCTTGGCTTGGCTTCAGTTGGGTTTAATCGTGGTAGAGACAGAGACTGTCTGCAGGACAGGTAACGTTTTCTGTAAAGTAAGTGACATAACAGTGACATAAGTGAATTGATAAGCTTAAAGCTTATATTTATAACTCCCCTCTAGCAGCCATCAACTCACTTGAGTTGACTGGCAGTTGCAGAGGGAAACAAACATCACGGTGAACATGGAAGTTATGCAGCAGTGCACTATTGCCAGGTTCACCCTTGATGTTTGCTACAATGCTACTAGTCAGAAAGTGCTCTGTTTTGTAGAGGACAGGTTATGGCACACCTGGAATTTATTGCAATGCATATACAGTATTCACATAAAAGGAATTATATATAATGTTTTGTGGGAATTTATGACCATTTTCACAAGAATATTAGCTTGGCTGGCTGGCTTCTATCTTGGCTTTAAAGTACAACTAGGCAAATCTTTATCCAAAATCAAAAAAGTTTTGCCTTTAGTTGTACTTTAAAAGGTGGTAGACCTTATATTAATATTTTCTTTATTGAAGCAGTAAACTGCACTACTACAGTTTTTTTTTACTAATTTTACTGTTACTTCTAGTAAAATACTAGTGTTGTTGTCTGTCTCTGCTATGCTATTTTCATTTTCAGACCTTCCTATATGTTTGCAGTGCAAGTGCACTAAAGTATGCAGGGCTTGCAGGCCATGAGGGTCCAGGGAAGTGTCCTTTTAAGCAAATGAAAATAAAAAGGATTCTTTAATTTGTGACTGCTTGATTGTATGTTTTTTTTTATAAAGTTTTGAAAACCATTGGGCTGGGCATGGGCATTGGGCAGTAAACGTGATGCATCGCAGAATCAAATCGTAACCCTAATAATCGTAATCGCATCGAATCGTGAGGAAGTGAAGATGCGCAGCCCTAGTGTACATATGCTGCAGCAGGAATTATACCTGCGTTGGGTTTGGCGGGTAAGATCGCCTTCAAATGCGAGCCATTCAAAGTACGCAGATGCGATGCGGTAGTGCAGCATTTAGGGGATTAAAACTGGAAGTGAGGAGGTGATATATGAAATTCCTATGAAAAGCGATCTGAGCGTGGACCGGTTTTCAGAGTCCTTGCTTTTATTGTAAGGGAGCCCTTACTTTCTTACCTGTTTGAATGGTTTTGGCCCAGGAAAGCTCATTCTGGGATGTTGTGTTCTGCCACTTGCCTGATGAAAGGGTAATACGTGGCTCCGAAATGTTGCTGTATGTTTATCATGTGTCCACAAAAAAAAATCTATTTAGAAGAATCCTTGGCGTGCTAAAGACATTTTCTTCACTTCATCCACGGTTTCCAGTCTATGATTATTAAAGCCCCCATCATTACTGAGGGGAAAGAGCAATGCCTGATGAAGGAGCAAGCATGCTCCGAATGCGAGCACCCTCCTGCTTCTGCCGGATCTGACGTAGGAACTGCGTAGACAGCGCCAGGACACCGGGAAGTGTCGGATGCCACGACACAGCCGGGACCAGTGGCTGTCTTCCCCTCTTCCTCCAGTCTCCATCTACAGCGGAACAGATGAACCCTTGTAAACATGCTGGCTTATCACATCCATATGTGAGTGTACCATTTTCTATGTGCAATAAATGATCCGTTTTTATTCTGCACTGAGGTGGCGCTGCTCTCTTCTTCACCCTCCATTTGTTTTTACTTACGGAGTTCCTTCTAGCTCTGGTTGAGCTGGCGGCCACCCATCCATCCCAAAGACTATACACTAAAGACTGTGTTTGACAATACACTCTAGAAAGTGTTTTTTAAATGTTTTACCAGAAGTTACCTTTGCATATGTTCATTCATCAAAGCATATCATCTTTTTTCCCCTTATCACTGTAAGCTACACTAGCGCTGGTCTATATTTTGTTTTTCTTGTCTCCCATTTATTACTGAATAGCAAGTTTCTTGAATGTGTGCACAGGGAATATTGAGCTTCCCCTGACGAATGGAACCCATTCAACACATGCAGTTGCAATGTTGTAGTGCAGCATTTAGGGGATTAAAACGGGAAGCGAGGAGGTGACATATATTTTACTAATTGCCTGTTAAACGCTTCTGAAAAGGGATCTGAATGTGGACCGGTTTTCAGAGTCCTTGCTGGTATTGTAAGGGAGCCCTTACTTTCTTACTTGTTTGAATGGTTTTGGCCCAAGAAAGCTCATTCTAGGATGTTGTGTTCTTTAAAAAAAAAGACTGTTTCAAGAATCTGCCATCTATCATCTATCAAAACCATTAGTCCCAGTTTACATGTGTGCAAAGACAGACATCACATTCGGAGCGCACTGCTCTGCAAATCTCATGCAATGTCTGTGTGATGCGAATTCAGCCATACAGATTGCATGGCTGAATCCGTATCGCATTCGGACACAACTCGCACAGGACCCTTTTTTGGGTCCCCACTAGAACCGGATCGCATGGGTGTTCACACCTATGCGATCCGATTCATGTCCGAACTGACAGTTCACACTGCGATATACAAACTGATCTGAGGGTTTCGTTAACATTGTATTGACACCCCCAGCGATTCGCATATGGCAGCGTACACTGCCTGCGAGTTGAATGTGATACGGGAATCCGCAGTGGATTTGCAGGGTTCCCGCATCGCATATATGTGAACGGGCACTTACACTTACAGCTTTCTATCAGTAGCTTTCCATATCAACATATAACACCAGCAATGCTTTTCAGATGCTTTCAGGTCTGCCTTTGTTATCTATAAATTGTGTTTTACATTGTAAAGCTAACTTTTATAAGCTGTAAACTTGCAGGGAATAATAGCCAAGCTCATGTCCTTGAGCTCAGGGCCCATGCATGTCATTTTAAAAGGCAACTGGGACCAGAGATTATTATGGGGTGAGAAACTCAGCTAAGGAATGACAAGCTGCCAGACAGCTTTGTAATGTATTGTCTCTATTTGAGTTCTGTATAATACACATCTGTTGAAGGGCAAGAAAAGGCCAAGTTTGAAAATGTAGTAAAAGATGCATTTACCAATTAAGTGCCATAAGTTATTTATTGTTCCTTAAGTGAACCTCCTATAAGCAAATAATGCTTTAATATATATATATATATATATATATATATATATATATATATATATATATATATATATATATATATATATATATATATATTTTAAAACAACCAGCTATGGTCACAAAATGACTGGCAAACCTTACCCTGTCAATCACACAGCTGGGGTTAATAAGCCAATGCTCCATTAGGTCATTCAGTGACACATGGCTGTGTCCATAAAACCCTGCTTGTATCCTTTAGTTCTCCTTGTCAGCATAATAACAAAACCATAAATCACTTCCCATCTCCTAGTAAAAAGCACTGCAAAATTATTTTATTGTTACTAACATAAATCCGTACAAACAGTACTTTAAAGATTACATAAGAATTCTTATAATCAGCCCGTGTGTACTGCAGGTGGTCCAATGGAAGCCATCTTCTGTCGAAAGGGACATGAAAAAGATGAAAAGAAGGTCTGCCAATGGCTGAGAGCACTGACCGGAGTGTCCTGGAGGGGGGGGGGGGGGGTCTGGGGAGGGGATGGCAGCAGGACCTGAGCTGTCAGGTTTTTTTCTTCCTTCAACCTGTTGGGTTGAACGAAGAAAGATGGCAGTGTGTATTAGGCTTAAGTCTATAGGGGGGGGGGAGCTAGACACTGCCATCGTGGACATTTAACAAAGCAAAAAAACAATGTTTTAAAGAATTACCGTAGGGTTCTTTTAAAGTGGCTTTATAGGCAACATTGAAAAAACAACAATCTTTAACATACATACTGGAGGGATGCTCTTAATCAGTATGTGGTTTTACGGAACAGTACAATTCTTACTAGCAGCATAGAACCGTCCTTGGCAGAAGAGAGAAATTGGGCTTTTAAATGGTAACTCCCATGAATCAGTCACGAATATAGTTTGTTTATAAAAATATAAAAAGCATTTATTTATTATTTATAGCTAATAGACAATCAGGCAACCGGGCCATATAGAGCCCAAAACATTTTGCACATACAATGACATAAAAACATTGTACAACATCTAATCATGCAAAGAATTGCCAACATGTTTCGATTTATATACACCTCGCTTCTTCAAGGCTTTCTGGAATTCGCATGTAATCCATAGATGTCTAATATGTGTATAAGGAAAGAAAAAAGAATGTTCAACACAAATAAACCATACATTAGTTTACACAACATAAGAAAAAATAAAAAATACCCTCACCACAATATTCAAATATATACCTACCACATGTGGTATTGGATACTTTCCAATTAGGGGGAGACCAAATAGTACAAGCTCATCCCCGACCGAAGGCATACACACTTTCCGAAATTGACCAGTGACACAGCTAGAGCTTCAGTAAAATAGACAAATACTGCCCCAAGCCACGTTATACACATAAAGAAAAGGGGGAAAAAAAAGGAATACATGTATATGAAGCAATTATTCTACCCAAGGATATACCATTGAGCATTTAGATGTATTTCCAAACCATCTAATACAAGTAAGCACATCACAGTGTTTTACCATAAGTCCAAAGATAAAGCAAGTAACGGCCCACAACTGCAGCTATGTACTCCTCCACAAAGGGATGTCTGGGTCTCCCGAGGCCCCACCAATCCAACACTGGAGAGCCCTGCCTATAGGCAGCCCCCTAAATAGTCAAAAGGGCCAGTCCCATAGAGGGTCAGGTGGGGTCTCTCTCATTCGGCAATCCATAATAAGTAACTTACCTATAAAGGATAAACGTGCAGAGGCAAAGAGAGGTCAAAACCAACACCCACCACAGGTGGGGAAAAGTTAGTTCAATGGCCGCATCAGGATGACTGGCCATACCCAACTCAGTGAGAGAGACATCGGAAGAGACGTCCCACGTCATCTAAAGGGCAGAAGTGATGTCTGGCCCCAGCCGCATGTAAAAAGCTGACATACGGGTGCGTGCAGGGGAGAATGGCAGCATGGACAGACAGGACACTAGTCCCTCCCAGCAGGGTAGATGGCAATGCCCAAGACACGCCCAGATGGCCGCACACATACAGAAGACAGCATCTAACCCACCCCCAACTCGGGCAGAGCAATAAATCATCAGGGCAAAGCCCTGAATGTGTGGGCCGACATATCTTCCCCACTCCCCGAAAAAGAAACAATGCCTTGGCACTAATGGAGGAACCCCATCATGAAAACCAGAAAGAAGCTAAAAATAAAAAACAAAAAACATGCCAGAATGAGACCTATCTGCAACGTATCCAAATAAACATATGGGGAAAAAAAAATATGTGTCTTATACACATATTAGACATCTGGGGATTACATGTGAATAACAAAAAGCCTTGAAGAAGCGGGGTGTATATACCGCGAAACATGTCGGCAATTCTTTGCATGATTAGATGTTGTACCATGTTTTGATGTCGTACTGTATGTGCAAAATGTTTTGGGCTCTATATGGCCCTCTTGCATGATTGCCTATTAGCTATAAATAATAAATAAATGCTTTTTGTATTTTTATAAACAAACTATATTTGTGACTGATTCATGGGAGTTACCATTTAAAAGCCCAATTTCTCTCTTCCGCCAAGGACAGTTCTAGTGTCTATATGTATTCATAGGGCTGGTTTCTCCCAGACTCTTTGGCTCTCATTTCCATAATATAAAAATACACTTTTACTGGCAGCACCTGCAACATGGTATTCTGGTATCACATATTTTGAATTTGTGGCTGATTTATTAAAACTTTAGTTTAACCTTTAAACCTGACTCCCAGGATGTAATAATCCCACTCGGTGCTTGTATATTTAGTACTATGATATAGAATTGTGCTTTTCCCTGTTTTTGGTCCTGCCATTGACTACAGGCCAGTGGCTATTTTGAGATATTTGTTGTTATTTTGAGGTGGATGAGGACAGAGGGCTGGTCTGTGTGCTGGATGGTTCCGCCCACCACCCGTAGGAGGCAGGAGGAACCGGTTCAATTGATGCTAGTATTTATTTGGGTCTGCTGCTGATATGAACAGCTCTGATGAAGGGAGCTTGACTCCCGAAACGCGTTATCGGTCCTATCTACAAGGACATGTTCCATTCCATGTGTGGGGGATTCTTGTAATGCGATTTTAACATTCTTCTTGTCTGTAAATATGCATTTGGCATTTTATTGAAATATTTTTTATGGTGACCACGAGTAATGCACTAGGTGTTTGCGTCTCCTATTTCTTTTCTTTTATGTACCCATGTTGGAGTTCCCTGCCTGAGGAGAGCAGCATGCCGGTCTTCCCCTTCGGAGTGAGCGCTTGGCTGAATTATTTGTAACCTTTAAACTTGGCTTAAAGTGGTTGTGAACCTGAAAAAAAAAAAAAAAAGTAAGCATTGTACATCGTAGAGCTAGGCATTAGAAGGCATCTGTCCCCAATCTTGGAATGAAAGATGAGTCCAGCATTATGTAATCCTTCCTGCTTTTTTGCATGCTTTTTGAGCTACACATTAGAGAAAATGTGTTGCCACGCGAAAAAAGAACTGGGCAAAAGAACCAGCTGGCCCTAAGACAGCATTAACTCTCCCTCTTTCTAGTGTTGCTGTGCCTGTAGTGCCCAGTCTATCGGGCCACAGATTTTGCGGTCCAGGAGGAACCTGGGAGGCATTGAATCACTAATCCTTGCCTCATTGTGACCCACCATTTTAATTGACTTTTCAGAAGTTACTTAAATGCTACACATGAATGAAGAATGATTGAGGAGGGTGAAATGAACCCTGGTTCTCCAATTTTATACCATTATTGTACAAGTACACACTGATGGCATGCTTCTACAGCCTCTGAATAATGACCATTGTTGGGATTCTCATGCTCTTCTGCACCACCAGGTTGAGTGACAGGGAAGGTATGTGTGTTTTTTTTCCAGGTAAAGGTCACCAGAAGTTTAGTGGCAGTGTCCCACTGGACCTTGCCTGGCTGAAGATGGTGTTGAGTCAGCCACTTCTTTGCCTGGGCCTGCAGAATGTTCCGCAGCTCTGACCCAGTGTGGCTCCTGTCCAAAGCATATGGGCTGCAACACAACAGGGCAGCATTTAGCCTTGGACATTGCGTATGCTCTGTCTGTTCCAAGGAGTCAGAGGATCAGGCCAGTGAAGAGGAGGATATTGCATTTCGCCTTGGCCCTTGTGCACAGGGATTTCTTTAGATTCTCTGAATCTTTTGCTGATATTATGTACTGTAGATGATGATATACTGTGTTTAGAGTCTTTGCTATTTTAAATTGAGGAACATTATTCTGAAGTTGATTGGCAACTTTTGATGCAGCTTTTCACAGATTGGTGAACCTCATCTTTACTTTTCACTTTTGTTGACAGCGGTTTAGACATTAATGGCTGTGTGTTGAGTTATATTGAGGGGACAGCAAATTTACACTGTTATACAAGCTGTACACTCATTACTTTACATTGTAGCAAAGTGTCATTTTTGATCAGTGTCGTCACATGAAAAGATATAATAAAATATTTACAAAAATATAAAATATGAGGGGTGTACACACTTTTGTAAGATACTGTATATTGTGTCCTAATAAACAACCCAGATGATGGTGATGATGTCTTAATAAGCTACATGACTGTAAGTGCCAATTGTGGACTAATTCAAATGCCACACATAATACTTAACTACATGCCCAAGCAATTACCACTCTTATGGTGGTGTTGGATTAATGTGCTCAGATGTCAATATCATATAAAATTTAAAGGACACTTTGTTGAGTCAATAAGGGGTTAAAAACAAAGTCCACAGTGAGTAAATGGTATCTACATAAAAGTAGCAATCATAAATGGTGCTTACACTAGTTTCTGCAGTTTGTAGTGGATGAAAATCATATCTGAAGTGAACTCTCACAAACTACCGAACCAGTTGGTATAATGTGGCAAGATCCATTCTTCCTGGAAGGTAAGAGTGGAGAAAGTTGCAGCATTCAAGCCAGTGGGGATGTTAGAGCTGCTCTGTCACAACTTGACAGAATCTCAAAGTTCGAGAAACTCCGGAACCCTTGGGTAACCCACTTTTTACCTCCTAGCTTTGACGTGTCCCTGTTACGTCCATAAACATATTGGCGATCTCCCGCAACCCTTTCCCCAAATCTACTAGCACATATACCCCTTCCTCGTCCCTAGAGGGTCCCCTCCCCCCCAACCCTTCTTCCCTACCCTCTGCCTCCCTCCTCCCCTGCCCCTACTCTCCTTCCTCCTTCTTCCCCTTATCTTTACCCCCTCATCTCCCCACCCCCTCAAATTCAACTGGCGCTGGTCCTACTCCCTAGCCGGTTCTGCCCCTACCACTCCACTATTACCCCCATCTCAGCACACTTTCAGGTCTCCCGTGCCCTCTGGCATTCCCCAGGTTTGGAATGTCGGATGATCCCCCTCAGCATCAATGGCATTATAAGTTGCTGATACTTACACAACACATCCCCTCACCCCTTCTTCTGGCATTAATAGTTCTTCTATTCAATCTGTCCCTACCTCCCTACCTCCCCATCTCTTCCTAACCTTCTCTGGGTCCTATACTGACCCTGTATTTTTGGTCTTGCCATTATGGAATATAACTTATATTACTAATATATACTCTTAGACCCACACTCTCCTAAAATGACTGTTCCTATTATAGCCTGCCACGGGTTGCGTTGCCTTCACCCCACTCTGCAGTATGTTCAGCTTAGGGGGTGCCTTTGGGTGTTTGGCAATGCTCCAACCTCCATTCTTCCATTCTTAACTTTTTGATCAGTTGCTTTAATCCTATATGCATGTTGCAATTGTTCTTGTCTACACACCTTTTCAGACATTGCCTATTTTTTTGACCATATGTGTTTTGTCAAAACTTGTGAACCTTTTTGTTTCTTTTATGATTGCATGTGCTTCCAGCGCTATTGTTGTTATATATCCTCTGCACTCTTTTCAATAAAATATTGAATAAGGAGCTGGTCTGTCATCAATGCCAACAGGAAGTGCTCAGATGGCCATAATTCTGGAGTCTATAGTGGCAGTAAGCAAACAGGGTATCCAAGATGACATGATTCGAGGGGTTGCTTCATTTTTCAAATCTCAAAACGCTCAGTGTCCTTGAGCTGTGTTTTATGTGTTACCTTGTGACTTCTTCTACCCTTAAGCGAACTTCTACAGAGGCAGGACTGTTGGGACTACTTTAGTCACTACTGGCTAATAATGTTTAGCGCCTTGGTATATTGTTTGTGTTGTAATCTGCAGACCACAATGGTGTTGTCAGCAGCAGATACAGTAATACAGGCCCACATTCTAGGCCTGTGCCTGTGGGGCAGTGCAACCAGAAGTATTAGGATGTTTAAAGCAAGCTCCTCCTGGACAAAATCATCCCTTTCTTATGTTCTGCCTTTCTCTCTCCACTCCAATTGGTGGTAGTTACGAAAAGTCTGATACCTCATAATTCAACCCCTGCTCATTGATGAAGCCTACCTTGCAGTAACCTGCAGCTGATGAATTACTACAGACTCTTGCTGCTCCCTGCCTAAAGTCCCCTCCTTGCCCCATGGTCATGGTATCATCTTCCTTTATCCTCCATATCTGAAAGGAGGAGTGCATGTGCAAGAGATTATCCTCCTGTAGCAAGTCAGTAATCGTGTGATCAAATAATTCCTCCAACTCCTCATTGTCAGTGTGTAGGAATATGGTGGGATTAGCAGAAGAGGAAGAGGAAAAAGAAGACACAGTAGCAGCAGATGAAGACAACTGCCTGTTCTGTGCATGGGAGTTGGAAAAAGAGCAAGGCTTTGTCCATAACAACAGAACATAAAATATCCCCAACCACCCTAAAACACTAATCCCCAGTCCATTTTTTTCCCTAACTAAAAAAAAGGGACAAACTTTAAAATAAATAAATTAAAAGAAAAATGCAAAGGAAATCCAGCAGCTAACACACAAACAAAGGAATCCTAGTAGCCCAAAAAAGGACTGTAGAGCTTCAAAACTGTGAACATGTAGGGGTACAAAATTGATTGCACGTCCTTCAGCATTGGAAATGATACCTTAAGAACAATTCCACACCCCAAAAAAAATATGCCCAAGGCTGATGAGCTTCAAACTCATAATCTTTTACTTGGCCCTGTATGGAATTCCTAACATGAGAGGGTTATGTGTGTTCTACCTGCTTTGCTATGCATCCAGAAACAAATAGTGGAAAAAATATGTATTGCTTTTTTTATCATTTACAGGCAGTGAGCCTAAAACTACATGAACTAGGTACTCACTGTATCTCATTCAAGATCATAACCTACAATAGAAAATGTGTAGCCTATATAGTATTTGGAATACCTTGCTCTGCACACATGCAGATTCAATACATGCCATTGTAATACTTTATACACTACTTTCTTTGTAGTTGCTATGTTAGGATAATGGCAGCTTACCATAGGCCAGTTTGTCCCAAACCTGCCGTCAAGTCCTTCCAATAGCTCATGGTTAACATCTTCATATCTACACAGTTAGCTAAACAGCAAACATTAAAACACTTATTTCTCCTTACTGGAGAGATTTCCCTTCTCTATTTTATTGGTGAACATTGTCACATATGAGCAAAAGGTGACAGTAAATGGAGTGGAAAAATTCAAATGGGGACACCTTTTTCGGTGACAACTAGCTAAGATGGTATTTAGCCTAACTTTGTTAAGATGTTACCTTACGTTCTCTTGTGAAACCAAATACAGTGCTTTGCGGAAAGTATTCGGCCCCCTTGAACTTTGCGACCTTTTGCCACATTTCAGGGTTCAAACATAAAGATATAAAACTGTAATTTTTTGTGAAGAATCAACAACAAGTGGGACACAATCTTGAAGTGGAACAAAATTTATTGGATATTTCAAACTTTTTTAACAAATAAAAAACTGAAAAATTGGGCGTGCAAAATTATTCAGCCCCCTTAAGTTAATACTTTGTAGCACCTCCTTTTGCTGTGATTACAGCTGTAAGTCGCTTGGGGTATGTCTCTATCAGTTTTGCAAAAACTGATAGATTTTTATTTTTACTTTTTTTTTGGGGGGGGGGGGGATTTCATATAAAAAAAAATGTGAAAAATATTGTTATTTTTTTCAAAATTTTTGCTCTTTTTTTTTTATAGCGCAAAAAGTAAAAATCGCACAGGTGATCAAATACCACCAAAAGAAAGCTCTGTTTGTGGGAAAAAAAGGATGTAAATTTAGTTTGGGTACGGCGTTGCATGACCGCGCAATTGTCAGTTAAAGTCGCACAGTGCTGAATCGCAAAAAGTGGCCTAGACGTAAGACAGCAAAATCCTCCGGTGGTAATGTGGTTAAAAGTGTTAAAGTAAAGGGAAACACCTTTTAGTAAACAACACTATGATAGGATTCATGTAAATATATTACTGCAGTACTTTAGGAATTTTTACCCAAGCCTTTCACAATTTCGACCCAGATGGCAATTCTATAGCAGCATAGTGTCACAAAAAATGTAACAAGTTTTATTTGATTTCAGTAAATATGACATTTAATGTTGTGATAATATGCCAGTTTTAACTGGAATGCTAACAGTAAAATGCCATAACAGTAGAAAAACACCCATAAATGTCATATGTAAGAAAATGATTGCCATACGTTCTTATCCAGTTTATACATTTTAATGTGTTCAATGCAAATGAACAGATGGAGACTTTACAAAAACAATAAGCAGTGTTTAACAAAATAAAGTTTTTTCTTTTTTTTTTTTCTACTAATGTAACGGAAAATTGATTTAGCTTTCACCAAGGTGGCGCTAGCACTTGAGCCAGGCTCAGAAGTTGTTCTCGAACTTTTACTGAACTATAGCAACTTGTAGAAGTTGTCAACCTGAACACCAGGTAATGGTCTCCCCCACTTGTTGGAACAATAATGAAAGGAAAATCTGGATAGCTGTCTCTTTTATGTTGTGACCTGGGCTATTTATCTCTTTAATAGTCTAGTTTTTGAATTTACCCTTAAACAATGTTGATGGATAAGTTATGAATATATAATAGATTATATTGTCATTTGAGTCCAGCTGTACTATTTCACATGTTTTTATCTAGTATATCTAGTATACAATATATCTTTTTGTAAAATTTGTATCATTATTTTTACACTTTATATTCGTTTTATTGTAGCACAAGTTTTTGATTGCTAAGCAATGATAAGAATATGGTATTGAATTGGGTAATAAACAAAAAAAAAAACAACATGGGCTAGGCCAAATAAGAATATTTTATGGGCTCCCATATTTGCATCATTACATAGTGATTGGCATAGTACAACTACATAGTATGTGGACAAAGTAATCTTATGGAAAGGTATTTATGCAGATACTTATATTGATTTTCAAAAATTTATAATTTATGTAAAAAATATAAATTTTTCTGCTTCTCTTGCTCTTCCCCTCTCCTCTCCTTCCTCTGGGAATAACTACCATGTATGTTTTCACAGTCTGACAATTGTTAATGAATGTAATCATATTCTCTGATGTTTTGTAAATCATGTATGTCTTTTCTGTTTCTGGATTAGTTACTCTTTTGGATACTTAGTTAAGGGATAGAAGGTCTTGAAAAAGCAGAGGTCCCTTATCTCGACAAAACCATGTGTCTCTTTAGTGGACGATGATTGTTGGTACCAGTGTGCAAGCATATGTAAAATATGTTTTTTTAGACATTTTCCTGAATGAAATAAAGTTTTGTATATATTTTTTTATAAAATTGATGCATTTTCTGTTCACTGGAGGGGTATTTAAAATCCTACCATGCATATACACATCTTCAAAAAATGTAAGGGAAACTTTTTAACCGCTTGTCGACCGCCCACAGTAATATTACTGCGGCAGAACGGCTCAGCTGTGTCCAGTCACGTAGTACTACGTGACTGGAGTGCATGTGGTTTCGGCGGCGCTCGCGCCCCGCCGGAGCCGCGCTCCCGCTGTGTGTAAACACAGCGGGAGGCAGGCCGCGGGAGGAAGGCGGCAAGATCATCCGGGAAACAGAGAGAAGACCCACCTGCTTATGTAAACAAAGCAGGCGGATCTTCTGTGAGACAGTCAGGGACAGATCAGCAGTTTCAGCTAAGCTGTGCGTGTCACAGAACAGCCCCCCCCACACACACACACAGTTTGTAAGCATTTAGGCATACATTAACCCCTTTGATCACCCACAGGGTTAACCCCTTCCCTGCCAATGGCATTATTTCAGTAACAGTGCATATTTTTAGCACTGATTACTGTAGTAATGTCACTGGTACCCCAAAAGTGTCAGGGTTCCGATCTGTCCGCCGCAATATCGCTGTCCAGCTAAAAATCACAGATCGCCACCATTACTAGTAAAAAACAATAAAAATGACATAAATCTTTCCTGTAGTTAGTGGACGCAATAACTTTTGCGCAAACCAATCAATATACGCCTATTGCAATTTTTTTTTACCAAAAATATGTAGCAGGAAACAAATTGGCCTAAAATGTTAAAACATTTTGATTTTTAATTTTTTTTTTGGGAATGTCCTACAGCAGAATGTGAAAAATATTGTTTTTTTTTCTCACAATTGTTGCTCTTTTTTTGTTTATAGCACAAAAAATAAAAATCGCCCAGGTGATCAAATGCCACCAAAAAAGAAAGCTCTATTTGTGGGAAAAAAGGACATATATTTAGTTTGGGTACAGCGTCGCACAACCACGCAATTGTCCTTTAAAATAACACAGTGCCGAATCGCAAAATAGGGCCTGGTCAGGAAGGGGGTAAAACCTTTCCAGGGCTGAATTGGGTTAATCAGAGTATAGTATCAAGTCAATTTAACTCTTGAGATATTGATCTGGTCAGTTAATTAGCAGAGGGGTTTGTTAATCAGTTTCAGCTGCTTTGGTGTTAATACAATTAACAATAGGTGTACTAGACGGGCAACAATGAGATGACCTCCAAAACAGGAATGGTTTTACACGTGGAAGCCACTGACATTTTGTTTTCCCTACTCATCTTTTCTGACTGGTTTTCACAAATTTTTGGCTAGGGTCAGTTGTACTACTGCTGGTAGCATGAGGTGATACCTGGAACCTATAGAGGTTGTGCAGGAAGTTCAGCTCCTCCAGGATGGCACATCAATACATGCCATTGCCAGAAGGTTTGCTATGTCTCCCAACACAAGAGCATGGAGGACAGGCAGTTACTTTAGGAAACCTGGACAGGGACGTAGAAGGTCCTTAAACGATCAGCAGGACAGCTACTTGTGTAAGGAGGAACAGGATAAGTACTGCCAGAGCTCTACAAAATAACCTCCAGCAGGCCACTGGTGTGAATGTCTCTGACCAATCAGAAACAGACTTCATGAGGGTGGCCTGACATCCTCTAGTGGACTCTGTGCTCGCTGCCCATCACGCTGGAGCTCGATTGGCATTTGCCATTGAACACCAGAATTGGCAGGTCTGCGATTTTCACAGATGAGATAAGGGTTACCCCGAGCACATGTGACAGACAAGAAAGGGTCTGGACAAGCCGTGGAGAATGTAATGCTACCTGTATTGTTCAGCATGACCGGTTTGGTGGTGGGTCAGTGATGCTCTGGGAATAGGAACCCACAGACCTCCACAGGCTAGACAATGGCATCCTGACTGCCATTAGGTATCAGGTTGAAATCCTTGGACCCATCGTCAGACCCTATGCTGGTGCAGTGGGCCCTGAGTTCCTCCTGGTGCACGAAAATGCATGGCCTCATGTGGCAAGAGTATGCAGCCAGTTCCTGCAGGATGTAGAAATTGACCTAAATTCAATAAAAAAAGGAAAAAACAAGCGCTCTGAACAATAGACTCTCAGGGGTGAGTATAACAATGGTATGAATATGGGTTCTAGACAGGGCTAAAAAACGTACATAACCGTAAGTGGATAAAAAGGGACACTTTCTAGTCCATGATATGGATATAAGGGTCCAAAGAAGAGTCACAATGTTGATAGGACATATTGCATTAAAATGCTCAAAGGGCTAGCTCCGAAAACACAGAGAAGTCAGTCCTGTGGATACGAATAAAGACAAAACCGCAGAGCGCCTCTAAGTGCAGTATTTAATGTAACAATAAAATGACAATAAGTAGTAACTCACACATAAGTATGAAGTAGTAGGCATAGATGGCTCCGGTGATCCAGGAAGGATGGAAAGAGTCCAAAAAAGTCCAGAGGAGTGGATCCAGCCGATGCGGTGGAACCGGTAGGCTGAAAGAAGCCGGCCGAAGATTCTTCCTCCTTCCGGGTTCGGCTGATGCCCGGGGACTAGATTGGAACTCAGCGTACGACGTGACGTCACCGGAGCTAGTGGTGACACGACGCGTTTCAGAGCGTGCGCAAAGCTCACTCTGGGCATGCGCTCTCTAAATCCTAATCGCGGCCTAAATCCAATAGAACACCTCTGGGACATTATGTTTCGGTCCATCTAATGCCGCCAGGTTGCACCTCAGTCTGTTTAGGAGCTAAGTGATGCCCTGGTTCAGGGAGGAAATACCCCAGGGCACCATCCTATGCTTCATAAGGAGCATGCCCTGACATTGTCAGGCATGCATACAAGTACGTGGGGGCCATACAAACTACTGAATACCATTTAAAGTTGCTGCAATGAAATGGACTAGCCTGCTACATCATTTTTTCACTTTGAATTTAGCCCCCTGTAGGTTTATAATTTTCATTTCCACCAAACGATGTGGCATTGTTTTGTACCTAACACATTACCCAATCCATATCAGTGTAGATATCCAGCATGATATTTTTCCCCATTGAGATCTGACGTGTTTCCAAAGTGTTCCTTTAATTTTTTTGAGCACCCCTCACATTTTTGTAAAAATTTTATTATAATTTATTATATCTTTTCATGTGACAATACTGAAGAAATTACACTTTGCTACAATGTAAAATAGTGAGTGTACAGCTTGTATAACACACAGCCATTACACACAGCTGGCAACAGAAGCGAGTAAGTAAAAAATGTTAACGGTTACCAGCTTAGAGTTACAGAGGAGGTCTAGTGCAAAAATTATTGCTCTCACTCTAACAATCGTGGCAATACCTCACATGTTTGATTTGCGGATGCGACTTAAGTTGCTTATTTATTTATTTTTTGCACTGTGCTTTTAAAAAAAATAAAAAATCTGATCACTTTTATTGCTGTCACAAGGAATGTAAACATCCCTTGTGACAGTAATAGGCAGTGACAGGTACCATTTATGGAGGGATCTGGGGTCTAAAAAAACTCCTCCTCTGCACTTCAAAGTATTCAAAATGCTAAAATCTGTGTTTTTGAATACTTTGGATTTTTTTTTAATCGGCACAGCTGGCTAGCGAGTTAACCTGGAAGTGAAGTTGTGACGTCGCTTCCGGGTTACTACATCGAAGACCCGATCAAAGCCGAATCAGGCTTTGTTCGTGACTCTGCTGGTCGCTCGGGTCTCCTGGTGGGAGGGGGGGACGTCCTCTCCCACTGCTTGTGATAACAGCCAAGCGGCTGCTTAGCCGAATCGGTTGTTATCACATGAATGCCGACCCTCAGTTTTGATAAACAGTACTAGGGTGATGCCTCTAGCTGCAGGCATCACTCCTGTATAACCACTTTCTCAGAATGATCATTTGTGATAATTTCAGGGAGAAGGACGGTCAGCTGTGTTTACAATTGATCGTGGGTGTCAGGCGGCAAACGGAGACGCCTGACACACGCATTGGCTTCCCCGCTGACAATCGGGGGCGGGAAATGCACCTCCGGCAGCGCACGCTCGCCCCCTAGCTCCTCCCAGGCGAGCAACGTAGATCTACATAGTTTTGCCAGTAAGAGCCAGCCTGCCGCAGTAAATATGGCGTAAGCGGTCTGGAAGTGGTTAAGGTAAGGTGACCAGATTTTTAAAATGAAATCCGGGGACATATTTTTTTTTTATTGGCAAATGGTAAACTATTGTATAAGCATAAATGGGCGTGGAAGTGAGACTTTAGAGGTGCCAATAATAATATAAGATAGAGAAAAATCTAATTTTTTCATAAAAAACAAATACTATATACAAGGACAATACTTTTAAAATATATAAAAACACAAGAAAGCACTTGAATATGTCTGCTCTACATGTTTCACCATCTTCAAAATGGCTTCTTCAGGAGTCTGACGGACATTTTTCAAAAGTGAACATTCTATATACAGAAAAAGAACATTATGAAAGTATCAAAAGGCATATACAAATAAACATATTCTGTATAGAGAGACAATTGCTAAATAGAGCATCACAATATACATCATGAAGTCTATGTGCCCCCTCGTATGCCAACCTGCACCTGGGGGGATGGGAGCATGATCTCTTCTCCAGGGAGGACCTCGAGCACTACCTTTCGGGGGTCCTCCTATGGAGAAGATTTATTGACGACATTTTTATGATTTGGACTAGCTCCCTAACATCTTTATTGGAATTTTTTTATATTTTTAAGTTGAATGAGTTTAACTTAAAATTTACTTTCATGTACAGCCAGAGGAGTCTTGACTTCTTGGACATAAGGATATACATTGATGAGGATGGCACTATTGGCTCTACTTTATTCCGTAAAACCACAGCTGGTAATACTATCTTAAAAGCAGACAGTTCCCATCCCATGCCACTCATATCAAGTATACCTTTCAGCCAATATCTCCTCCTAAGGCGCAATTGCACCAGGTTGGAAGACTTTGAGACAGAGGCAAAGAACCTTCAAAATCGTTTATTATCCAGGGGCTATAGCAGGTCATGTCTAAAGAAGTCCTATCATAGAGCTAAGGAATTAGACAGAAATGCTTTAATCTATGGAAATAAAAAGAAAAAGGAATTCGGAAATGTGCGCTTAATTAAGCGTTATTCTGGCCAACATAATAAAGTGCGATCAATCTTGAGCAAATTCTGGTACGTTCTCGAAGCAGATGAAAAAGTCTCCAAACACATCGGTAATCGTCCACAGATTACCTTCAGGAGATCTCGATTAGGGATGATCGAACAGTTCGGGTCGACCATCGGTTCGACCCGAACATTGGCTGTTCGAGGTTCGGCCCAATTTAGAACGTTTTGCCCAAAAAGTTCGGAATTCGGCAACCAGAACCGACCAAAATGCAATGGGACAGGAAATGGGCTTTAAAAGCCCATGATTGGACCAGAGCCATTAGCAAAAGTCAATTGAGGGGGCAGGAGAATGCTAGGAATGTGATTGGAGTGACTAGGAGGTCCATAGGCCAATCATTAGTGAATACGCCCCCCAGTATATAAGATAGCCCCCGCCAAATTCCTAGCATTGTTATACAGGGACATGGAAGAGAGTGGAAGCAGTTCTGTTACTTCTGCTACAAAGTGTCATTTAGCATTTATTAGTGTGAGGAAAGGGATATCTAGTGTAGTTAGGGTGCTCTTTTACACTTTAGTTAGCTTTAATAATTTAGTTTCTGTAGGGAAAGTGTTAAGTGCCAGGGTGACTGTAGTGTAGTGTAGGGTTAACTGACAGTGACTACTATGGCAGGGCGACCAAACCCTTCCATATCAGGGTGACCGCTATAGAGAAAAGCTAGTTTCTCTGAAGTCACTTTCGCTGCGGTAATATGGCTTCGCCCCTGTCAGCTTGCTTTTTGGCTGCAAGCGTCTATAGGGATTTTTTGAGCACATGTTTGGAGTCAGGCATGACATCTGAACATGTGTATAGGGGGTATATATACACACCCATGTATGTATATATACACCTGTACATATATAGGTGTGAAAGGAGCAGAAAACACTACTTACGCTAATGAAATAATTAACACCAATATAGTTACGCTCCTATCACACCTATATATGTCTAAGTGTAAAATACATATAAGTATGTGTGTATATATACCACTATACACAAGTTCAGATGTTTTGCCTGCCTCCAAAGAACCCAAAAAAATGCCAAAAAAACGCTAGCGCCAAAAAAAAAAAAAAAAAAACGCCCAGGTGTGTTGCTGCAGGCATTTTTTTGGGGTTTTTGGAGGCAGGCAAAACATCTGAACCTGTGTATAGTGGTATATATACACACATACTTATATGTATTTTACACTTAGACATATATAGGTGTGATAGGGGCCTAATTATATTGGTGTAAATGATTTAATTAGCGCAAGCATATATTTCTGCTACTATCACACCTATATATGTCTAGGTGTATATATACATATAAGTATGTGTGTATATATACCCGTATACACAAGTTCAGATGTTTTGCCTGCCTCCAAAGAACATCTGAACTTGTGTATATGGGTATATATACACACATACTTATATGTATATATACACTTAGACATATATAGGTGTGATAGTAGCAGAAATATATGCTTGCGCTAATGAAATCATTTACACCAATATAGTTACGCTCCTATCATACCAATATATGTCTAATTGTAAAATACATATAAGTATGTGTGTATAAATACCACTATACACAAGTTCAGATGTTTTTCCTGCCTCCAAAAACCCCCCAAAAATGCCTGCAACAACACACCTGGGCGTTTTTTTTTTTTGCGCTAGCGTTTTTTTGGGCATTTTTTTGGGTTCTTTGGAGGCAGGCAAAACATCTGAACTTGTGTATAGTGGTATATATACACACATACTTATATGTATTTTACACTTAGACATATATAGGTGTGATAGGGGCCTAATTATATTGGTGTAAATGATTTAATTAGCGCAAGCATATATTTCTGCTACTATCACACCTATATATGTCTAGGTGTATATATACATATAAGTATGTGTGTATATATACCCGTATACACAAGTTCAGATGTTTTGCCTGCCTGAAAAGACCCCAAAAAATGCCCAAAAAAACGCTTGCTACTAAACCAGCAAGGTGTGAAAAGAGAGAAGCCACTAACCTGTTCTATAAGTGACAAAATACAAACAATCTTTTTTTTTATGGTTCTGGACATGCTACAGAGCTGAAACTTCACAGGTACACATTTTAGACCCCCCCCCCCCCGATACTAAATCCAAAGAATTCTTTTTTTTTTTTTTAATTTTAATTTTTTTTTAATTTTTCAATAATTGGCTCTCTATCAAAAATGACAAATTTTAAGAACTTTTTTTGTGTGATTAATAGTCCCTGGGGTATGACCCAGAACCCTAGGCACTTTTTAGGGGCATTTATTGGGTTTTAGGGCTTCAAAATGGTGTTTTTTGATTACCGAAGTTCGGGTCCCATTGATTTCAACGGGGTTCTGAAATCCGGGCCGAACTTTTGGGAGGTTCGGGTGTTCTGGTCGAACCAAACTTTTCAAAAGTTTGATCATTCCTAATCTCGATCTCTGAAGGATCAGTTAGTTCACAGCCATTATGCCTCTTCAAAAAAGCTACATGGATCTTTGACTGGCACTTACCCATGTAAAAGATGCAATTTCTGTAAGTACCTGTCAAATACCAGTGAAATAACTCTTCCGAATGGAAATATCTACAGGCCAACCTTCTATGCCAATTGCCAGACCGTTGGGGTTGTATATATCATGTATTGTACCTGTCAAGCCTTTTACATCGGGAAGACTAAGAGACCTTTTTTCAATCGTGTTAGAGACCATGTCAAACTTGTCCAGTGTAAAAAAATTTTAAGTCCAATCAGCCGTCACATGGGCCTTTACCATGGTTTTGACGACAGGATGATGGAGTTTTTTGCTCTGGAACATATTCCACTGAGGTGGAAGCGTTGATAAAAATCTATTACAGCGTGAAACTAAATGGATTTTCAATTTGTCGGCTACACGCTACCCGGGAATTAATGAATCCATAAGCTTCAAACCTTTCCTTGGCTAGGAAAACATTTTTGGTTATCAAAGAGTTTTTGTAACTTTAATCAGTTCACAAGCTCTTTGTATAGATAAATTATGTGTTTTTCCCTTTATATATATTATATTTTGTATTTTGTATATCTGACAGATAATACTGTCCGCTACAACTGAACAGATTGTACCAACAGACGTTTGATACTTGACCCTCGCTGGAGATAGCTGTGATTTATGTGGCCACCTTGGGGGTTTGGAGACATGGTGGTATTTTCCCTGCTATAATTGCGACCCCATATGGGCACCCACGGTGTCCCCTGAAGTTTCTCGATCTATGTCCTATATTGAGGCAGGGAATACCGCTTCCCTGCAGGCTACCCATGAAGTTGATCCCTTGATTCAGATTATAAAATAAAATATAGGCTTACTATATAGGCAAACAAATCATCAACTCAATTTTGATTGAATACATATTATTCAAAGTCTATTGTATATTTTTTCTTATTTAACATTTTCCATTTCAGCAATCGTGAATTGATTGTTTGGTGGTAAATTTATTTAATCATTTTCCATCCTCTCAAATTCTATTTTGAAAGTTTAGGACCTTTCTATGATGTTACCATCTTTTTTATTGAATGGAATTAATTTCCCGTTGTTTGCCGGTATGTTCATTATAGCTTCTCTATCTTGCCCTTTGCTTTTGCCCTTAATTAACATGGTAATCACTACACCGGAAGTTTATGTCCTTTACTTCCGGGCCGAGTTATACCATGTGACGTCGCCGTCCAATCACGGCTCACGCCGCTCGTGGGTTCACCGGGTTAGCCAGCAATACTTTGCTCTCACTCCTGCGGTGACATCAGACGCCGCGGGAGTGGAGGAGATGCATAAATGCCAGCATATGTGTTCAGAGTCTTTCTGGACAATCGGGGAGAAAGAACGGTAGCGCCTGACACGAGGTAATGGTGGATTTGTTTCATCGCTTGCTTTCTCACTACAGCGATCAGCCAATCCAGGCTGAATCTATTGTATTTAAGCATTTACTGTATAAGAGATTTTTCCTCTATCTTCAGACTTCACTATCTGATGACTTTGGAGAGGTCTCTCCTTCTGGATACCCTTTTTATTCATTTCAACCCTAGAGTTTGACTCATTATCAACGTCAGCAATAAGGTAAAAATTGATCTTGAATAGATTAACGTACAGTAAGAGAGTTGATTAGATTTTGAATGAAGGTTTCTTGGATTTCTTCTTCAAAATGAATTTACCTATGGGTCCTATGACAATATATATATATTTTTTATAGGGTCCCGAATTTGAAGTTTTTGCATTCCGACACTCCAAAATTCCTCTTTTCTATATTCAAGGTGTATGTTGCATTGCATTGTCAAATGCTACATATGGTAAATATGTTATTATTCTATTTATCATGCATACATATTTTCCCTAAATGTATTCAATGAAAATACTAAATTCCTTTTTTTGATTTATTGTCCTTTAGAATATCGATTTAGATTCCCTGATCTGATATTGAGGAATAAATCCTTGGCTATCTAAAGGTCTGGGCCATCCTTTGTATATCTTTCTTAAAGATTTTTCCAACTTGCTGACTCATCTTTTTAAATTGAAGGGTAATTAAAGTTGTTTTGAATTTATTAAAGATAGATCGAATATACCACCATAGAATTTTTAATGGAATTAAATTCCTCAAATTTCCTCGTCTCCTAGCCTCCTTATATTTCTTTGGCTTGGCCTGTATCTCCTCTATGGTGTGACGCAGATTGGCAGGTGACTCCACCTTTTTATCCCCCCTGGGGGCCCATAATCCATCCACGGTTCTCCCCAGCATTAAAGGGTTCAGGTTCTCCTTAAGGTATAATTTATTTTCTTCTGTTTGTTTATTTCTCCACTGATCATAGACTTCATGATGTATATTGTGATGCTCTATTTAGCAATTGTCTCTCTATACAGAATATGTTTATTTGTATATGCCTTTTGATACTTTCATAATGTTCTTTTTCTGTATATAGAATGTTCACTTTTGAAAAATGTCCGTCAGACTCCTGAAGAAGCCATTTTGAAGATGGTGAAACATGTAGAGCAGACATATTCAAGTGCTTTCTTGTGCTTTTATATATTTTAAAAGTATTGTCCTTGTAATATTTTTTGAATAAAGTATTTGTTTTTTATGAAAAAATGAGATTTTTCTCTATCTTATATTATTATTGGCACCTCTAAAGTCCCACTTCCACACCCATTTGTAGTTATCTCTATTCAGGGATGTGGTGCATTAATTAAATCCAATCTCTAGCAATATACCCCTTTATAAATATTGTATAAGCATATTTTCCTCAAATGATATATGTAGTATATGTGATATGTGTTTATAGAATTATTGTATGATATACAGTACATGTTATTTCTCACATTTCCTCCTTAAAAAAACAAAAACAAAGATACTTCTTAGTCCCCGTTCACACTGGGGCGACCTGTGAGGCGACCTGGTCGCCTCACAGGTCGCCGTAGGTCGCCTTCCATAGGGAAGCTGCGGACCCGTTCTAATAGGAGCGACACAAGTTGCTCCGACTTAGAAAAAGGGTCCGGAGCTTCTTTGGGGCGACCCGGAGCGACCGTCATAGACTTCCCGGTCGCCCCGGGAAGTCGGATCACCCCAGTGTGAACGGGGCCTTAGAATTTTTGAGATATGACTACCAAATGTTATGAAAATAAGATAGAGAAAAAAACAAAGCACAGAGTTTAGGAGTGAGCTGCATAAAGAATGCAAGTCTCAGCTGTGCCCATCTATGCAGCTTGACCAGTGCTCAGCAATGTAGCCTCATCAGTGCCCTTCCAATGCAGCCTCACCAGTGCCCTTCCAATGTAGCCTCGCCAGTGCCCTTCCAATGCAGCCTCACCAGTGCCCATCCAATGCAGCCTGCCCAGGGCCCATCCAATGCAGCCTGACTAGTGCCCATCCAATGCAGCAAGAACAGTGCCTAGCAGTGCAGCCTGACAAGTGCCGTGGAATGCAGCTTGACCAGTGCCCACCCAGTGCAGCCTGACCAGTGCCCACCCAATGCAGCCTGACCAGTGCACAGCCAATGCAGCCCGACCAGTGCCCATCTATGCAGCTTCACCAGTGCCCATCTACGCAGCCTCACCAGTGCCCATCTACGCAGCCTCACCAGTGCCCATCTATGCAGTCTCACCAATTCCCAGCAATGCAGCCTCACCAGTGCCCAGAAACGCAGCCTCACCAGTGCCCAGCAATGCGGCCTCACCAGTGCCCAGCAATGCAGCCTCACCAGTGCCCTGCAACGCAGCCTGACCAGTGCCCAGCAATTTAGCCTCACCAGTGCCCAGCAATGCAGCCTCACCAGTGCCCAGCAATGCAGCCTCACCAGTGCCCAGCAATTTAGTTTCACCAGTGCCCAGCAATGCAGCCTCACCAGTGCCCAGCAATGCAGCCTCATCAGTGCCCAGGAATTCAGCCTCAGCAGTGCCCAGGAATTCAGCCTCACCAGTGCCCAGGAATGCAGGTTCACCAGTGCCCAGGAATGCAGCTTCACCAGTGCCCAGCAATGCAGCCTCATCAGTGCCCAGGAATTCAGCCTCAGCAGTGCCCAGGAATGCAGGCTCACCAGTGCCCAGGAATGCAGGTTCACCAGTGCCCAGGAATGCAGCTTCACCAGTGCCCAGGAATGCAGCTTCACCAGTGCCCAGCAATGCAGCTTCACCAGTGCCCAGGAATGCAGGTTCACCAGTGCTCAGCAATGCAGGCTCACCAGTGCCCAGCAATGCAGCCTCACCAGTGCCCAGGAATGCAGCCTCACCAGTGCTCAGCAATGCAGGCACACCAGTGCCCAGCAATTCAGCCTCACCAGTGCCCAGGAATGCAGCCTCACCAGTGCCCAGCAATGCAGCCTCACCAGTGCCCAGGAATGCAGCCTCACCAGTGCCCAAGAATGCAGCTTCCCCCTTGCCCAGGAATGCAGCTTCACCAGTGCCCAGCAATGCAGGTTCACCAGTGCCCAGTAATGCAGCCTCACCAGTGCCCAGCAATGCAGCCTCACCAGTGCCCAGGAATGCAGCCTCACCAGTGCAGGGGATCAGAGAGGAGAGCAGAGGAGAGAGAGCAGAGCTGCATCACATCTTCACACAGGCCGGCATCCCCCACTGTTTCAGCTTTAATTTGAATCACCGGACTCCCGCGTCACACAAGTCCCGCTTCCTGAATCGGCTCCTACCTATGACAGACAGCATACGTCTGCCATTGGACAAGTGTGCTGTCTATCAAAGGAGTCAAACAAGGAGGCAGGACTTTGATTCACAGCGGCACCCAGCGATTCAAATGAAAGCTGAAACAGCGGGGGACACCGCCCTGTGTGAAGATGTGATGCGGCTCTCTCCTCTGCTCTCCTCCTTGGTATGCCACTGGAACATTTAATTTTTTGGTGGTAGTATCCCTTTAAGATAAAAATAGATAAAACTATGTGATAGCACTGCTAAATTAAAGCGGAGTTCCGGCCTCGGAGATGAAATTTAGATAAAAATACCCCCGGGACAGTCAGAGCTAGTACATTCCATAATGGATAGCCTCTGAACTGTCCCAGGTCTCACTTACCTTTTAGAAGAAATACTTACCTTGAAAATTTCTTCTCCAGCGCTGCCATCTCGGATGTGGGCAGCTGAAGCCAGCGCGTCCTCTTCTGCGTCCTCTTCTGCGTCCTCTTCCATGTCCTCTTCGGTCCCACAATGCCCTGCTCGTCACTTCCGGGGCCGGCGCGTCATCCCTGCACAGCTTCTGGGCATGCCCAGAAGCTGTTTAGCATGGAATGACGCACCTGCACCGGAAAAGACAAGCGGGCCGATGCAGGGCATTGATTCCTGGGAGTGATGACGTTCAGCTCCCAGGAGTCATTGCAAGCAGGAAGCGACGGCGTGGGCCCTGGCCGAAGAGGGAGGAAGTAGAAGGAAGGTAAGTATACTTTCTTAAAAAACAAGGTAAGTAAAGAAAAAAACATTCAGGAGTATATTTGATTTTTAGGGCATTTACAGCAAGCGGATGGGCCAAAGTTGTTTTTGAGCCTGGAACTCCGCTTTAATATAAAGATTAAAACAGTGCTAAACATACCATGACATAACCTAAAATACATATATAAATAATAAATAATGTGCAATTCAAACAATGAACACCTAGAAAAGTGCAATAGTGCATTAGACTGTGTCTGATTGAATAAAGTGCAAGCGAAGTAAGCACTTCAGGACTTATTACTTCACTTGCACTTTCTCATAGTTTTATCTATTTCTATCCCTATCAGTGTTCATCAGTGAAGGAGAAAAAAAAAAACCTTTTTTGCAAGATTTTAAAACAGAAACTCACCTCCTCCTGGCATGTGGCCATTACATTCTGAGTCTGCAGCTCAATTAATCAAGGCAATCCCGCCCCTCTGGACTACATTGCCCATAATTCCTTGCACTGCTTGTCATACCTCGCCAGTCTCCCTATTGCCACTGAACAGAGAGAGATGGGAGGTGGTAGCAGAAGTAGGGGGAGAGCAGCACTATTCATCCCTCCCCCCTGCTGGGCAGGTGCACTGGCTCCACTTTTACAGGGTTGTCTGACAAAGGGGCGGAGCTCTGCATATCGGCCCCGCCCATCCACAACATCAATGCTTACATCTGACAGCTCCACTCACGGTCACTACCCCCCCCCCCCTGCCCACCAATCCCTTCCTGTGCTGGATAATTCTTCACACTACTCAATGTCCTGCTAATAGCTAGGGGGCTGTCAGCATTGGGTATGAGAGCTGCCCCTGAATACGGGGACAGAACTGGGGACAGATTAGGACTGGGGACAGGGTCCTCAATCCGGGCACTGTCCCCGGGAATCGGGGATGTCTGGTCACCCAGAAGTGGTTAATACACAATGCAATTTTATTATACAATGTCTGTACAATTTCCTTTCGAGGAAGTGGGTGGAAGGTGGTATTGTAATGAGAGAGGTTTGTTCCAGAGTGGTGAACACACCCTATCACACCCTCTTCTGTGATACAACAAGGAAGTGAAGGTTCCTGGGAGATGACCTACAAGAGACGATTTACAGGAAGTGATGGAATCTGAAAAGATTTTAAACCTCCTGAGGATAAGATAAGTGAGAAAAAGCACATTGTTATGACTGGGTCAGAAATAGCATTGGAAAACGCTTCTATTTATTTATTATGAAAAATGAAATTCTGCCTGAAAAGTTGAACTTATCCTTTAAAAATAGTAGAGTAGTAAGGCCCTGTTCACACATTAGCTTTTTTCCAGCTCGTAAAACGCTCATCTCTGAAATCTCAAAACGCCCAACAAGCAAAACCCATTCATTTCAATGGCTCCTGTTCACATATGAGCGTTTTGTCTCCTGAAACAAAACGCATGAAGCTCAAAAAAAATGCTACATTCACATCTTGGCGTTGCTATTTACAGGAATTTTTTAGGTGTTTTTTCAGGCGTTTTACAGGCGTTTTTGTGCAGGCGTTTTTAGGTTGACAAGTGACCAATGGAAAAAAATAAAAAACGCCTGTAATCTACCCAAAAAGAAGCTCATGTACTTTTTTGAGTGTTGGGCATTTTGCTTAAAACGTCAAAACGCTCAGATGTGAACAGGGGCCATTGAAATGAATAGGATTTTTCTTGTTGGGCGTATTTGAGCTGATCCTAGAGCAGAAAAATGCCCCAAAACGCCTACATGTGAATTTAGCCTAAGCGTCTTTTTTGGCAGATTACAGGCGTTTTTGTTAGATGTCAATGGCTGCCTCCAAACACCTGCAAAACCAGACTGAAAAAATGCCAAGAAAAAAAGCGCCTTTAAAGTGTTTGAACAAATGCCTGGAAAAATGCCCAAAAAACGCCTGAAAACGATACGCTCAGGTGTGAATGGAGCTTTAAAAAGTGTTTATGTCTAAAGACATGCTGGTAGGTTAATTGGATCCTGTATAAAAAAAAAAAAAAAAAATCGACCCTACTATGTATGAATGTGAGTTAGGGACCTTAGAGGGCAGGGACTGATGTGAATGAGCAATGTATATGTAAAGCGCTGCGTTAATTGACAGCGCTATATAAGTACCTGAAATAATAATAATAATATTTTGTCCCACGTATATGTTTTTTGCTGCATTGTATTGAACTGTATGAGATTTCTTACTGATGAATTAAAGAGTAACAAGCAATCCCCTCTGGGTCATCAATGTATTTTGCAAGGATTTTAACAAAATATGTTGCAGATTTCAAAACGGTTTCTGCTCTGAAGAAATAACTTTTTGTTAGATCACAGCTTGTATAGAGTGATTCTGAAAAGGAGTAACCAAATCATTATAAGAAGCTGATGCACTTTCAGGCTTCTGAAGAGAAAAGTTGCAAAGGAGGGGCACTGCGACTGACCAGCAATACAAGGTGGCAGGGGGAGTTAATAATACCACTAACACCAATACTGGGGTCATTATTACAGCCACTGACATCAATGTTGGGGTCATTATTACAGCCACTGACATCAATGCTGGGGTCATTATTACAGCCACCGACATCAATGCTGGGGCTATTATTAAAGCCACCGACATCAATGCTGGGGTCATTATTACAGCCACCGACATCAATGCTGGGGCTATTATTAAAGCCACCGACATCAATGCTGGGGCTATTATTTACAGCCACTGACATCAATGCTGGGGTCATTATTACAGTCACCGACATCAATGCTGGGGCTATTATTACAGCCATTGACATCAATGCTGGGGTCATTATTACAGCCACCGACATCAATGCTGGGGTTATTATTAAAGCCACCGACATCAATGCTGGGGGTCATTATTACACCTACCGACATCAATGCTGGGGTCATTATTGCAGCCACTGACATCAATGCTGGGGTCATTATTACCGCCCCCGACATCAATGCTGGGGCTATTATTACAGCCACCGACATCTATGCTGGGGTCATTATTACAGCCACCGACATCAATGCTGGGGTCATTATTGCAGTCACTCACACCAATGCTGAAGGTTATTACAGCAACTGACACCATTGTTGTTTTTTTTTTATTCTAGCCATTGATATCAATGCTGGGGTTATTGTTGCAGCCACTGATACCAATGCTAAAAGGTTAGTTTTGTGGACACTAACATTATTACCAGGGGTTATCATCATGGCCAATGACAAATCATGTGGGTTATAACTGAGGCTACTAACACTAATTCTGGGAGTTAATATCACTGCCACTAGCACCAACAATAGGGTTTTTTTTTTACTCCTTCTTTCTCTTCAGTGTGAATTGCAGTCAGGGCTGCTGTCAGAAATCAAGGGGCTCCGTACAGCCTACCCCCCCATCGAATTTATCAAGACAATTTTTTTTACTAAAAATACACTAAAATTATTATTAGAGAACACAAACTAAACAGAGAACCTGTGTGAATTAGCCCCTTTTTAATTGTTTTGTAACCTTTTTTTTTAACTACTTGCCTTCTGTGCACTTAAACACCCTTCCCATCCAGGCCAATTTTCTTTTTTTTTTACAGTTAAATTTTTATTTTATTGTTAAACATATAAACAACACAATATTCCAATACAATACATTACTCTGCACAAAACATAATATTATCCATACATAGAAACACACACACAAAAAAAAAAATATATATATATTCTTTAGGGATGGGAGGGGAAGGGGAATATCAATAAACCAGTTTAGGAGCAGGAAGAAAAAAAAAAAAAAATTAATTATCACCTAATTAGTTAATAAGTACCTACTTATGTCATTATGGAACAGGTGACATTGGCACACCTACTGCGTCAATCCAGGCTGACCAGACTTTATCAAATTTTTTTGGGCAATTCCTACTACCGTATGTGAAACGGTAGAATGGAAGTGTCTTAGTAACGGCAGCTATCCAGGATAATCGGGTAGGAGGTTCGGGTAACTTCCATCGCAGAAGGATTTCTCTCCTGGCATAAAACAGGGTATATGTAATGCACTTTTTAGCATATTTGTCCCCTGCCAGTTCTGTAAGGTTACTCAATAAAGTTACCTTTGGGTCCAAAGGGATCATAATGTCAAAGATTTCGCCAATAGTGTCCGTCACTTCTTTCCAAAAGGTTGCCAGGTCGGGACACGACCAAACAACATGTAAGAATGTACCTATTCCATGCCCACATCTAATGCACAAGGGATCTTTCATGGGATATATCCTAGCAAGACGTTGCGGCGTATAATATGCTCTATGTAAGAATTTAAGTTGTATAAATCTGTCCCTGGCCGCTATCATTGAGGGAATATAATTATTCACCGAGTCCTCCCACTCTTCAATAGTCAGATCTGGAATGTCCTCCTTCCATTTATTATAGGTTTTCTCAGAGGATTGACTATGATCTGTTAAGAGTATAGAATATATAGCAGAAAGAGTTTTCCCTATTACCTTAAAAGTTAACATTTTCTCCAAGGGGTCTGATTCCAGGACAACAAGACCTTGGAACTGAGCCCGCATAGCATGACTAAGCTGGCGGTAACGAAACCCCATGGTAGGAGGTAATGAATGGGTAGACTGAAGAACATTAAAGCCCTGAAGTCTTCCATCTTTAATAACATGTTTCATAGTCAAAATCCCTCTAGCAGCCCATACCTGTGGATCAGGAAGATGATATAGATGTTTTAAATTAGGATTACCCCACAACGGAGTGTGGGGGGATATGTGCAATGGTGTGTTATATATCACCCGCGCCCGAGTCCATATCCGCAGCACAGTCTTCATCAGACTGGTTATTTGAGGATGTGCCTGTTCGCCCCGAAAAACAAGATTACTAAGGGCCGCATATGAACCCAGTAGTGCTGCTTCTAGTGTAACTGCGGAGTTAGTTTTGGGCTGGGAGAACCACCACCGGACCGTCACCAGAACAGCCGACCAAAAATACAATTTAAAGTTAGGAAGCGCTAAACCTCCTCTTGCAAGAGGAAGATATAGCGTGCGTCTTGCGACTCGTGGAGTTCGCCCAGCCCATACAAAAGTTGTTACAATACTATCTAATCTCGAAAAAAAGGTTCTAGTCATATCAATGGGGGAATTACGAAAAAAATACAAAAATTTCGGAAGATAATTCATTTTTATTAAATTAATTCTGCCAACGGGGGACAAGGGAAGCATGCGCCAAGACGCACACTTTTTATTTAATTGTAAAACTAAAGGGTCAATGTTATTTTGTTGGTACACCTCCAATGTTGGGCCCACTTTGATGCCTAAGTACACCATATCCTGTACCCATTTCAACGGTGTCTGAGTATCGATTAAAGGTATCGATGGGTGTAGTGGAAAAAGGACGGACTTAGACCAATTAATACTTATACCTGAAAAACGACCAAAGATGTCAAATAATTGTAAGGCCCTATGTAATGATGTGGAAGCATCCGCCAAATATATCAAGGTGTCGTCTGCATATAAAGACATCTTCTCTTCAATGACTCCCACCTTAATGCCTCGGACTTGTGGGTCCGCTCGCAACATAATCGCGAGCGGCTCCAAAGCCAAGGCAAACAAGGCTGGGGATAACGGACATCCCTGTCGGGTACCCCTCAGTAGAGGGAATTTATCCGACAGAGATGTATTAGTGCGTACTCTAGCCGTAGGGTTCTCATAGAGAAGCTTAATCCATGATACAAAATTTGGGCCAAACCCGAAGCTAGCTAGGATCCTCCAAAGAAATGGCCACTCAACAGAATTGAATGCTTTCTCGGTGTCGAGGGAGGCGACCACCCCTGCTCCCTCCCCCGACGCCAAGGCCATATGTGTAAACAATCTCCGGATATTGATATCAGTGCCCCGTTCAGGTATAAATCCAGTTTGGTCCGGATGAATCAAGCCTGTGATAACACTATTAAGTCGAGTGGCCAAGACTTTTGAAAGGATCTTCCCATCAACATTTAATAAAGAGATAGGTCTGTATGATGAACATAATGATGGGTCCTTCCCTGGTTTAGGGATCACAACAATAATCGCTTCGCTCATTGTTTTAGGGAGTTCCCCATCATTTAGAGATCCTAGAAGAGTGGCTAATAAATGCGGGCCCAAAAGGTCCATATGGGCCTTATAGAATTCAACAGGAATTCCATCCGGTCCTGGTGTCTTATCGGGTTGTAGGGAGGCCACCACTTCCTGGATCTCCAAAAGAGTAATAGGGGCGTCTAATTTGGCCCTATCTCTACCAGTTAAAACTGGAAAGTCCACTGCCTGTAGATAATGATCGAGTTCATCTCCTGAATAATTAACCCTAGTATTATATAGGGCCCGATAATAATCAGTGAAGTTATGATTAATAGTTTCTGGATTGGAGTGAAGAGTACCTGATTGATCCTGAATATGTGCTATACTATACCCACTTGTCTGTTCCCTAGAAATTTGCGCCAGCATTTTACCGTTATACTCTCCATGTACGAAAATATGTTGAGATTGAGAAAGCAGTTTTTTCTGTGTAAGGGCTGTGCGTATTGCCATTACCTCCCTAGTCAAGGATTGAAATCGTGTATAGTGAGTGGGGTCTCTAGTTTGTATGTATAGATTTTCCATATCTCTAGCTTCCTTTTCTTTTTGCAGTAGATTTGTTCGCCTATATCGTTGGATCTTCCCAATAGCTGTCTGATAATACCCCCGGGTGCAAACCTTAAAAGCGTCCCAGACCATAGCCACTGATGACGTGCCCGGATTTATCTCCCAAAAGGCCGCTATCTGGGGTTCGACTAAAGGGTTTATATCAGAATCAGAGATCCAATATCTGGATAAACGCCATAGTCTATGAGAGGGGTTACCAGATAATTCCATATTTAAGAGAAGTGGAGCATGGTCAGAGATCCCACGAGGAAGAACCCGAATCTCCCGCACCCGAGATAGTAATGACCCACCTGCAAACATTAAGTCAATTCGAGAAAAGGATTTATAAGTGGCGGAGTGGCAGGTATATTCCCTAGCATGGGGATGGTGCCAACGCCATAGGTCTGTCAACCCATAGGTCTCAGCCCATACAGCAAGATCCGATCTGGTGGAAGAATCTCCAGTCATTCTATCCATGTTCGGGTCTGGAACCATATTAAAATCACCCACAATAAGTATGTTATCATTCTCATATTTTGCAATTTCTTTAAAAATTTTATATAACAGCCTGACTGAAGCCGGCGGAGGTATATATAAACCTACCAGCAATAAAGTAAAAGATGATATCTGCAGATTGAGCAAAACAAATCGTCCATCCGGGTCCAGGGAAAGACCCATTAGTCTAAACGGGAGAGACTTGTGGATAAGAACGCTGACTCCACGAGCATACGTAGAAAACGTAGAGTGGTAATGATGCCCAACCCATGGTTTCTTAAGAGCCAGCGTTCGGGTACCCAACAAGTGGGTCTCCTGCAGAACACATATATGAGGATTAAACGTTTTTAAATATTGAAATACTAAAGAGCGTTTCTGCGGGGAATTCAAACCTCTAGTGTTCCAAGAAATCACCCTTAAAGATTCCATATCCGCTCATAAAACAGTGTATACAACATATATATAATAATATATATTTGTGTGCCAATGTCCCAAAAAAAAAAAAAAAAAAAAAAGGAAAACAACTGAAAAATACAATAAATACAATAACAGAGTAATGATTCAAACATCCCCATCCCCCCCACCCCACCCATCTCCCCAAATTTGGAGAGGGTTTGTATCCCACCCACCGCGGACCTCATAGTCCACCCTAGGGGGTAAGTGTCAAAAAAGAGGCGCTATATTACCCCCCCCCCCCTTTAAAAAAAAAAAAAAAGGAGGGGAAGGGAGAAGACTCCGGCGTTCAAAAAGGGATAAAAAAAAAAAAAAAAAAAACTTGTGTCTTAATTCACCCAACTGTCGTGTGAAATTTGGGAAAGCAAACTGTGAGAGGCCAAGAGGAAGGAAAAAAAAAAAGGGGTTCAGTTTCAGTCCTACTTGTATGTCTCAAGCCAGGATAACACCTCTTTTGGGGAGGAAAAGAGACGCACATGTTCACCATCTTGTACTCGCAATTTAGCTGGAAACAGAGTACTATATTTCAACCCCTTTTCTCTTAACTTAGAACGGGCTTGATCAAATGACTTCCTCTGACGCTGTGTTTCAACAGAATAATCTGGAAAAATAAAAAGTTTACCACCCTCGTATTTCACTTCACCCTGAGAGCGGGCTGCTCGTAAAACAGTGTCCCGGTCACCATAGTGAAGAAACCTCAGAATAAAGGTGCGTGGAGGAGAGCCGGGAGGCCCTCGCTTCCCTGGTATCCGATGTGCACGTACCACTGAAAAAAAAGGAGAGAATTTAGCTTCTGGAAGGATGGTCGGAAGTAAATGCTCAATAAAGGTCACCGGGTTTGCACCCTCGGACCCCTCCGGGAGACCTATAATCCGTAAGTTATTCCTGCATCTTCTGCTCTTATTTCCAGCTGCTTAACCCTGGCTTTGAGCAGCTGAACATCCGAGTTATAACCTTTCTGTGTGTCTTCTACTTCTGAAACCCGCATTTCCATCTCGGTAACTCTATCTCGGAAATTGTCCATATCTTTACGGATAAGTCCAATATCTGATTGTACACAATCAATTTTAGAGGTCAGGGCCGTCTTACAGTCTACTATAGCATGCATGAGCGTCTCTAAACTTGCAGGCGGTTCTACTTCCCTGATCACTGTTGTCTGTTCGGTCTGAGACGCCATAGTTACCGTAGATTTAGACGGTGATGTCACGACTGCACGGCGTGTCTGTACACCCCCTTTATTTTTGGGCATTCCTCCCAAAAAAAAAAAAGGAGGGGGGGGGTAAAAGGGGGGAAAAAAGGGGAGAAAAAAGTATTCAAGCGTCCCAGTCCTTTTCCTTTCCCCCTCCTCTCCCCTTCCTTAATATAATATAGCTGGAAAAAATTCGGGAGGTTTTAGGCCCATCCAATCTGCTTCAGTCTGCTCCGATCTGCTTTATTAATTATATTGCATACGGGTTTTATATCTCTCGCTTAACCTTATATGATCAGAAGTTTACTAAGATGTTTGATATAGGAGGCTGGAGATATAATATGGAGTAGGCTTGAGAAGAAAAAAAAAGGGCAAAAAGGGAGCCGTTTAAATAGGTGAATAGGGGTCTATATCCATTTTAGGCATTTACTCACTGCTTTATTAGCGTCCTCAGGGAGAAAAAAAAAAAAAAAACCGCCAGTGTAAGCAGTCCAATAACTACTACTGCTACTGCTACTGCTAGCAGGTCTGCTCCTCTATACTTCCAGAGTGAGGCAGAGTAAGGTACCAAGCAGCAGATCCACAGGACGTCACCCAGCACACCAGCTCACCATCCCTCCAGCAGACATGCAGTCCGCACACCGCGGGAGCTCACACCGATCACCGCCACTCCAGCCACTCCAGTTGATCTCGCCAGCCCCGGTCACCGCCTCGTCAGCCCTCCAGCGTCCAGCACCTCAGAGCAGGCACAAATGAGGGCGGAAGGAACAGAGGAGCCGCCCAGCACGAACCGCCAGGACAGCAGAGAACAGCCCGCACACAGGCACACAGGACACAGCAAGGCAAGGCAACGGCAAGGTAACAGCCGGTGCAAGTACCGCTAGACAGCCCGCCTTCCACCTTCTTCCCGGACTCAACGTCAGAGGGAACTTGCAGCCGATCAGCAGGAGAGTCTACGTGGGTGAACTACAAGGATAGACGCCGGAGTCGGGAGCTCAGCTAGCACACGTCTGCTCCCGGCGCCATCTTAGACTCCTCCCGACATGTACAATTCTAAATTAATCCTTAGCAGACATACTCTGTCAGGCCAATTTTCAGCTTTCAGCGCTCTCACACTTTGACTGACAATTGCGCGGTCATGCTACACTGTACCCATATGAAATTTTTATCATTTTTTTCACACAAATAGAGCTTTCTTTTGGTGGTATGTAATCACCTCTGCGATTTTTATTTTTTACAAAAAAAAAGAATAAAGACAGAAAATTTTGAAAAAAAAAAAAAGTTTTTCTTATTTTCTGCGAGTAAATTTTGAAAATAAATGTTTCTCCTTCACTGATGTGCGCTGATGAGGCGGCACTGATGGGCACTGATAGGCTGCACTGATGGGCACTGATGAGGTGGCACTTATGGGCACTGATGAGGTGGCACTTATGGGCACTGATGAGGAGGTACTAATATGCCGCACTGATGAGCACTGATAGGCGGCACTGATAGGCGGCACTGATAGGCGGCACTGATGAGCACTGATAGGCGGCACTGATGAGCACTGAGAGGTGGCACTGCTGGGCACTGAGAGGTGGCACTGCTGGGCACTGACAGGTGGCACTGCTGGGCACTGAGAGGCGGCACTGAGAGGCGGCACTGACGGGCAGCACTGATGGGCACTGATAGGCGGCACTGATGGGCACTGGCGGATGGCACTGGACACTGACTGGTGGCACTGATGAGCGGCACTGATGGGCAGCACCATCAGTGCCCACACTCAGTGCCCATAATGCTGCCAGTCAGTGCTCATCAGTGCCTAGATGAGCAGGCACTGATGGGCACTGACTAGCAGCACTATGGGCACTGATTGTGGGCATTGATGGGGGGCACTGATGGCGGGCACTGTGGGCACTGATGGGGGGGCACTGTGTGTGTGTTTTTACCTTTAGTAATCAGGGCACTGGTGATCGGTGCCCTGATTACATTCTTCTGTGTCCCTGGCGCTGTGAGGCTCCCCCTCCTTCCTCACACTGCAGGCTCCGTGTGAGGAAGGAGCGCCGGCGATGAGAGATGATCTCATATGTTTACATATGAGATCATCGCTCATTGGACGGCCCGATCACGTGGTGAATGGCCGCTGTGATTGGCCATTCACCACGATCTGTGATCGGCCGTGTCCAAGGGACACGGCCGACACAGATTTTCCCCGCAGCGCGCTCGCGGGAGCGCGCTGGGAGCGTGTCACTGGGAGGCCGTTTAAAAACGGCCTCCCGAAAATTCAAGTCCGCGCTGCAGCCGTATATAGGCTGTAGCGCGGATGGGGGGTGGTTAAAAAATGTTAAAAATGTTTACAATTATTTTTAAAAAATTTTTAATTATTTATTACAATGTTAAATTATTCGTTTTTTTATTTGCAATTTTTATTTTTTACAGGACAGGGAAGCCTGCAACTCTGCGGGGGGGGGGGTGTCATAGTAAAAGGGGGGCACACGGGAAGAACAGGAAGGGGGTTCCGTGTCATAGAAGCAATTACAGGAATGATGCTCTGTGTCTGTGTCTCTCCCTGCAGCAGCTGAAAGCTGGCAGGAGGGGATAAACTGGCGTTTAGCTGCTGCAGAGAGCCGCACAGGGCTTCCTTCTGTATTTTCCCCTCTGCCGGACTGCACTGATTCCCCATGCTGTTGGGGCGCACCTGTGTGCCTGGGCCCCCTACAGGAGGACTGGTGGCCTCCGCCTATCAGCGGCCCCAATTGAAGTACAACATTTTGGATGAGTTAGAGCCCATTCATTTTTAAACACTTGACCTTTGTAAGGTTATACCCCCTTCATGACCAAGCCATTGTCTGCTATTCAGCTACTTTAACTGGTAATTGCTCAATCATACAACACTGTATGCAAATTACATGTAGCAGACTACTGTTATAAATACACATACTTATAGTTATCGTTGGAGATGTTTCTGTGTACCTTTAAGACAGGAAGTAGAAGAAGTGGATTGTCGGAAGTGGATTGAGGAAACTGCACCCCCAGGGAGCTTGGGACCCGCAAAGGATCATGGGGAAGAGTATTTACTTGGGGCAGGGCTGGATGCGCGTTCTCTTGCTTCGGGGGAAAGTGTGAAGAGTGGGTGTGCGGAGGAAGACTGGCCAGGAGAGAGGCCTGAGAGCGAAGCCTAACAGTGCGGAGAGCACATTCCTGAGAGAGAAGGACAGCGGGAGTCACGGAGAGGTCCAGTGTGGAGATTGAAAGGACAGTGAGAGGCGGGGAGAGACAGCAGCCTAACACTGAGAGTGCTGAAGTTCTTGCCTGTGACGCAGCAGCAGAGAGAGGGAGAGAGAGAGCCCTGTGAGAAGCTGAGGAGATCACCGCTGGACCACTGGCGGATCCAGGGGGCATCGAGGCAATTCCCCCCCCCCCCCCCCCCGAGAAAATAGTACCAGATTTAAATTTACAGAGGCATTATCTAAATGCAGCTGCAGGTACTTTATTTCTGCTTCCCCCGGTTCCCAGGAGACCTAAAATACAGTCCCTGAGCCCCATCAGTTCATTTAGAGGGGCCCAGGATGCTGTATCATGGAGAGAGTTTTTTTTTTTTTATTCCCTGCTCAGGTGGATTAATACCACCAGGAGCCGCATTTTGCGACAATAAAATGAAGGTTCCGGCCAGGCGGAGTGATATCAGTCAGCAGCCTCATCACTGCCTGACTCCTTCAGCCAATGGGTGCAGAGAGGAGAGGGCGGGCTCAGGTTGAGGGGAAATTAGCCGGAGACACAGCAGCGTGTGTCAGTGTGTGTGACTTCACAGCAGACCGGGGCAGTGAGGAAAACATCTAGACTGCAATGAATTCATTTGTCTCCAAAAAGGTACAGTAACATCCTTCACCTATGCCATGTCCTTGCTGCTGCCCAGCCACCATGAGGAATTATTCAGCAGCTAAATGCTTTCATCATCATTATCATCATGATAATCACACAGTACAAGATAATGATGATATAGAATGACAGTGAAAATAATCTCTCTGCCTCCTTTACACAGGGTGTGCTGCAGACATGACTCTAACATGCAGGGCTGTCATTTACTGGCTTTAGGATGCATAAAGTGTTGCATATATCCCTGTGTCGGCATCCCATTTATTTCTACTGAGACACACAGCCACTGTGTCCCAATATGTCATGCTTCCGGGTGTGCATGCAGGCTGCTTTCATGGACCTGCACCAGCATGTCATATCAGGACACTGCACAGCCATGTGTCAGAATACAAATAAATGGCATGCCGGCATGGGGGTGCATGGAACACTTTAAAACAGTGTCACTGTTTTAACCACTTGCCGACCAGCCGCCACAGTTATATGGCGGCAGGTTCTCGCAAATCGCCGTACCTGTACGGTGGTGTGCGGGAGCGATCCTGGGGGCGCGCGTGCCCACTTGCCAGCGGGGAAGCCGAAGCGCAGGGTCAGCAGCCACAATTGGCGCCGGGCACCCGCGATCGCTCCCTGTGAAGAGAGAACGACTGTCTGCGGTTGTAAACGCAGCAGACCGTTGTTGTCTCAGGAATCACTGCAGAGCTCCTGTGTTCCTCCTATTTAGGAACACAGGTCTCTGTGTTGATATTACAAGCCCACCCCCCCACAGTTAGAAAGCACCCCTCAGGCTCACACTTAACTCTTTGATCGCCCCTGGGTTAATGCCTTCCCTGCCAGTGTCATTATTACAGTGACAGTGCATATTTTTAGCACTGATTGCTGTAGTAATGTCACTCACTGGTTCCCCCAAAAGTGTAAAAAATGTCAGTTAGGGGTCCAATCTGTCTGCTGCAGTGTCACAGTCCCGCTAAAAATCGCTGATCACCGCCATTACTAGTAAAAAAAATAAAAATGACAGTGCCCCTCCCGAGATTAGACTCTGGATCCGCCCCTGCGCTGGATTGATGTTACAGTAAAGTGCCTGGTGATCTCTGGGAAAACTGCAAGTATACACATAACTATACACAGCATACATCTGTCACTAGGATTTGGATATTGTCTACCTACCCCTTTGTGGATTACAAATATCACATGAACAAGTGATTAAGAGCTCCAACTGCCGGCGAAGAAACGCAAGGCCTTGCTAGTGTTTCAGTTCAAGAGTGTCTATGCCAGTTATCTAGACTGATTTACACAGCTATATAGGAAGTAACATATATCAGCTGAGGATATTAAGTTTAGGTTGCCTTGTAGTGGATATCATAGAATTACATTACAGTCACTCTCACTACTATAAACATATATTTGTTTTTTATTATATAAATTTAAAAAAACATGAAAAATTTGAAAAAAAATCAATTTTCTACTTTCTGTTATAAAACATATCTAATAAAATCAAATTTCTTAGATCACCCCAGGCATCTGTAGCCTCATAGGCACCTACCTTTACAGTTGAGATAATCTTGTGACTAACTATTGCTCCTTAGTAGTAATTTAATCCAAGAGATATATTTAGGTTAGCTGGTTTTATGCATGGTCTCAATTAAGAAACAATTACCTTAAAATTGTATTTTGCTAGCTTCTGGGGGGGGTTCTGTTTTTTTTTTCTTTTGTTCTTTGGGGGTTTTTGTTTTTTGTTCTTGTTTTTTCATGAGCACACACGATAGCACACACCTGTCCACACTCTGATCCCGTACGGGGTGGCAGATTGGGGCCTCCTTTAGGGGACCCTATATTTGCTACATACATTACTTTCTTGTCTAAAGTATCTACATTAAATGTATTTTTCCAGAAGATTGTACAACTGACTGCTGTCTTCACCGCTATGTTTATATTACATGACCAATTTAATTTCAATAACAAGGTATGGTTTAAAAAAAATCTAATTTCTGCATAAATTTAGGCCAAATGTATTCTGCTACGTCTGCTCTGTCTTTGTTACAAAAAAAAATTCAAAAAAAGTGTACAATAATTGGTTTGTGTGAAAGTTATAGCGTCTACAAACTATGATATATACAGTATATTTGAAAAATTAAAACACTCCTAATGTAATTGTTCTGTCTCAGCATCGATTGTACCTGTGACCTTCTTGTAGACCCAGTCTGAAAGTGTGTGCAGCAGGTTGAATGATGGCTTTAACAGATAGTTTACTCAATGAAAAAAGACTCCAGAGGTGTTCTCCAATGCTTCTTTATGCTTCAAGTTAGCAAAGGCATAAACATAGAGACTTTTCCATAGGTAAATTTCCAATGAAGTTACACAGCTTCCACACTCTGCAGTCTCCTCATAACAACTAAACAAAATGGGAGTTACAGCAGAAAAATGGAGGATGGGAGAAACCATCCAGCCAGAAACAGCAAGGGTGCAAGGAAGATACCAATAACATAGCATAACATAACATGTAATAACAACTGCTAGACAGTTAAAGCTGCGTGGCAGCACACTCCCCGCCTGGTATCGTGAGATACCACTACACAATTATTTTCCATAAACATACAATTAACATTGCATACAGTAGAATGCTATGTAGCCCTATCCTCTAAGCTAACTATGCTAGAGGTCTAAGTGACTCCTTCACATAACACTGAATCAGAATTTTTGGAAGCAGGCATAATTAGGACTGTCTCAGTGACTGGTCTCAGGAAGGTTTTTGGGCTCCCGTCCTTTACAATCCTGACTTCCACACTTCGGACCTTTCCATCATCACTAGCAATAGACTTTGTAATAACTCCAACTGGCCACTGGATCCGATTGGTTTGCTTGTCTTTTAGAAGAACCAGGTCCCCTTCCTTTAAGTTAGGCTTCTGGGTTTGCCACTTTTTACATCCTTGGAGAAGTGTGAGGTATTCCCTCCTCCATCTGTCCCAGAAACAATCTGCAAGGTATTGAGCGTATCTCCATTGACGTTTATATATGTCCTTTTCATCAAAGATGCTCTTTGGCGCTGGGATCTGTCCAATTTTCCGGCTCAATAATGCAGCTGGAGTTAAAACAGTTGGGCATTCTGGGTCTGTGGATACAGCTGTCAACGGTCTTGAGTTGATTATTGCTGCGACCTCAGCAAGGAATGTAGTAAGTACTTCATGGGTAAGACGTGAAGAACTCACATCAAGCACCATAGAATCCAGTATGCGCCTTGCCATCCCAATCATACGTTTCCATGCTCCGCCCATGTGTGAAGCTTGTGGTGGGTTGAATTTCCACTGGTCTGCAGTGGCGGAGAAGGTGGCCCTTGGAGGTGGCTCTGTCTGAGAAGCTCGCTCCCGCAGGGGTTTGTTAATGCTCTGGGACGCTCTCTCGCTATAATTGAACTGGTTGGTCAGTTTTCTCTCCTTCTTGTTCCTGGATGGTATTTCCTCACCTTCTGTCCATTCTTCACTAGCCTGAGCGTCAGACTTCCCATCTGTATCTTTGTCTCCCGGCTCTGTGGAGTCGTTGGTCTGAGTCTCTTCAATGACTCCCAACTTCGCCATCTGTCGCTGCGCTTCATCAGAGTCTTCGTTTAACATGTTTCCATCCAGGGAGAAGCGTACGGCCAGCTGGTCCACGATGTTAATGGGTTTGTAGGCCCATTCCTTAAAACTGTACCTCACAATGTTCTGGGGGGCATGAGGGTTGTTTGCAGTCAGGATACGAGTGAATTCCTCCTTAAGTTCAGCGTCGCTGAGTTCCAGCTGGTCCGGAGGCTTAACCAGAGTCTTGGCCTGCATCCATTCATCAGCTCCATCCCCCATATCTGTGGAGTCATCTTCATCCTCCAAATTTCTTCTTGAGCAGATGTTGGAACTCAATGCTACAACTTCAGGCCGAATTTCCGGATCAGTATCTGGATCCTCCAGGTGGAAATCAATATCTTCTTCTGAGTTTGTAGAAGACTGGTCCATTAAAAACTTGGGTCCTGAAAACCAAATGGTTTGTGTGAGGACAACTGCTGGCACTAAAATCTTCTGCATGAATGCTAGAAAGTGCTCTTGCTTCTCAGGTTTGTTACTGAGAGTTTTCTTCAGTGCAGCAAATCTGGTTAAAGCTTGTTCTCGATTGTTAGGGAGAGTAAGCCTTGGTACTCGGAAGGGTAATGGAGCTACCCAACTGTTGGAATTGTCCTTGAAGAACTCTTCATCCATAATCTTGATGAACTCCTTGTCTTCGACTGAAGAGGCAATCTTGTTGTCATCACAAGTAGTCTGGTACACTGAATCACCAAAGTCCTTTTGAGAAGTGAGCTTGCAGTTAATGCTTTGGAGTGCTTGATATGGAACTTCGTTCTTAAAATCAAGTCTTTCCTTCACATAATAGTGCGATGGACATTCCATTAATCGATAGGTAACATTAGTTTTGTAGGAAGCTACATCCAAGAGCTTGTGAGATTGGTCTAAACAGACTTCTCCTATTATCACCCATCCAAGATCAAGTTTCTGGGCCTGAGGAGCATCATCTGGACCGTTACATAACTCTCTTATTTTATGAACTCTAGGAATGTCTCTCCCTAGTATAATCAAAATCTTAACATCCTTGTTAAGTGGTGGAATGTAATTAGCAATGTGACTCAAATGAGGGTGATGACGTGCAACCTCTGGTGTGGGGATTTCTTCTCTGTTGTTCGGTAGCTGATCACATTCGATTAGAGTTGGAAGAGGAAACTCTGTGTCCTCATATTCTGATGCAACTACGAAGCCATGGGCTCTTCTTCCAGAAGTATTGACCTTTCCTGCACATGTCTGCAAGGTATAGGAGCAGGTCTCTCCTTGAATGTTGAATAGGTCAAAGAATTCTGTACTGGCCAATGAGCGATTGCTCTGATCATTGAGTATGGCATACATTTTTATGGATTTTTGTGGACATCCTTCAGGAAAAACTCTTACAAGACATATCTTGCTACAAGACTTGCTATGAAGCCCTTCTCCACATACCTCTGTACTAGGGATGCACCGAATATTCGGTGGCCGAACATTATTCGGCCGAAAATAGAGAAAATGGCACTTTCGGTGTTCGGCCGAATAAATCAAAAGGCCGAATAATTTTGAGCCGAACAATGTCTCACCTTCCTCATTGCGGCTTGCGGTCCTCTATTATGATCTATGTAAAAAATGTCCTCTGCAGTAAGTAACCCTCTGATAATGTATGCAATGATCCTCTGTAGCTTCCGCCCTGACCGCTCACCTTTCTCATTGCGGCTCGCGGCTCCCTTCTCACACGCCGCCGGTGTCCTGTCCGGCCGCGAGTAGGGGGTGTGACGTCACGCGCGCGTCCCGCCCCCTGCTCCTGACTGGCGGCTCCTTCACACTAGGTCCACGCCCCGCCCCCCTGTTCGCAGCTTTTGGCTCTGGCTGCAGTTGAGGTATGTGATGTGGAGCTGAGCACATTTGGGGGAGAAGAATACAGTAGCTGGCAGCTGCACAAGCATTAGTGTGCAGACTGCCATATGTTGTTGCCACTTGCCATGCTAATTATATTAGAGTGCCCTATAAAGTGCCCCTTGACATAAAATGTGGCCATCAGCGTGCCCCTTATTTTATGCTAAGGGACACACTGATGAGCATATTTTATGTTAAGGGGCACTCTGATGGGCATATTTCATTTTAAGGGGCACGCTAATGGGCATATTTTATGTTAAGAGCAATGCTGATTTAAATGTTTTGTTTTGCCCATCAGAGTGCCCCCTAACATAAAATGTGCCCATCAGCGTGCCCCCTAACATAAAATGTGCCCATCAGAGTGCCCCCTAACATAAAATGTGCCCATCAGCGTGCCCCTTATTTTATGCTAAGGGACATGCTGATGAGCATATTTTATGTTAAGGGGCACTCTGATGAGCATATTTTATGTTAAGGGGCACTCTGATGGGCATATTTTATGTTAAGGGGCACGCTAATGGGCATATTTTATGTTAAAAAATTTGAAACACCGCGTTCGGTATTCGGCCTTTCATTATTATTCGGCTTCGGCCAAGAATTTCATTTCGGTGCATCCCTACTCTGTACACCTTGTGGTTACGGGGTCGGCATATTGCTCAGTTCTCTCCCCGCCATCATCTGATGTAGTCTTGGGGTTGCTGCCGGGTGAAGGTTTCCTTTTGAACAGGTCTGAATGAAGAGCGTCCACATGTTTGGCACTGTTGCAGAGAGAACATCTGATGGCGATCTTACAGTCTCTAGCTAAATGATCGGAGGATGCACAACACTTAAAACAGATATTATGCTCTTTGAGAAATGACTTGCGTTCTTCAATAGGCTTGTCCTTAAATGCATGACATTTGGAGAGAGAGTGTGGCGCATTATGAATAGGACACTGTTGATTAAGATTGCTTGCTTTGATGTCTGTAGCCAAGACGTTGGATGCTATTGCAGTCTTCCTCACGGCAATAGGATGCCTTAAATCCTTGAATTTACTGTTGGTGGCAATACCCCTTGAAGTACTTAAAGGAATGGTGGTTGTATCTGGATAGAAGAAGCTTGGGTCATTCTTGGATCTTGCAACCTTCCGCACGAACTCTGAAAAATAAGAAAAGGGAGGGAAGGAAACACGATGCTCATACTTATACTTTGATCCTACACTAGTCCACTTTCCCTGAAGATGACTAGGCAACTTTGCTACAATAGGATTTACGCCCTGAGCAGTGTCTAAATAGCTAAGACCTGGTAAACTAGGATCTAACTTAGCAATTTCAAGTTCATGAAGGAGGTCATCTAACTCTCTAAGCTTATGATTGTCCTTAACAGAGATTTTAGGAAAGTCGTTTAGTCTCTGGAATAAGGCAGATTCAATGACTTCGGAGCTCCCATAGTCTTGTTCTAGACGTTCCCAGGCAGCATCAAGGCCTGCTTTAAAGTTATAAATGTAGACAGATTTAAGTCTCTTGACTTGTCCTGAAGATTGAAGCCCCAACCACTTTATTAGTAAGTCAAGTTCTGCTTGAGGATCAATGTCCAAGTTCTTGGTTACCGCCTTAAATGTAGATCTCCAACTCCTGTAGTTCTCTGGGCGGTCATCAAATCTAGACAGTCTAGTTGTAATCAACTCTCGTCGAATTATATACTTGCTGAACTCTGCAATGTCAGTGCTTTCAGTTTTTATAGCCACAGGGTCTACTGATGGTGCGCCGTCTTGGACCATGGTTGGTATCTGATGTTGGCTGGTAGGTAGAGAGAAAGGTGTTGCAGATGGGTTTAATTTAGGTAAGGGTCTGTCGACTGAAGGTCTCTGAGCATTTGAAGTCAAAGAGAGCTGTATCAAAGGGGGTATAGAGTTCATTCTGTAGTCTTCTGCTGTGCCCTTGTAATCTCTATGCACATAGGGTTGTGGTGGCACATGAGCTGCGTAGGTTGATTCACTTGATTTTGTGACGTGCGGTAGTTGTGGAGGGTCTCTGTTAGTAGGTGCGTCTAGTTGACCAGCTTGCTTTGGCGACACATTGCCTTCTGATCCACTTGCTGGATGATTATGAGAAGAATCTTCAACTTTAGGTGGGACTGTATTGTGGTGGTTCTGAGTTAGGACAAACTGTAGGGTCCTTTCAACAGGGTCTTGACAAGCAGCTAAGCTGGTACAAGCTGCTCCTTCTTCTTCCAATAGGGCTTGTTCCAAGACAGATAACTCTGCTAAAGCTACTTCCTTTTCTCTATTCTTCTGAAGAATTTCTAGCTGAGCCTTGAAGGCTGCTTCTTTTTCAGAGCAGGCGGCTTGAACCTGGGCTACTGCAACCTTTTGGCGAGCTTTGAGTATTTGGTCACTCAGTATTGACCTTATAGAGCAGGACCGCAAAGACTTAGAAGAAGATTTATGATATGAGCGGGCAGACCTAGAAGATTTTCCTGAGTGTCTGGAAGAAGCAGAGTTACAGGATGTAGTCTCATGTAGCTGTGCCAATCTACCTTCTATCTGTGCCTTTGCTTCAAGATATGTACTATGCCTCTGCTGGTCATTAGAAGTAAAGTCCTTTAATTCCAATGCAGCTTCCTCTATGTTGGAATGTGACAATAGGGAATAGTACTTCTCAGAAAGTCTTTTATAATTCTCAAATGCCTTCTTAACCCTTGAGAGAGCAGTGTTCAATTGCTCAGAATTGTTGCTAGTTTCATTAGTGGCTGTTATACAACTTAAAGTCTTTTCCCATAATGCAGTCAGGTTACTAGATGTTTCTTCCTTACTTGCTTCATAAACCTCCCTTGCCTTCAAGGATGGATGAGGGGCTCTGACAGGACGAGCAGAATGAAGTAAGGAGTCTGCTTTATTTTGACTAAATGCAGGTAACTCTGTGAGATCTCTGTCAGACATAATAAGTACTGTATTTCTGGTGTCTTGTTAGAAATCTGCCAGAGCTCAGCTCTGTAAGTAGTGACTTCTGTTATTAAGCAGGCTGGCTGAGGTGCTGGGTATTTGATACAATAGCTAGCTATTGCTGGAACTAGTTCAAACTGGATCACCTCAGAAGGCTGTAACAGTAATGAAGCATTCAGTAGGTGGCTGGTTTCATATGCAGAGTAATGCTTCTGGTGACTCACAGACAAGTGTGGTACTCACTGTTCTGAAGCTGCAGAGTCTTGGAAATTTACTTTCTGAAGCTGCAGAGATACCTGTGTGATGAAACAACTGGAAATTTACTTCAAGTACTTCTTGGAAGCTGTGTATTCCTGTAAATTTACTGTTCTGTCTCAGCATCGATTGTACCTGTGACCTTCTTGTAGACCCAGTCTGAAAGTGTGTGCAGCAGGTTGAATGATGGCTTTAACAGATAGTTTACTCAATGAATAAAGACTCCAGAGGTGTTCTCCAATGCTTCTTCATGCTTCAAGTTAGCAAAGGCATAAACATAGAGACTTTTCCATAGGTAAATTTCCAATGAAGTTACACAGCTTCCACACTCTGCAGTCTCCTCATAACAACTAAACAAAATGGGAGTTACAGCAGGAAAATGGAGGATGGGAGAAACCATCTAGCCAGAAACAGCAGGGGTGCAAGGAAGATACCAATAACATAGCATAACATAACATGTAATAACAACTGCTAGACAGTTAAAGCTGCGTGGCAGCACAGTAATAATGGCCTATCTCATTTCTTGAGGCCCTAAAAAGCCAGGACAGTACAAATACACCCCAAATGACCCCTTTTTGGAAAGTGAACTCTAGGTATTTAGTAAGAGGCATGGTGAATTTTTTTGAAGTTGTAATTATTTTGTCAACATTTTTGAAAAATAAAGAAATAAAATAATTTTTTTTTACATACTGTCACCAGTGCTGTACATTGTCATCATATGACTGGTGCGGTGATCAGGAATACTGATGGGTGAATATAAGAAAGGAAAATGTTAATATTTTTTATTCAACTCTTTTTCTTTTTTTTTTTTCTTTTTTTGTTTAACTATTTTTCTCTACATACTGTCATCAGAGTAGTTCAGAGTCACCATAGTGATTCTGCACTACTCTGAGAGGGTGATGAGGGTTTTTTTTTTTACGCTGTGATTGCTGTTACAGTTATGTAACATTACTCATTCGAACTGTCATGAATGAATTTCATTCATAACAGCTGTGCTTACTCTAATGATGCTGTGATTGTCCCACAGCTATCACATGGTACAAGGTGCTGTGATTGGCCCAAGTACCATAAGATAGCTGTGGGCCAATCACAGCATCACTAGAATAAACACAGCTGTTATCAATGAAGTTCATACATAATAGTTTAATTTACATTGTGGTCATGTGATCGCATAGCGATCACGTGATTCCCATGGCCACTCGAAGCTGCCAGGTACTGGTAACGGAAATCATAGGAGTGCAGATTGCGAGCCACTGTGCATGTGCTAGACAACGTATATTTACGTTGCTGAGCCTGGCTGTAAAAGTACTGTGGGCAGGACCACAAGTGGGTAATGGGCTGCCTAACTTGAAGTAATGTACTTCAACAAATAAAAACATGCTATTGTGTAGCCCACTAGGAGTCCTGGGGCACTCGCTTGAGGCCTGATATCATTTTCAAGTTGACCACTAGTAAATAACTTGCAGTGCTGTTTTACTGCATGAACAAAGCAGTGCAACAAAATGTGAGACACATTTTTTCAGTCAAGCTAAAGTAGCATGTGTTAAAAAACGGGGTTGTAGGTAATGGACGATGGGCGTTCTTTGGTATGTGTATTTTATCGGTAAGTCTCTGTTGAAAAACTGAAGGGGGAGGAACATGAAATTGTGGTCAATTGCAACCAATCTGAACCAAAGTGTCAATTTTGAGTATAGGCCTAAATATGATATAATATAAGATGATACCCAATTATGTAAACAGTTTCAGGATGTATTTGTTTAGGCCCCATTCACACTAGTGCGACTTGTCCCGCGATTTTGGACCGCAAAATCGCATGACAAGTCGTTTCCCATTATTTTCAATGAGCCCCATTCATATCAGTGCGTTTTGAAGTCGCACCGACTTCAAAGTAGTTCCTGCACTACTTTGCCATGATTTTAATGCGTTTTGAGGCATATAGACTTGCCATTGCTCTCAAAATCGCGGCAAAATCGCGGCAAAAATCGCGCCGCGAAATCGCGGCAAAATCGCGGTAAAATTGCGTCGCATTAGTGTGAAAGGGGCCTTAGGATACTACCTTGGTAAACAGTTTTTGGATGTCCATCTGTTGCCGTCCATTGTTAATAAATAGCACAGAAGCAAGAATTTGAATGGCTCATGTGTTCTTTCATTAGCTGATACTTGATGCTAATTGTGATTACTGCAGCCAGCAAAACACTGAAGTAATGAATTTTGGAAGGCCTTCAACACTGAAACTGAAATTCTAGTATGTATGTTACTTTTCAAACAATGCAAGAATACTAAATCTACCCTTTATAAGGAGCATTTGATTTAGGACTTCATATTTTATGTTCAGGGCATGACTCTGAGGATTCAACACTAATACCAACGTTAGCACTTTCAAGCCTGTCATTTAGGGGTTATGAATGGGATTATTATTATAGGTTAGGGTAAGGTAAGAGTGAAGACTGGTAAACATTATGGATCCTTTCACAAGGGCTTTCCGCCCAGTGGACTTCATTTTGCTCAGTGGGGATCGATCTGACGATCCCCGCTGAGCAGACGGATGACAGCTCCGTCTCCGCTTACTTTGCAGAGATGGAGCTGTCAGATCCCCACTCTCCTCTATGGGGAAATTGGATGAAAACGGACCACCTGTCCGTTTTCATCCGATCCTATTCGATCCTCCAGACAGATGGAAAATAGGGTTTCCATCCGTCTGGATTTCACAGACAGGAACGAATCGGATAGCAGCGGGTGTCAGTGGAGATGTCACCGCTGACATCTGCTGCTCCATAGGGGTGCATGGAGTGTCCAATCAGGTCCGCCTAAAAAACTGACAGGTGGACTTGATCTGTAAGAATATTTAATAATAATATCTCGCGCTCGTACTTCATTATGTCAGAATATTTATACTGCTCTGAATATAGCAGTGTCTATTTATGGTTAATAAGTAAAGATCTGTGAGGTAGGAGAATCTCCACTTATTCCACAAATCAATATGTAGTGAATTATTTTTAATTGATTAATTTCTTTTTAAAAGCATATACCAATCTTAGTGAGTACAGTCTACAGTATGGAATATTTATAAAATATTTATTCACCAGACATGTATTCACAATATATGATCAAACAGGAAGTGACACAAAAAGATAACTACATAAAATACTAACTTCAAACAATTAATGCAATGTGATGTTTAGCTCAATAATGAAAGTGAAAGTAAAACAAAGTGAAAGTGAAACGAAAGCAAGATTACCATTTCTCCAGGTATAGCATAAACCATATGTGTTCTATATAAACAGACCACAATTGTCTGCAAATCACATATCTGAAAGTCATTCCACTGCAGATGGAGCGAGAATAAGCCATGCAAAACGGAAGACTAAATTTGCAATAATGCGCTATATCTGATATTAATAAAAATGTATAAAAACAAAAATCAGCTTTTTAGATAAAAATCTACTATGGTTTATACGGCTGGGATTGTAATCTTATTACCCTTAAATATGCAACATAAAACATATAAGGAAGGAAATAAACAATATTGAATAAAATCAAATAATACAGCAAGGCATATTTACCACACTTAAGATGGCGGCTAGCTTCAAATGGTCGTTACCAGTGTCCTAAGATGGATGCCAGTGAGGGAGGAGTTTCATTTGGCGTCCCTCAAAGTTTCAGATGAATGATGGAGCAAGATGGAGTATGTCTGGATGAGTCTATAGATGGATGTAGTAGTGTGTGTGTGATGTAAGTGTAAGGTGTGTTGTCAGTAGTGATGTGATGTATCCTCTCTCATCTGGGCTGTTCTTTTATATGGTATGAACAAAGGGCTATAAAAATTACCATAAGTTAAACCCAGAGGGATGAAACATTATCCCCATTGGTTGGGATATTCTATACCTTAACTGGTGAGGTCAGAGCCACACCTCTCCTGATAATTAACCCAATGTATGATAATAAAATTAAAGGATGATTCCTCTATATTTAAGATTAATCATATAACACAACATAAAACTTTGTCCATACTCCCAGTACATACATAAATGTCCATCTGTATCTCCATCATTCACCTTGGCAAGTAACGCCATTTCAATATTAATTATTTTTAATACAATATAATATTTCTATATGGGAAATATCTAAAATACCCCGAGACTGCATTTGGTATCTCGTCTAAAGAGGGCAGTATCGTACCGTTCATTAGATTTTGTATGTAACAATAATTACCACTATTCTTATCTGATGATCTTTGACCTGTTGGCTAGTGAAAGTCCAATAATTATTTGACCATGCCATAGGCTGTCAGACATTTTGTCTGGGATTGGAAGATCTATGATACCTTGAACACTTAGCCTAGTCCAAAGCAATTCTTATATAAACACTCCTACCACATGCCTTAAAATGAAGTAGTTTAAGTGGAATTACTTTTACCTAAGTAAGATTTGTACTGTAAGAATATAAACCCAAAATGTGATATAACATTCCTTAATATATATGTATATGCCTTACATAATATAATGACATAATTATGGCTAATATGTTCTCACACATAATAATGTATCTTTAAAAACGTATATATAGTTCATTTTAAATGTCTTCTAGAGTATACTGGGGTATTGTCCATTGTTATATACAGATAAGATTACAAGCTAGACTAGTATGGTGTCTCGCTAATTGATCCTTATCTGATGAGATGTGTAAAGGCCTCTTATTTATGACCGAAGACTTACAAGGATTTTCTGTAGATTTTCTGTAGAACTTAAGACTCTGTAAAGGCATCTTGTAAAAGAACATGAACTTTCCATGAACTCCTAACAAAATGGATTCTGTCCTGTTCAGAATCGTATATGCATAAGATGAAATATACATAGCTTTTTAAATCCATTTTTTTCCCTATTATTATATTAATCACCCCCAATAATCCCGACAGATCGGAAAGCCCGTGTGAAAGGGGCCTATGAGTTTTTTTTTGGGTTGAATGGAAAAAAAGCTTTCAGCTCTGGTCGGAGCCGCTGTACTAACTATGCAAAGTCATAGCCCCCAACTGTCCCTGATTTCAGGGGACTGTCCCTGATTTGGAACAATGTCCCTCTGTCCCTCTTTCCACCTCATTTGTCCCTGATTCTGGTCTGATCTATATAGTTGTGCATAAAATGCACTATTTATCTCTCAAATAGTGTTTCCCAGAGCTTAACCTTTCATCTAAATTCTAAATTGCTGCATTTGTAAATTTCAAAAGCCAGTATAAAGTAAAAACAAAAAGCACTTGTAGGTTTAACTAATCATTTTTTTTTGTATACTCCTCCTTTAAGGGGGGCGTGGCAGGAGGTGTCCTAGGCCTATATACTTTTGCTAATAGGTGTCTCTTGTTCCCATTTCAAAAGATTGGGAGATATGCAAAGTTAGTACTGTGATCTCCCTCGCTGAGCTGTTGTGTTCTGACATGGGGGTGCCCCCCATCCTGCCAGGACACTCCAATCAGCTTTCTCCCTCATTAGCTAGTTTCTGTCTGACAGGGTGGCACACACCTGGGCCGAATGTCGTCCTTTTTTGTTTTTAACCGGCCCGTGTGTACGGGTCTTTCAGGTTAAAAGTTCAGGTTAGGTTAATTTTTAAGTGGCTTAGGGATAAAGCTGTGTTGCATTTCAGCATTAAAGTGGTTCTAAAGCCTAAACATTTTTTAACTTAAAGTGTTACTAAATCCACAACAGTAAAATCAGTCTGTATATGCAGTAAATCATGCTTGTTATACTCACTGTGGAACCTAAGGGGTTAATCCTCCACACTGCATGAAAAGGCTGTTTGATCCTGTCTTTTCTGATCCTCCCCTTCTTCCACTGTTCCCAATCCATCATCTCATAGTACAGAGCCTTTGGAGTCACTCTGCACATGCACAGTTTGGTGTGTATTGCTAGAGAGTTTTTCTTGGGAGGGTGCATGTGATCAGCACAGGGCCAATCAGCACTGTCCAGACAGAGGGCCAGGGGTCCTGCAGCCTCATAGGACAGTCAGAGTAGAATGAAAACTCCTCCTGCAAGCTTTAACCATACACTGATAGAAGTCTCAAGACTGCTTTATACTGCTGTTGACAAAAGGTATTTAGTAGTTTATATTTACTAAAATAATTGCATTTCCATGTTCTGTGTACTGTAGAAGACCAGATATAGTGCATTCGGGGTCCTAGGTTTAGTAACACTTTAATGCATTGCTTGCATTATGGTAAAAAAAAAAAAAAAAAAAAAAAAAATTAATGCATCAGCACCCTACCTTTTACTTACCTGAGCCCTCGGGGCTGAGTCCCGCTGTCTGTGTCAATGGACGCAGCAGCGGGGCTCAGGAGAGAGCATGCACAAGTTCCCCCACGGGAAGCGGCCTCCGATGGGGGCGCTGGACAGAAAGGGGGGCCAGGAGCCCCGACGGGGGACCCAAAAAGAGGAGAATCTCTGCTGTGCAGAGCAGGTAAGTATAGACATGTTTGTTATTTTAAAAAAAAATGTCTACCTTTACAATCTCTTTGATTTATAGGTTAAGTTTTGGGGTAAGCTAAACATACATGGGTTTAGTTCAATGCAGGTTCAGTGCACATGATCCGAACCCCAATCCGAACCCCATTGAAGGCAGATTGGGGGAGCCAAATCTCAGAGCCCTTTCACACTAAGGTGCTTTTTAAGCTCTTTGACGCTACAAAATCCATTGAAATGAATGGGAAGTTCCTTAAAAGGGCCCAAAAAGCTCCTCAAAATGATTCTTGAAGCATTTTTTTGAGTCACGTGTCTATAATAAAAGCGCACCGCTAATGCCTGAAAAGTGCCTAAATAGCTCCTCAAAAGCACTCAGAGTTTTGTGGGCAGTTTTCAAGCACCTCGGTATGAAAGGGCTCTCAGAAACCAGTAATGGACATTTTCTGGGCTAAAAGGTAAGGGATTACCAAACAAAAGGCAAAGGGAGCTGGGTAGAGTTCTGGAAGACATGTATCAATGAAAATGTTTTTTCCTTACATTTATTATTCAGCAGCAAGAGGGTAATTTCAGGTGGCTTAAAAGGAAACATTGAAAATACAGGAATCCTTCAAATTACATGCTTAGCTTTACCGGTGTATATGGTTACACAGAACAATATGATTCTCAGGGAAAATGCCAGCAACACTGTAAAATATGAATTAGCTTACATACAGCAGCAACCCAATATTTTTGATTTCCAATAGATTAGGGGTTTACTAGGTAGTTTTTTTTTTTTTTTTTTTCAAAGCCAATGCTTTTTTGTAGCAGTGACAGGCAATAATTGAAAGATGGAAACAGCATTGACAATATAGCTAAAGTCTAATATAAAGTATATATTTTGAAAAAGCTATAAAGTTCATGCAAATTTCCAATTTCAAAACAAATCACATAGTACAGCTTGTAATGTTAATTTTAGAATCATGCCGTATTGTGTACAAAATGTCAACCCAGAGTCCACCAAAACACCTCAAAACCACAAAGCTACATGCAACTGATGAGGCAGTTGGGAAACAACAAAAAGTACAGTGTCATGTGTCAGAGACAACAGCCAAACATTTGGCACAGTGAATGGAGAACATGTAAGCAAATTGATTGGGGACTGGACCACTCATGTAAGAGTGAGAGATTAGTATTTTTTTTTTTTCTAAGAAATACCCCATAAAATTTCATCTCCACAACCAGGAAGAGCAAATTTTGTGGGGGTAGTGCTGGACTGAAGCTTTGAACTACATCCACTTTTGGGCACAGGAACCCCTTGGAGAAGAGATGCTGGATGAGAGCAGATAAGAAGGTCACATTCCCAAGCATTTCATTGTGCTATATTGGCTGCTTTCATTGTAACATTCTCGTCTGACGAGTGTCCATTTTGATGGGTGACGGTGTTAGCACATACACTGGAAGATTCTTAAACAATTAGGATTGGATGGTGGAGGATTGCAATTTTTTTACACTGTATGAGGGACTCTATATAGAGGCTCTGTTAACACTTAATTCATCTCTTTGATTGTACAATTTATATAGTTTGATGCACTTTAAGTAATTTTTTTCACTTGTGTTCATAATTTTTGATCACTTTTTATTACTCTTTATGATTTATATCTGCTGCTCAATACTTTAGATGTTATTTTTTTTATGGGGCTGCAAATAATTACCTACATCAGGAAGATATATGAATTTAAAATGTAGGTACTGTATTTTCTGGCGTATAAGACTACTTTTGAACCTCAAAAAAATCCCCCAAAAATGGGGGGTCATCTTATACGCCGAGTATAATATCTCCAAGGTAACCTAAGTATAAGTATTACCGGTAGATCATGTAATAGGGGGGTCGTCTTATACGCCCAGTCGTCTTATACGCCGGAAAATACGGTACTCAAATATTTCATATAAAAATGTAACAGACTTGCATGGAATCACGTCTTTTTTAGTTCTAGGAAATTTTAAGAGCAGGGAGAAGTCAAATTTGAGCCAGAAATAGGCAAGAAGGCTGTTATTTTTCAAAGACACCATATTATAGAAGAACTGATGTACTGCACTGATGCCAGCAAAAGGACAGCCCAGCAGCTCAAATGCATACTGGGAAAGCTCTGGCCAGAGGTCCATACTTGTTTTCTAATAATGAAGAGGATTGTCTGTTGGAATGGTGTCAACATCAAACCTTGACCCCATGCAATTCCCCATCATATGATCCACCTGTTGCTGATAGTTGCTTGTAGCAGACAGCCCTGGGAAGAGAAAAATGTTTTGAATGCCTCTCTTAAGGCCCGTACACACGATAAGAAAATGTGAAGGGAAATTTTGTCCGACGACCGATCTGCCGATATTCGGATTGTTAGTATGGTGCTTTCGACAGCCGACTTTTCGGCTGACAAAATCCTGACGTGCAGGCTATAAAATTTTTGTTGTCCGTAATACAATGTCCGATTTTCGTCTCATTAGTACAGATTTTGACAGAAAAAAACCTTAAGAGCAAGACTAGGCATGCTCAGAGACGAAAGAACACATACAAAGCAATCCAACACATGACATCACTTCTGAAGTAGAATTCTGTAGTACGGGAAAATTCGTATGAAAAAAACCTCTTCACTTTCCACATCAGACTAGCATGCCACAAAAAACGGACGACAGATCTTTCGATAATCTGATCGTGTGTACGGGGCTTTAGACAGCCACCCTCACTGCTGCTCCTCCCTTCAATGACAGCAAGCACCAGGTCAAAATGTCTGTACTTTCAGCCTCTGGAATGTAGGCAACTAGTTTCTCCACAGCACTTCCTCCAGGTGTTTCCTATTTTACCGCGCTGCAAGGGCAAGATGAGCTTTTCGGCTTTGCCCTAGTACAGTGATGTTGAACCTTGGCACCCCAGATGTTTTGGAACTACATTTCCCATGAAAGTGTAGTTGAGCATCATGGGAAATGTAGTTCCAAAATACCATGCCATTACTGCCCAAGTAACATGGACCCAGGAGGGTTGCCAACCAATAATGGTCTTTCTTCCTTGATGCCACACATATTAGGCTTTGAAGCATGAATAAACCCATCTGCTGCAAAGGAACCCAAGTCATCGGGTTGCTGAGGATGACATTGCACTAAACTATCTTACCCAATCCACATACAACTCCTGGGGTTTGTGAAGGTGAAACCCACCCCTGGAAGCCTGCCCTATATCCTCCTCCTGAATGCTGCCACAGCAACCATGCTCACGCTCCTACTGTACCTGCTAAGGCCTCACAGGGATGGTGTCAACTGGCTCTGATACCAGAAAGCCCTTCTCTTCCCCTTGCTGCTGTGATTTCCGTGTCCTGCCTATAACCCCATCTCCCCCAAGTCTTTCCTCATGCCATACATTCACAGATACTCATTTATGACCTACTGATCCATGAACAGCCACTGCAGTATGGCCAAGGTTGAATTCCACCATGTGAACATGTTACATACTGTATCAGGCGATGTGAAGTTTCCACTGAAGTTCACCTAGTGAAATTGATGACTGCCATCTCAGTATGACTACCTGAGATGACTACATATTATTTTAACCTGCCTCAAAAGATCCTGTAAGCCAGGTGTACTTTCCAGGAACTACTGTACCACCAGGTTGAGAATGTGTGCCAAGCGCAAGTGTGAACCCTGCAATGGATGGACAGCAAGTTAGTACCATTAACCACCTCTAGGCCTGTCATTTTAGAGCTGATATAATCTTTGCCGCAATGGCTACTGTCCCCTAGGCATACCATCTGGAACACTGCATAGCATTGCTTTCCCTGAGCAATTGAATAGCCTTTTGAATGTTTGTGAGGTACTGGTGGTTCAATTCACATAAATAGGGCATTGAGGAGGAGATAGAAGTGGCTGCACTGTCACCATCACCATTTGTAAAGATGTATCCCTTCTGGATGCCAGCAAAGTTACCCAGTAAAGATATATACCATCCCTGCCCATTCTTTCTGGACAATGTGTCTGTGGTCAGGTTGACTCTCCTGCTGACTGCATGGTCCAGTGAGGTAGAAACATTACCTTACACATAACAAAGGAGGACAGGAATGGCCAATGGGTGAAGAACCTGCTACTGTGGTACATCACAGGCTGAAGATTCAGGAATGGGGACTAAATAAACCTGATGAAAAGGCTGTAAATCCAACCATTTTGCCAAGCTGGCATATAGCTGCTGAGCTTGTGGGTGGCTGGGGTCATACTCCTTTTTCCATTCCAGCAGGCACAGAAACTTTCCTGCTGATTATTACAGCTAGAGATGGCAGGGTGGAACCAGCATAATCTTAACAGGATTTGGTACTTGGGTACCTGCTTGGTACCATGCTGACTCTCTTCCCCACTGAAAAAGCCATAAGTTAAACCTCTGACACCCCTTAAAAGACTTTCATCTGAAGGCTGCAGACTTTTGCTGAAGGCTGCAGATGGGGAATCTTGTATTGTAGGAGTAGAGATGTAAAGGAAGAAGCTGAATGAAGGAGGAGTGATCTCAACAAGCTGCATGGTGAGAAGTTACATGCTTATTCATACATGTGGTACCCAAATTAAAATGTCAGCAGCTCCCTCCTCTCCTCTGCCACATTCCCCTGGATGACATCCCACCTTGCTGATGCTTCTCCCTCACTTTACTTTGCTTCAGTATCTGGCACCTAAGTTCAGTCAGAGACCCCATCTGCAGCTGCAGGAACATCTAGGCCAATTGGTTCTCCCTTCCTGTTGTCACCTGGCTCTGTTCTTTCATTGCTTTCAATTAATTTCTGTGTATCTATTGCAACAGGTGGCTGATACTGTACTCAAATAACTTAACTGACTCCTATGTGCCAGTTGGTAGGGCAACTGGACATTATTTCCCTACTTTTATTAGCAGCTATGGCAACGACTGTATGGGAGGAATGGGGTGTTTGGGTGCATTAACTGTGGTGCCTTTGTGGACTAAACTGCACCACAATAAAATGCAGTGCTCCACTGCAAACAAAGGACATCTTTTGTGGTGTCACCAACAACTAAACACTATTTCTGCTGCTGAGTCTGACCCCGTAAAGAATTAAAAAAAAAAAATTAAACACAGATAAAATAGAGCTAAAGTTTAAAAAAGTAAAGTAATTGCAAAAATAAATATATAAATACCTTAAGAAGCAATATAAACCATTTCTTTCTTTTTTAATGCAGAAAAAAAAGTGAATGTTAAAAGACAAGTAAAGAGAAAAGAAAATTAAACACCCCCAAAAAAATTAATAAATAAAAAAACAGCAAAAAAATAAAAAATAAAAAAAATTGCTGTACTTCTAAAAAGGATTGTTGGGTCATATGAATGAAGGCCCCTTGAACCTCCTTTAGGGAAAGAGAGCCTTCACTGCTGGAAGCATGGCATCACTGTGAGTGTGAACCTAAAAGAGAAGTTAAGTAGCTCCCTTAGGATTGGCTACAAAGACCTAAGGTGGCTGGGTGGAGCCCGAACACTAGGAAAAGGCTACGCTGAGGCACATCCAACTGCTCTGAGGAGATTTAGCGGTCACAAGAGTTGCCCACCCTCCCACCTGTTATGATGTTTTGTTCCAGCTTTATTGGTGAATCATGTTGCTTTATGGGCTATGCCCTCAAGTTAAATTCTGGGGTCAATTTAATGTCTGTCTGGCACTGATGGTAAGGACAGGCCTCTTAGACTATGTGAGTTTATGTTTATGGGTGCTCACAGAATAACCATGACTGGCATTCTTGTTTGGTTAATTCTGGGGTCAGTCTAATGCCTGTCTGGCACTGATGGTAAGGACAGGCCTCTTAGACTATGTGAGTTTATGTTTAATGGGTGCTCACAGTAGAACTGTGACTGGCATTGTTGTTTGGTAAATTCTTGGGTCAGACTAATGCCTGTCTGGCACTGATGGATGGTAAGGAAAGGCCTCTTAAACCATGTGAGTTTATGTTTATGGGAGCTCACAGTATAACCGTGACTGGCATTGTTGTTTGGTACATTTGGAAAGTTGTTACTTTTGCAAAGTTTAATAAAGCTGTGGCTTGCCCTATTTCCAACTTAATCAGCTTCCTTGTCTTTTTGGGGGGGCAGGGTATTGATTTTTTAGTTGGTCATAAATGAGACTGTGCCTTCTCAGCAGTCAAGCACATTGAATGGAGTTGGGCTTATGCTCCACTCTAAAAAAAGAACAAAAGTGTAACCCCGCTAGTGAACAAAACACAAAAGCAGCAACTTCCAGTGAGATAACACAATTAGACAAATATATAATACAAGCTACACTAAAAAATGTGATACATAAACTGCAAATAAAATTGATTCACAGAAAAACATGCATATAAATGTAACTGAATGTCCGTGCATATAATAAATTAAATATAATAAACTGAATATCAGTGTCTACAATAATTAATCCAAAAGTCCCAAAACATGATGAAATAGTGATACAAGTGAAATACACCAATATTGTATAATGAATAAGTGCTGTGTAGTCATCCACCGCTAGTGCATCGATCTAACACAGCATGCAAATCTGCTTACCAGAAAGCACAGGTAATGGAACCAAAACAACCACTAGGGATAAGTTGATGTTCACAAAACAGCAGGGCTTCTGACAAATAAATTGGAGGTTATATCCGGGAGGAATACCCACTGCCAGAGGAGGGAAGACAGTATATTTCACCAATGCATCCGCACCTATCCCACGTTCACAGATCCAGGGGTCACCATACAGCCTGGGTAAGTCTGGGAGCTCATGTCAGGCCAAGAGGATTCTTCAAGAAATTGCAACCGGACCCAACAGCCAAAAAATTTGCTAAGCAAAAGGACATGAAAGAACCACATTGTGGCAAAGGAAATCCAATATCGCCAGCATGACGCCACTAAAAAGAATCTCCAAACGTATAGACAAATTTCCAATAAACCATACACCCAAAGCGTTTCAAGGTTATTCCTTTAGCCTCTTCTTCAGGGGTGTGTAGGGAGTGTTGGGTCTCAGCCGTGTACTTATCAGCTGTACGGCTTCCCCCGGCCTTCCTGACCTACCTGGGCCTTCTGCTATCTCCGCCCACAAAGCTTGTATATCCTCCCGTTCTATCCGAGGCTCTGAGCGGCCGACATCCCGCGCACCTCCTCACACAGCGCCCTAGTTCGTATGAGAAGCCCTGCTGTTTTGTGAATATCAACTTATCCCTAGTGGTTGTTTTGGCTCCATTTCCAGTGCTTACTGGTAAGCAGATTTGCATGCTGTGTTGGATCGATGCACTAGCAGTGGATGACTACACAGCACTTATTCATTATACAATATTGGTGTTTTTCACTTTCATCACTATTTCATCACGTTTTGGGACTTTTGGATTAATTATTGTTGACACTGATATTCAGTTTATTATATTTAATTTATTATATGCACGGACATTCAATTCCATTTATATGCATGTTTTTCTGTGAATCAATTTTTTTTACAGTTTATGTATCACATTTTTTAGCGCAGCTTGTATTATATATTATGCTCCACTCTCCCTAACCACACAAACTGCAGTTCACTGCAAAGTATCAGTGGCAATTTACAGCACTAATTATAGGGCTGTTTATATCACTGTATATCTGTAGTAGCACTCTTCACAGCAAACTCGCTTTCCCTGCAACACTATCAACTGTTCTTCACACTAAACCCCCACACACAGTCAAAGGGCTTCTAGGATAATACCCCTTTATGGCGTGTGGACTGCAACTGTGTTAACCACTTAAGCCCCAGAAGATTTTACCCCCTTCTTGACCAGGGCCTATTTTGCGATTCGGCACTGCGTGACTTTAACGGACAATTGCGCGGTCGTGCGATGCTGTACCTAAACAAATTTAACGTCCTTTTTTTCCCACAAACAGAGCTTTCTTTTGGTGGTATTTGATCACCTGTGCGATTTTTTGATCATGTGCTATAAACAAAAAAAGAGCGTCAATTTTGCAAAAATAACAATATTTTTCACATTTTTTTATATGAAATTCCCCCCCCCCCCCCCAAAAAAAAATGTAAAGATCAAAATGTTTTAACATTTTCGGCCAATTTGTTTTCTGCTACCTATGTTTGGTAAAAAAAATCGCAAAAAGCGTATTTTGATTGGTTTGCGCAAAAGTTATCGCGTTTACCAACAAAGGGAAAGATTTTTGTCATTTTTGTTGGTTTTTTTTAACGCGTAATGGCGGTGATCTGCGATTTTTTTTGCGGTACTGTGACATTGCAGCGGACAGATCGGACCCTTGACTGACATTTTTGACACTTTTGGGGTTATCAGTGACATTACTACAGTAATCAGTGCTATACATATGCATTGTTACTGTAAAATTACACTGGCAGTAAAGGGGTTAACTTTTTTTTGAGAGGGAGGGATTATGTGTGTCCATAGGGGCGTGATTCTAACTGTGATTGGCTGTGGCTTGAGGTGTAGGAACAGTGATCAACGGTCCTACATAGTAGAACCGTATGATCACTATTCCTACACAGGGGAGAATGACAGGCGGCTTGTTTACATCAGCTGCCTGCCTTTCTCCCTCTCCACCCGACGATCGCGAGTGACCGGCGGACGATCGGGTCCGCCGGTCACACGCGCGGGGGGTCTGGGAGCGCGCCTCCGGCGGCGAGCGCTTGCTCCCGAGACCCTCGCAGCCTAGCGACGTAGCACTACGTCGCTTTGCCTGTGAGGGGCTGACCGCCGCAGTAAATAGTCGTGAGGCGGTCGGCAAGCGGTTAAAAACCATCACTGTCCAAAGGGTTTGCACTTGGCCAGAGGTTTTTGACAGCTTTTAAACTCTATTATGGGGCGTTCGGCAGAGTCCTTAAACTTTGGATTTAATCCAAACAGCCAAAGTTCGGTCCAAACTTAGATTCAGACAGAACTTTTAGCTGATCCCTACCCTAGGTAAGATTAGAGAGATTAAGTGTTCAGTGTTTGCCGTTAGGTTAAACATTAAGGACTTCATTTTAAGGTTAGGATAAAGCCCCATACACACGATCAGAATATTGTACAAAAAATACCTCTTTCTAATCGATCGTACGATGATCTGATCATTAGTACACAGCTTTCATCCACAATTTTCTGTAGGGACAAACATGAAGATTTTTCTTGTATGATACCAGATCATACGATTTTTGTTTAATCAGTACAGTTTTCGTCTGAAAATGCAATACAAATACATTACATCACTTGCAAATTTTTATTCTGCTGTACGAGAATTTTTGTACTTAATTACTTACTTGTTTAGTAACCTATTAGTTTTCAATATGGAGACTAGCATGCTAAAAAAAACGGACGATCATTCGTCCGATAATCTCATCGTGTGTACTAGGCATAAGGTTTTGAAAAGGCAAATAAAGTGTTAGGTAGGGTCAGCGTATGGGTCAGGTTAGACCAGCCTTTCTCAACCATTTCAACATGGAGGACCCCTTGAAATAATTTTCAGGTCTCAGGGAACACCTGCTAAAAATTATTATAATTACAACTCATGATACATTACTGTGAGGGTCAGTGGGATGAATTCTCCTTACACTTGTGGACATTGGGAAGAATTACCTTCTTCCAGATAGCTAAAAAGATGAATGGTGTCATTGGGAACTTATCTAAGAGGCAGAAATTGCTCATTGCTCAAGGAACCCCTAGCAACCTCTGGAGGAACCCTAGAGTTCCACGGAACTCTGGTTCAGAGACCCTGGGTTAGACATAGGGGTTAAAGCATGAACCTCTTCACTAAGTCAATTGAACACCAGAGACCTAGTTTTATTGTTATCTACAGCTTGGGACCGTCCAACACTGTCCATGGTTTATGGTTTATTCTTAAACCATAAAAGTTAATTATGCACTATAAGTAGTAATTTATTAGTGCTACATTTTATAGAGAACATCATGTTCAGAACAGAGATATTTCTGCTGCTCAACATTAAAGGCCAGAGGACAGTTTTCTGCTTGAGCTACCCATGCACCAGGAAATATGCGAACACTGCAAGTAGGTAAAAAATATAGTGAGTTGTAACATGGAAGTCTGTACGCTGCAGAACATGAAGTCTTTATCTTTTAATTATCAATTGATTTAAAGGGTAAATCCACTTATGTGGAAAAAAAAAATATTAACAAATAAAAAAGAAAAAAAAAGTAATATAGTATTTACAATTGCAGGTCAAGTTGTAATGTAATGTTATTTACCACTTGCTGACTGCCCTATAGCATTTTTACTGCTACGGGGCAGAAGATGTGTGCAGGATCACGTATATATACGTGATCCCGCACTTCCGCCTGCAGGGGGCGCGCACCCGCCACTGGTGATGATTCACAGCAGAAGCTAATTTGCAGGTAACGGGCACTTAATTTCCGCCTGTACCCGTTGATCGTTGGGCAGAGTTGTTTACTATGTAAAAAAGCAAGAACTCAAATTAATCCCTTCCCCTAGTAAAAGCGCACGCATAGTAAACTCAAACACTGGCTAGGCACACATTTAACCCTTGATCGCACCAGATGTTTAACCCCTTCCCAGCCAGTGTCATTAGTACAGTGACAGTGCATATTTTTAGCCCTGATCACTGTATTGGTATTACTGGTTCCTGCAAAGTGTCAAAGTGTCAGTTAGTGTCCAATTGTCCGGCGCTATAACGAAGTCCCACCATAAGTCGCTGATCGCCGCCATTGCTGGTATAAAAGAATTTAAAAAAAGTTTGTGGACTCTATAACGTTCGCGTAAACCAATCAATATACGCTTATTGGGATTTTTTTTTTTACCAAAAAAATGTAGCAGAATATATACTGGTCTTAATTTTATGAAGAGTTTAGATTTTTGTTTCTATTTTTTTTTAATATGTTTTATAGCAGAAAGTAAAAAAATATTGTTTGGTTGTTTTTTTTTCAAATTTTTTTTGTTTATAGTGCAAAAAATAAAAAAACGCAGTGGTGATCAAATACCACCAAAAGAATTGGAGAAAAAATTACATACATTTTATTTGGGTACAGCATTGCATGACCGCTCAATTAATTAAAGTAACACAGTGCTGTATCATAAAGTGGCCTGGTCATGAAGGGGGTAAATCTTCCGGGGGTCAAGTGGTTAAAAATGACCTTTCCTTTTCAATGTAATATGGCTAACTGGAGGATTTCTGTACACAAATGGTAAACAGAATGCCCCCTAAAAATGTAATTTCCTGCTTGTGTGATCGGCTCACTGATTTTCCCAGAAGTCTGCACTAAGATACAAGTCAGATTTTTGGCAACCCCTGCAACAAAAATGTAATTTTTGGTCAGATACTCCCAATAAGAAATCACGCCCAAAGGGACACACACCTAGACACTTTCCTCAATAGAGCACTACAGGTGTAACAGCTAATTGATGATTATAAAACCACTCCCAGATGTACATGGACACAGACAAACAAACAACTATTTCTTCAGAATAACAAAAGGTAGGATTCTGCAACAAAGTTTGTTAAAATCTTTGCAATTTACGTAGATCACCCAGAGGGGAATGTTTTTTTCTCAACAAATGTGGAGTTACTCTTTTTAAAGTAGAACAATAGGCAAAACTTTTTTTTTCAATTTGGATAGAGCAAGGAAGGGTATAATATATATAACAGTCCCAATAATTTTTTTTTTTTTTAAATTCTAATTTTTTCATAATTTTAGGCCAATTTGTATTCTGCTACATATTTTTGATTAAAAAAATCCCAATAAGTGTATATTGATTGGTTTGCGCAAAAGTTATCGCGTCTACAAACTAGGGGAAAGGTTTATGTCATTTTTATTTTGTATTTTATTTTTACTAGCAACGGCAGCGATCAGCAATTTTTAGTGGGACTGCGACATTGAGGCGGACAGATCAGACACCTAAATTACATTTTGACACTTTTGGGGGGACTAGTGACATTTTTACAGTAATCAGTGCAAAATATATGCACTGTTACTGTACCAATGACACTGGCAGGGAAGGGGTTAACACCAGGGGCAATCAAAGGGTTAAATGTGTCCCTAAGGGGTGCTTTCTAACTGTGTGGGGGATAGGCTTGCTGAATGAACACAGAGACCTGTGTTCCTAAATAGGAGGAACACAGGATCCCTGTGTTCATTGCTGACAGAACAGCAGTCTGCCGTGTTTACAACAGCAGACCGGCGTTCTGTCTCTACGGGGAGCGATCTTGGGTGCCCAGCAGACATTGCGGCCGCCGGACCCCTGTGGCCAATCAGTGTGTGCGCCCCCCCTACTGGCGGTCCCGTGAACCGACATACAGGTACCTCATTTTGCGGGAAAGAGACGACCTGCCGCAGTAAAACTACAAAAAAAAAAAATGATTAGTTAAACCCACAAGTTCTTTTTTATATAATTCCTTTATATTGGCTTTTTAAAAATTACAAATGCAGCAATTTAGAAACTGGATAAAAGGTTTAGCACTGTGAAAAAAAAAAATGATAGATAAATAGTGCATTTTATATACAGCTATATAGATCAGACCAAAATGAGGGACAAATGAGAAGGAAAGAGGGACAGAGGGACTTTGTTCCAAATAAGGGACATTTCCTCAAAAGCAGAGATTGGTAACTATGTTATCGAAAAAAGGAAAATCTATTTAAAGTAGAACTATAGGCAAAACTTTTTTTATTTTTGATAGAGCAAGGGAGGGTTATTTATAACCCCTGTCAGATTTTTTTTCGCCAGCTGTGTCCCATTGCTGAGATTTCCCATAGCCAAACAGGAAGTAAGAGGAAATGCCTTGAAGTTAATAGAATTCCTTGGAGACCCTCCAGATCACCAAAACTAGTCTCACTATTGTAAGATTTACTTTTTATTACTTTTTAAGGGACAACCTAAATTTGGGATTGTCTTTTACTTTCACTCTCAATGATAATGGTAAACAGGAGAAATAGAGAGGGTGAATCTCCTTAATGGGGGCACAGACAAGCATTCTAATCCCTCTCCACTCTATCCAAAATGAAAAAAAAAAAACGTTTTTTTTTCTGGGGAAAACCCAAAGTTTGGCGTTTTCTTTTAGTTTCACTTTTAATGATAATGGTATACAGGACAAATAGAGAGGGTGAATCTCTTTAAAGTAGAACTGTAGGCAAAACTTTTTTTTCCATTTTAGATATAATAAGGGAGATTTATAATCCCTGTCAGGTTTTTATTTCACCATCTGTGTCCCATTGTGGAGATTTCCCTTCACTTCCTATCACATAGATAAACAGGAAGTGAGAGGAAATCCCTCCAAATTAGGGATTAGGGGGATTCCCAGGTCACTGGAACTAGTGTCCCCATTGGAAGATTTCCTTTTTATTACTTTTTTAGGGACAACCCAAAATTTGGGATTGTCTTTTACTTTCACTTTCTATGATAATAGTAAACAGGAGAAATAGAGAGAGTGAATCTCCGTAATGGGGGGCACAGACAGCAATAAAAACTGGCAAGCATTCTAATCCCTCTCCACTCTATCCAAAACAAAAAAAAAAACAAAAAAACAAAAAAGAAGGAAAATTGTATCATACTTACCGTCATTTTCCTTTCCTGGTGCCTATCCATGGCAGCATACCTGTGATAGAGCTCCGCCTCTACTCTGCCTTCAGGACTAGTGAATAGCTTAAAAGAAAGACGCCCCCTACTCCCAACATTCTCCTGTGATATAGAACACTGAGGGAGGGAGCGTATGCTGCCATTGATAGGCACCAGGAAAGGAAAATTACGGTAAGTATGATACAATTTTCTGTTTTCCTGGTGCCTCCATGTCAGCATACCTGTGATAAATAACTACCTGACAAAAGGGTGGGTAGATGCTAAAACGCAAGGAAATGTTTTTTTTTTTTTATGAAGAAAGGGCTTCCTGCATGGTCCTTTTTTCCAATTCTACAGTGGTGAGCGTTCCAGGGTCAACTCAATGTTTTATAAATGTGTGCTGAGACGACCATGTGGCAGCCCTGCAGATGGTATCCAGGGAGATGTTTGCTCTGGCTGCCCATGAGGCAGAAATTGATCTAGTTGTATGAACATTTACCTGCTCCAGAGGAACCATGCCTTTAGCCCTGTACACTTTACGTATTAGTTTGACAATCCAGGATGCAAGAATCCTGCTAGAGGCTTCCTTCCCTCTGTTTTTTTCCCATGGGATAACGAACAGCCTGTTAGATGTTCTAAATTTTTTTGTAGCTTTGAGATACTTCTTGTGGACTTTCGCCATGTCCAAGCTTGGGCCTATTTCTGACTGGGAAAAAATAAACTGGCAAGGCCCATGGTTCCCTGAGCTGACTTGGGGTAGCGACTTTAGGGGTGAAGCCTTGAATAGGTCGCAGTTCCACTCTGTCTGGAAAGAAAGAAACGTGATCCTTTCTGATTCCCAGGGCTTGCAAGTCCGATATCCTCCTGCCAGATGTAATGGCTAGAAGAAAGGCCGTCTTTAAGGATAAGTTCAAAATCGATATTTGTTCCATAGGAGCAAAAGGATGTTCCGCCAAGGCTTCCAGGATTAGAGTTAGGTCCCATTTTGGAAAGGTGCGTCTGACCAGAGGGCGTGAACACCCCTCTAAGGAACGTATTTACGAGAGGGTTGACCGCCCATCTTGAATTTGTTGCCTTTGATAATGCGGCCACCTGGACCTTTAATGAACTGAAGCCTAGGCCTAGGTCAAGTCCGATCTGTAGGAACCCCAAAATATTGGAGACTGAAGGTGAGAATCGATCAAAATTTTTTTCCCGGCCGGAAAGGTTTGGAACTTTTCCCAGACTCTTGAGAAGATGGAGTTTGTGGATGGTTTTCTTGTTTGAAGGAGTGTCGCAATGACTTTCGGGGAACAGCCTAAGGCTTCAAACCTCCGCCACTCAATTTCCACACCGGTAGATCCAATCTGTGTGGGTTTGGATGAGAGACACTGCCCTGCTGTAGAAGTTGAGGGAACAGGGGAAGTGGAAATTAAGGTCTCTTGGGCCAATAAGGGAGAATCGCCAGGATGTGTACTGGTTCCTTCAGGAGCCTCAGGAAGAATTTTAGAATAAGAGGGCAAGGTGGGAAGGCAAACCCTGTGTCCCAGGTGCATGTCAGAGCATCCACTGCTTCCATCTGGGGGTGTGAAAAACGGGAGATAAATCTGGGAAGCTGTGTGTTTCCGTGGTGTAGCGGACAGATCCACCTGAGGATATTTCCAGTGATTGGTGATCTGGTGAAATACGTGCGGATGCAGGGCCCATTTGTTGTTGTTCGGACAAGATCTGGAGAGAATGTCCGCTTGATTGTTTAGCCTGCCCGGGAGATACACTGCTCTAAGGTCTAGGAGATTCCTCTCTGCCCAGAGCATGATCTGTTCTACTCTAGACAGAAGCTACCTGCTGCGAGTCCCGCCCTGTTTTTGAATATAGGAGACTGCTGCCCTGATGTCCAGTCATAGAAGAACTCTCTTACCTCTGATGTGGGGAGCTAGAGAGGTTAAGGCTAGGAATGCTCCTCTCAACTCCAGGATGTTTGAGACTAGGCTCTCGGCTTGAAAGGACCATCTTCCCTGGCCCTCTGTCTTGTGGAAGTAAGCCTGATTTGCCACCAGCCACTCTGGAAATTGCTTTGTCCAATCTCTCCCCAAACAGTGCCTTCCCATCAAAGGGAATCCTGCACCAGTTCTGTTTTGAACAATATCCGCTGCCCACGGCTTTAGCCATAAGGCCCTTTTGGCCATGACTGAATTGCTCTGGCTGAGCAGCGAATGGTGTCAATTGCTGCTTCTCCGACGAAATCGGCCGTCATCTTCAGCTCATCCAGTGCCTTTATGATCTCTTGCTTTGGCACATCTTGTCTGATAGCCGACTCTTATGTTTTCTGTCCAGGCTTTTATTGCTGTGGACACTGATTTAAGGGCGATTGCTGGCTTACATGCTAGTTGGGTTACTGCTGCTTCCACCACTGGCATTGAATCCAGGGCTCAGAATCAGCTGGAACTAGAGGGTAAAGTTTCCCAAACTCTGTGAGTGAAAACTTATTTTCCGTCTTCTTCCACTCCTCCTGAATCATCTCCTTTTCCTGAGAAGGGTTCTGGCCCAGTGCCCTGAAGGGGGAATTGGCATGCTGGCCATAGAGGGGCCTGGCACCTATGGATCAGCGTCTGTTGCCTGCGCGTCCTGAGGTATTGCCTGAGCAGGCATTATGGCAGCCAGTTCAGAAAGAGAATCTTTCATGGTCTATTTAGAAAGCTTGGCCACTTGTAGACTTTCTTGGTCTCGGTCAGCTGCATATTCCTTTATGTCCTATATGTCTAGATGAATGCGATCTGTGGCCCGGACTGCGTTCATGAGGATTAGGGATGATCGAACGGTTCGGGTCAACCATCGGTTCGACCCGAACATTGACTGTTCGAAATTCGGCCAAATTCCGAACATTTTTTGCAGAAAAAGTTCGGAATTCGGCAACCAGAACCGACCAAAATGCAATGGGACAGGAACTGGGCTTTAAAAGCCCGTGATTGGACCAGAAACATCAGTAAAAGCCAAATGAGGGGGCAGGAGGACGCTAGGAATGTGATTGGAGTGACTAGGGGGTCCAGAGGCCAATCAGTAGTGAATACACCCCCCAGTATATAACATAGCCCCGCCAAATCTCTAGCACTGAAATACAGGGCTGTGGAAGAGAGTGGAAGCAGTTCTGTTACTCCTGTTGCAAAAGTGTCATTTAGCAATTATTAGTGTGAGGAAAGGGATATCTAGTGTAGTTAGGGTACTATATACCTCTATAGCTAGATTCAATAATCTAGTTTCTATAGGGAAAGTGTTAAGTGTCAGCCCCCGCTCGGGAGAGGCCGGGAATAGCCGAAAGTATACGAGGGGCGGCGGCACGTGCGCAATGACGTGTCGGCGCCGGGCGGCGCCATTTTTAAAATGAAGGCGCCTCTGGAATAGGTAAGTGAAACAGCTTCACTACCTGCCATTATGCAGGGCTGCGGGCACACTACAAGGGATGCAGTGCTGCGGGCATGGTCCACCTGTACCATGCCCACAGCACTGCATCTCCTGTAGTATGCCCACAACCCCGGATCCTCTTGTAACATGCCAGTACCCCGCATTATCCTGTGCCATGCCAGTACCCTGCATTTTCCTGCACCATGCCAGTACCCTGCATTCTCCTGCACCATGCCAGTACCCTGCATTCTCCTGCGCCATGCCAGTACCCTGCATTCTCCTGCACCATGCCAGTACCCTGCATTCTCCTGCACCATGCCAGTACCCTGCATTCTCCTGTACCATGCCAGTACCCTGCATTCTCCTGCACCATGCCAGTCACCCTGCATTCTCCTGTACCATGCCCGCCGCCCTGCATTCTCACCCTAGGCTTATACTCGAGTCAATGATTTTTCCCATCTTTTTGTGGTAAAAGTAGGGGCCTCGGCTTATACTCGGGTCGGCTTATACTCGAGTATATACGGTATATATATATATATATATATATATATATATATATATATATATATAAATATATATATATATATACACACACACACACATATACACATACATATACATACATACATACACATAGTGACGGTATGCGAGGTGAGGTAGTCAATAATCGGTATATCTCACCTCGTATATGTTCGGTAGTAAGAGACTAAACCAGAATCCGGCCCGGGTTTTTCCAGCCTCTGTGACAGGTCAGGTTCCGGTAAAGAGATTGTGGGTCACCTGAGTCCATGCTCAGGTGAACTTTAAATGAACAGGAAGAGAGCACAGAAATTCTCTGGTCTGAGACTCAGAAGGGAATCTGAGAGAGGAGCTCTGTTTGGACTTTAAAAAAAGATTTGCTTTACCATGTGTTTTTGTGGGTGGAGGGGCGTTAGCAGGAAGCAAGGTGGGACCTGAGGAAGGAGGCTCCGCCTCCGAAATGCGTTGTCCGTAGTAACAGCAGAGGCAGTGCACCCGTGTCTTGAATCCCCCACCTCGCAGCTCCGTACAACTTGTGGCTCCGGCTTTGGCTGAGGCTCTCCTGAGGCGCTGTAGATCACGTCGGTATAGTGCGCAGGTGCACTAGAACCGGCATCCGGTGACCAGGCAACACAGGAAGTGAAGGAGAGCGGGGATACAGCGGCGGCAGCCGTGGATGAGGAGACCGCAGAGTCACCATCTGGAGGGACGGGAGGAGCGAGTAGCTCCTGTTGGAATGCTGTAAAGCGATTGCCTTAAAGGAAAAGTGTGAGTGCAATTCCAATGTACTGTGTTATTGTCCTTTATTAAAGCGTTATTGCCCGAGGTTGCGTACGCTTTTCTTTACAGATTTGAATTGTTTTGATCCGCGAGAGAGAGAGGAGCAGCAGCAACCAGGACATTTCAGCTAAGAAACATACAAACAAAGGAGCTGAACACATGGACAGCGCCATGGGCTGGTGAAGTACTCCTCTTTGTACTTGTTGTATATCAGCATGTGCAGGATCTGTCCTTTTTGATTATTTTTATGGGGACCAGCCCCACACTGTAAAGTGAGAAAAACTGCTGTATAGTTTAGCGCAGGACGGCAAGGATCTATTTTACTGTTTTGTTGTTTTTTTCATATTTGCAAACCTCTGCTAAATAAAGCTGGCAACCCACCAGACTTTAACCACTTGCCGACCGAGTACGGTAGTACTACTGCGGCAAAGTGGTTCGTTATCGTCTGACGACGTAGTATTAACGTCGTCAGACACTCCCCCTTCTGGGCGGCGCTTGCGCGCCGCCGGAGGCTCGCTCCCGCTGTTTTCATTCACAGCGGGAGTCGGGCCAGGGGAGGAGCAGCGGCGATCGCCGCTGCTCTGCCCCGATCGCCGGGGATCTAGTGTGGAGATCCGCCCGCTGTGTAAACACAAGCGGGCGGATCTCCATAGTGACAGGGAGTGACAGATCGGACTGTTCAGCATAGCTGGACATCCGATCTGTCCATGACTCACACAGTCACCTCCCCCCCTACACGTCAGTAAGCACCAGGCATACATTAACCCCTCCCTCTCCAATAAAATTAACCCCTTCCCTGCCAGTGTCATTTTTACAGTAACAGTGCATATATATAGCACTGATTACTGCATTAATGTCACTGGTACCCCCAAAAGTGTCAAAAATGTCAGTCAAGGGTCCGATCTGTCCGTCGTAATGTCGCAGTCCCACAAAAAAAATCGCAGATCGCCGCCATTACGCGTTAAAAAAAAAAAAAACAAAAATGACAGAAATCTTTCCCTTTGTTAGTAAACGCAATAACTTTTGCGCAAACCAATCAAAATACGCTTATTGCGATTTTTTTTTACCAAACATAGGTAGCAGAAAACAAATTGGCCAAAATTTTTTAAAAAAATTGGTTTTTACATCTTTTTTGGGGGGAATTTCATATAAAAAAATGTTAAAAATATTGTTATTTTTTCAAAATAAACGCTATTTTTTTGTTTATAGCGCAAAAAGTAAAAATCGCACAGGTGATCAAATACCACCAAAAGAAAGCTCTGTTTGTGGGAAAAAAAGGACGTAAATTTCGTTTGGGTACGGCGTCGCACGACCGCGCAATTGTCAGTTGAAGTCGCACAGCGCCGAATCGCAAAAAGTGGCCTGGACGGAAGACAGCAAAATCCTCCGGTGGTAAAGTGGTTAAAGAAGTTACCTGCTTGCTGGCCTTATTTTCCTGGAAAAGGTGATCCCTGTGAGCGAATCTCCCACAACACACACACACACATATATACACAGATACATACATATATACATACATACGCACATATACATATATACATACACATATATACACACACATATACATTTTTTTTTTAATTTAAATAAATGATTCTCTGAATGAATGGAGGAAGGAAAATCTACACCCTGGCTGGCTGGTAAATAGAAAGGGGAAAATTAAGCAGATGGAGGGGAAGTAGGTATACAATAAAATGGAAGAAACTCACCTGGAGAGGAGGGAAAATAAATGTAGATACCTGAAGAAAGATTGCGGGGGAGGGGGGGGGTCAAAGACTGCTGATCCTGCTGCTGCCGCCATCAATGCCATTCACAAAGAAAACTCTTTATGCAAAAGCGTTATGGCAGACTGTGTTCCAGACATGGGAGTAATGCCTCGTACACACGTACCGATCGTCGGCCGACCGTCTTTTGTCCAGGGCTGTCCTGTCCGCTTAAAAGTGCAAAAGACTGCACAAGAATTTTGTCCGCCGACTGCAGAAGCGATGTCATGTGATGGTTAACTTTCCCTGTGTTTTTTCTTCTCTGAGCATGCCCAGTCTTGCAAATCTGCTGATTGTCGGCCGAATTCTGTACTGACTGGCGAACAATCGGCCATTCTGGTGTTGGCCAACAAAAATTTTAATGCCTGCACGACAGATTCTTTCCGGCCGAAAGTGCGCTGTCGGCTGTCGGAAGCATCATACTAACAAGCCTACAATCGACCGATCGGTCGTCGGCCGAATATTTACGGCCGACAATCGGTACGTGTGTACGGGGCTTTTAAGTCACACATGTGCAAGTCACAAGCAAGTCTCAAGTCTTAACCTTCAAGTCTCAAGCAAGTCCCAAGTTACTGTGGTGAAAAGCAGGCAAGTCAAGTCGAGTCCCTGCTAGAAGTCAAGCAAGTCAAGACAAGTCATTTATTTTGGTCAAGTCACAAATCAAGTCAAAATACTGATCTACCCCAATTTTCACCTTTAAATCAGTTAAAAGTCAATGCTCAGGAAAGGTTTTGTTTTATTTTCAACATTAACCACTTAAGCCCCGGAAGATTTTACCCCCTTCCTGACCAGGGGGTTTTTTGCGATTTTTTACTGTGTGACTTTAACGGACAATTGCGCGGTCGTGCGACGATGTACCTAAACTAATTTGTTGTCCTTTTTTTCCCACAAACAGAGCTTTCTTTTGGTGGTATTTGATCACCTGTGCGATTTTTTGATCATGCGCTATAAACAAAAAAAAGCGTAATTTTTGCAAAAATAACAATATTTTTCACTTTTTTTTATATGAAATTCCCCCAAAAAATCATGTAAAAATCAAAATTTTTTAACATTTTCGGCCAAATTGTTTTATGCTACCTATGTTTGGAAAAAAAAAATCGCAAAAAGCGTATTTTGATTGGTTTGCGCAAAAGTTATCGCGTTTACTAACAAAGGGAAAAATTTTTGGTGGTTTTTTTTTAACGAATAATGGCGGCGATCTGCGATTTTTTTTGCGGTACTGCGACATTGCGGCGGACAGATTGGACCCTTGACTGACATTTTTGACACTTTTGGGGGTACCAATGACATTACTGCAGTAATCAGTGCTATATATATATGCACTGTTACTGCAAAAATGACACTGGCAGGGAAGGGGTTAACTGTATTGGACAGGGAGGGGTTAAGTGTGTCCTAGGGGCGTGATTCTAACTGTAGTGGGACAATGCTATTGGTGTAAAAACAAAGATCAACGGTTCTACATAGTAGAACTGTCTGATCTGCATTTTTACACAGGGAGAATGACAGGCGGCTTGTTTACATAAGCCGCTCTGTCTTTCTCTCGCTGTACCGGCGATCGTAGTGTGACCGGCGGACATCGGGTCCGCCGGTCACACGCCCGCACTCCTCCATAAACGAGCCTCAGCGGGCGCGCGCTTCAGCGGGCGCGCGCCTCAGCGGGCGCGCGCTCGCCCGCTATTGGCTCTAATAGCAGTGACAGGCGAGTGACGTAGATCTACGTCACTCTGCCTGGCCGGGGCTGACTGCCGCAGTAAATATACTGTGCGCAGTCGGCAAACGGTTAACAAAACTGCTTAGTGCTTTTTTCTTGGCATATTAAAGAAACATTTTGAATGCCCAAACAGCTCAAAATCCTTTGTCCGGTCATGTTTCAACACCACAGTCACTAAAAACATGTTAAGTATTTCCATTGTTAAACAGCCAGTGTCCTAAAAATGAGAACACACCGAGGTGTTTTAAGTGACTGTGGTATCAGAAACATAACAGGCACATTAATTTTGCTTTAACACAACTTGAGAAAATGCAAATATTTAATAACTTAAAAAGTAAAGTCATTTCGAGTCATATGTCTCAAGTCAAAGTCAAGTTTCAAGTCATGAATACCAAGTCAAAGTCAAGTTGAGTCTTTTATTAATTTTAGTCAAGCAAGTCTCAAGTCCTCAAACTGGTGACTTAAGTCTGGCTTAAGTCAAGTCATGTGACTCAAGTCCCCCACCTCTGCTGTGTTCCTCATTAGAAAACTCTGCATACCCCAAAAGATCCGCAGAAGGGGTTCCCAGACTTTTTAGCGCTATGAGCGGCCCGAGTACAGGGAATGCGCTTGGGAGAGGCTTAACCCAGCGGAAGCTGCACAGAGGCAGAGGTAGGGACATACTGCTACTCTTCACCAGTCCAGAGGTATGAGGAATGCTGGGAGTAGGGGGGCGTCTTTCTTTTAGGCTATTCACTAGTCCTGAAGGCGGAGTAGAGGCGGAGCTCTATCACAAGTATGCTGCCATGGAGGCACCAGGAAAAAGTTTTACTTGGGCAGACAGTAATACAAACTGACAGGGGTTCTAATCCCTCTCCGCTCTTTCAAACACTAACATTTTTTTTTTTACCTTTAGTTATACTTTAACACCTTAAGGATTGCCCCACTCAGATATACTGCGGTAGGGTGGCCCTCCTGTGCAAAATCACTTACCTGCACATGATTTCATGCAGTGGGTCTGGGGCACACAATGCAGTGGGTCTATGTAAACAAGGCAGACCGCCGTTCTGTGAAAGGGGAAGACAGAGATCTTGTGCTTCTGCTAAGCAGAAACACTGATCTCTGTCTTCCTCCAGCAAAATCATACCCCACACATCTGGAAAGCACTCCCTAGGCGCACACCTAACCCTTTGATTGCCCCTGATGTTATCCCCTTCCCTGCCAATGTCATTAGTACAGTGACAGTGCATTTTTTTTAGTACTGATCACTGTAATATTGTCATTGATCCCCAAAAAGTAACGAAAGTGTCTTTTCGGTGTCCGATTTGTCCGCCGCAATGTCAAAGTGCCGCTATAAATCGCTGATCGCCACCATTACTAGTAAAAATAAATAACAATTCCATAAATGTATACCATAGTTTGTAGCTATAACTTTTGCACAAACCAATCAATACACGTTTATTGGGAATTTTTTTTTACTAAAAACATGTAGCAGAATACATATTGGTCAAAATTGATTAATACATTTGATGTTTCAATTTTTTTTTTTTTGGGAATGTTTTATATCATAAAGTAAAAAATATTTTTTTTTTTCAAAATTAGCAATCTTTTGTTTTGTTTATAGTGCAAAAAATAAAAACCACAGAGGTGATCAAATACCACCAAAAGAAAGCTCTATTTGTGTGGAAAAAGGACATCAATTTTATTAGGGTACAGCATCGCACGACCGCGCAATTGTCAGTTAAATTAACGCAGTGCTGTATCGCAAAAAAATGGCCTGGTCATGAAGGGGGGTAAACCTTCCGGGGCTGAAGTGGTTAAAGTGAATGTAAAGTCTAATTTTTTTCTTTCTATTAAAATAACAAACATGTTATACTTACCTCCTCTGTGCAATGCCTTTGCACAGGGCAGCCCAGGTCCTCCTCTTCTCGGGTCCCTGGCTGGAGCTTCTGGCCCCTCCCTCCTGTTGAGTGCCTCCCCAGCAAGCAGCTTGCTATGGGGGCACCTGAGCCAAGCTGCGGCTCTGTGTAACCACCCAGACATGAAGCCACAGTTTGGCCCCGCCCTCTCTCTCCTCATTGGCTATCTGAGTTGATTGATGGCAGCGGAAGCCAATGGTGCCACTCCTGTTTCTCAGCTAATCAGGAAGGAGAGTCCCGGACAGCAGAGGCATTCGTGGACATTGCTGAGGGGGCTCAGATAAGTTGAGAGGGGGCGGGAGGGGCAGTGCTGCACACAGAAGGCTTTTATCTCAATGCATAGGATGCATAAGGATAAAAAAACCTTCTGACTTTACAACCACTTGTAGCACCCTCCTAGGTAGGTGCTAGTGAGAGAGTATCGATTTTGGCTCTGTCTGCCTATCATAGGAGCAGCAGGCAAATCTATATTGCTTTCTGCCTACCAGAGAGCAGGATCTGTTAGTGAGGTTTGCTCATTGTGTTTTGTGTGTGATTCATTATGTCTAGAAAGTGTTTCACACTGGTCCAATAGGGAGGCATGTTGGACAATGGGAGGAAACCTGACCAGTGGATACATAGGCTTTGATACAGTACTGGTGATTGGCAGAGACAGGCTGTCTCGGTGCATTCTTGGATACTGTGTAAAAGCCAGGAGCACATGTGCTGTGGGGTCTTTGGCTGGTGAGCAGAGTCCCAGAGGGATGGTGGCGGCTGCCTCCTCCTCTGTAGCAGTGGCACATGGCGTCAGGAGGTCATCCTGAGGGCCAGTAGGAATGGAGCTGAACCCAGAGGTCCAGGAGAGCTGACTGAGGGGGAGACACTGGAGACCCGAGAAAAACAGTATCGTGAGTACAGGGAATCGTGTGAAGGGGCCTAACCTGAGGGGGGCCAACCCAAGAGTAGGGATGATCAAACGATTCGGGTCGACCATCGGTTCGACCCGAACATTGGCTGTTCGAGGTTCGGCCGAATTCCGAACTTTTTGCTGAAAAAGTTCGGAATTCGGAAAACAGAACCGACCAAAATGCAATGGTACAGGAAATGGGCTTTAAAAGCCAGTGATTGGACCAGAACCATCAGTAAAAGCCAAGTGAGGGGGCAGGAGAATGCTAGGAATGTGATTGGAGTGACTAGGGGGTCCATTGGCCAATCATTAGTGAATACGCCCCCAGTATATAAGATAGCCCCCACCAAATACCTAGCATTGTAATACAGGGACGTGGAAGAGAGTGGAAGCAGTTCTGTGACTTCTGCTACAAAGTGTCATTTAGCAATTTTTAGTGTGAGGAAAGGGATATCTAGTGTAGTTAGGGTGCTATTTTCCACTATAGTTAGATTTAATAATCTAGTTTCTGTAGGGAAAGTGTTAAGTGTAAGGGGACCATAGTGTAGTGTAGGATTAACTGACTCTGACTGCTATGGCAGGGTGACAAAACCCTTCCATGTCAGGGTGACCGCTATAGAGAAAAGATCGTTTCTCTTAGGTCACTTACAGAACAGCGATATTTTTTCAATAATTGTCTCTCTATCAAAAATGACAATTTTTAAGAACTTTTTTGTGTGATTAATAGTTCCTGGGGCATGACCCAGAGCCCTAGGCACTTTTTAGGGGCATTTATTGGGTTTTAGGGCTTCAAAATGGTGTTTTTTGATTACCGAAGTTCGGGTCCCATTGATTTCAATGGGGTTCTGAAATCCGGGCCAAACTTTTGGGAAGTTCGGGTGTTCTGGTCGAACCGAACTTTTGAAAAGTTCGATCATCCCTACCCAAGAGGAGGATAGTCAGCGAACGGGTGTCAGCAGTCAAGAAAGAGGATACTAGGATTGTGACCTGAAGATAATTTAGTTCATCAAGTCATCTGGAAAGAGACTTAACCCTTAATCCACCTAAGTGGCAGGGTGGATTAACAGCCTGGCTGTACTGAAAATTAGAAGCCCTCTTTTTTGTGAATAGTTAATCTGGAGTACCCCACTATTCCCTTCTCCCATCCCTAATTTATAAAATAAAATACAAAACAACTACATAGCCCTGGATGGATTATTGACTGAGCCAAGAAGTAAAGTGATAGACTGTGAATGTTAAAGTTGCTATTGGTAACCCAGGGGGACCCATAAGTGTGAAATCCAGCAGTCCACAAGGGGGCAGTGTTACACACCTTAGATATTACATTTCACATGTGAATGAATCAATACAAACAAGCATTTATACATTGATTAGTGCTGCATGACAAATACTACAGAGCAACATAAGTAGGTTGAAAAACATGCCTATTAACTTTTTCCTGTTACAAAACTCCTGCAGTTTTAAGGAAGGAAGGAAAAACATAAACATAACCAAACAGGAAGTAATAGGAAATCCCTGCAAATTAGGGCAATTCCTTGGGGACCCTCTGGTCGCTGGCACTAGTGTCCCCATTGGAAGATTTCCCCTCTATTATTTTTCTGGGGACAGCCGAAAATTTTGTATTTTCACTTTCAATGATGATGGTAAACAGGACAAATAGAGATGGGGAATCTCCCTAATGGGGGCACAGACGGCTATAAAAACCTGGCAGTTATTCTAATCCCTCTGCACTCTATCCAAAAAAAAAAAAAAGTTTTGCCTTTAGTTGTTCTTTAACCACTATATATGGCACAACCTATATACAGCGGTAGGTTCCCGCGAATCGCCATACCTGTACAGCGGTTCACCGGAACGGTCCTGGGGGTGCGTGCGCGCCCATTCGCCAGCGGGGAAGCTGAGGCGCAGAGCTGGCAGCCTGCGATCGCTCCCCGTAGAGAGAGAACGGGGGTCTGCTGTTGAAAACACGGCAGACAGTTGTTCTCTCCGTAATTATCACATGGCTCCTGTGTTCTTCCTATTTAGGAATACAGGTCTCTGTGATGACTCCATAAGCCCATCCCCCCACACAGTTAGAAAACACTCCCCTAGGCATACATTTAACCCTTTGATCGCCCCTGGGTTAACCCCTTCCCTGCCAGTGTCATTATTACAGTAACAGTGCATATTTTTAGCACTGATTACTGTAGTAATGTCACTGGTCCCCCAAAAGTGTCAAAGATGTCAGTTAGGGGTCCGATCTGTCCGCTGCAATATCACAGTCTCGCTAAAAATCGCTGATCGCCGCCATTACTAGTAAAAAAAAAAATATATATATATATAAAAATGACATAAATCTTTCCCCTAGTTTGTAGACGCGGTAACTTTTGCGCAAACCAATCAAAATACACTTATTGGGATTTGTTTTATCAAAAATATGTAGCAGAATACAAATTCGCCTAAAATTATGAAAAAATGTAATTTTTTAATTTTTTTTTATTGGGAATGTTATATAGCAGAAAGTGAAAAATATTGTTTTTTTTTTTTTTCAGCATTGTCGCTTTTTTTGTTCATAGAGAAAAAAAATAAAAACTGCACAGGTGATCAAATACCACAAAAAGAAAGCTCTATTTGTGGGGAAAAAAGGACATCAATTTTATTTGGGTACAACATCGCACAACCGCACAATTGTCAGTTAAAATAACGCAGTGCCGAATCGCATAAAAATGGCCTGGTCATTAAAGAGGTTGTAAACCTCAGAATTTTTTATTTTTTTTTAAAAGTACACCTGAAAGACAAACACATAATGAGCTAATATATCATTACTAGCTCATTAGGAAATACTTACCTAAGAACGAAGCCCCGAAGCGCCGTCCGCTCACCTCTCTCGTGGGTGACATGTTCTGTCACCCTTTGTTCCGGGTTCGCGGCATCCAGGCCTTCTGATTGGCTGGACCCGCGATTACGTCACTCCCACGCATGCGAGCGGGAGCCGACGGTCACGGCACGGGGCTCTAAAGGAACGGCACCAGCGGCCGTTTCTTAAGAGCGCATGCGCCAGTGATGTCACTGGCTGCATTTAAGGTAAATATCTCCTAAACGGTACATGTTTAGGAGATATTTACAGGAAGCCTTATCATAGGCTTACCTATAGGTACAACTTGCAGAGGAGGGTTTACTTCCTCTTTAAGGGGGAAAATCTTCCAGTCCAGAAGTGGTGATGGTATTATGTTATTATTCTCTCCTTTAATAAAGCATTCCACAATGTAACCAATATCCAAAGTCTATAAAGAACCCGTTTTGCTCTGATGGTAACATCTTCTTTCATATAAAAATGCTTCAATACACAGCCCTTGGGATAATCTCATTGTTTGTCAGATCTTTATACTAACCCTGGATATATTTATTCATGCTAGTAAAAGATGAATTCCATGATTTCAGCCACTTTGCAAAAAGTGCAGGTACACTATGAGTTAGGTCCAAAGAGGTGCCTGACATCTCATTAACTTATCTCTATTTTTCTATATCTGACAGGTTTATGGCTCTGCTGGAGTATACGCATACATTTGGGGCTGTGAGAGTGGGAGGCACACAGAGCAGTTGCTGTCTCTCACATCCCTTCTGCTGCCCATTCAGAGAAGCCTTTGTATTTTGTGAATTGGGCAGGTGATTGGGCAGCAGGAGGGGAGGGGCAGGCATAGCCACTGCACCGACTCTAATATCAAAGATGATTAGACCTGAAGCATCATTGTCAGGCTCCAGGAAATACAGCGATAGCTGTCTTCCGGGAGTGCAATAAACCTGTCAGATGTAAATAATAGGGATAAGTCAAGGACTCCTTGGACGTAACTCATAGGGGTAGATTTCCTAAAGCTGGTGTACTCAGAATCTATTGCAGCTGTGCATGGTAGCCAATCAACTTCTAATTTCAGCTTGTTCAATGAAGCTTTGGCAATAAAACCTGGAAGCTTAATGGTTTCTATGCAGAGTTGCACCATATTTTGCACTCTGCAGCCTTAGTGAATAACCCCCATAGCAGGCCTTCACTTTTTTCAAAGGAGCTGAATTCCTGGAATTCAGCTTTAATTTGCCTTGCAAGAAACCAAAGTTTCCTATTCCTTTGGACTGTAGAATCCGTCTATAAATCTTAGAACTGCTATGCATATTTAATATGTAACCTTATCATGAACATATACACAATGTATTGATTTATCATACATTTTTCTCTTTGTGTTTATACATACTATTCTGGTAATACTATCCTTAAAAGCAACATTTATATTACATGCACCCCAATAGTATTCACCTTACATTGAATACGAGGCAGCCCTGCAATAAATCAACATGCAATATTAAATCCAATTGATTTCATCACAGTGTTGCCTCATACCCAATGTAAGGTGAGGGTGATTAGGGAGCATGTATTACTTTGTAAGATAGCAGTGAACACATTTTTATTTATTTATTTTTAATTTTTTGATTTGGATATTTTCCCACTGGTTGATTCTTATATAAATATTTTATTTTTTTAAACACTATTGGTCACTTTAGCCCCGGTTCACATTGGTGCGAGTTGTCATGTGGTTTAACGGGTCAAATCGCATGACCCTATTGTCGGCAATGGAACCGTTCATTTGTGGTGCCGCTCCAATTTGAAAAAGTAGTTCCTGCACTACTTTTACTGATTTCAGGTGGGACTTGCATAGACATCTGTGCATGAAGTCGCAACTAAGAAACCTTAGCTTGAGATATTTGGATTAATCTGTTTTGATCTTAAGATATCACCCAAATCGTCCGCTGTATTTTGATGATTATTGACCTCCACAGCCCTGTGTCTGTATTTTAACTTTTTGTGTTACATCGCATCACATACATTAACACAGAGCAAGCAATCTGACATTATCAACACGATCATTTGCATTCTTTACAGACTTTAAAGATATAACTAGGCTTTTAAAGTAAACTTTAAAATATGGCTGCTGCCATTAAAGTATTATTAAACCCACAACAGTAAAATCAGTCTGTATATGCAGTAAAGCATGCATAGGCGTGCACAGCCTATTAAATTAGGGTGTGCACCCCAAAGCTCAAACACACGTGTTTGTGTGTGTCTACATATATATGACCCCAGCACATTTATCTCCCTGCCAGCACATTGAAAGTCAAGTACCTAAAGACTTCTCTTATGGCAGAGCCAGTAAGAGAGAGGTTTTTCCCATCTTCCTGCCAGCACAAAAAGTGATAATGTTAATGTACATGGGGTGATTAGGGTGTGCCCAGGCACACCTGGCACACCCTGTGCACACGCCTATGAAAGCATGCTTGTTATATTCACTGTGGAACCTAAGGGGTTAATTCTCTGCATTATGTAAAAAAAAGGCTGATCCTCCCTTTCTTCCACAGTTTCCCAAACCATCTCCTGATAGAACAGAGCCTTTGGGACACTCTGCACATGCTCAGTTTGCTGTGTGTTGCTAAAGAGTTTTTATTTTCTTGGGACGGTGCATGTGATTAGCACAGGGCCAATCAGCACTGTCCAGACAGAGGGTCAGGGGTCCTGCAGCCTCAAAGGACAATCAGGGGTGAATGAAAACTCCTCCTACAAGCTTTAACCAGACACTGATATAAGTCACAAGACTGCTCTAACTGCTGATAAAAAAGGCGTTTAACAGTTTATATTTACTACAACTATTGCATTTCCGTGTTCTGTGTACTGTGGGAGACCAGATATAGTGAATGCAGGGTTCTGGGTTTAGGAACACTTTAATGAGCTCATTCTGAAAAATATAGTTGCTTGGCTGTTACACTGTCCATCTAACTTAAGTACATTCTGAATCACTGACGTAGAACAAGTGGGTACATCTGGAATACTGCATACCAGGTCACTTTTAATTGAGGAAAAAGGGTCAGTAAGGCATAGGCATAGGGCATGACAGTAAGGCAACCAAACACTGCAGAATGAGAAGAAAGCAATGGTAGCCTCCATGTTGTCTCAGTAATGTTTTCTTATAAGTATGACACATTGGTGAGATTGTAACTCTACCATCTCTTATCGGTGTCAGGCTGGGTTCACATTGATGCGGTCTACTGCATCACATGCCATTTGTATAGGAATCACCCCGGATTCCTGTACAAAGGATATGCAAATTCAGTGCAGTTCGAATCAAGCTCAATTACGAATGGCTCAATTCGCACTGAACCCACACCAAAAACGTGCAGGACCCTTTTTTTGTCCGCACTGGAATCGGATTGCATGGGTGTTCAGGCCATGTGATCTGATTCCATCCGATTCCACAGTTCACACTGCATTCGGCAAACTGATTTGGGGGTGTCATTAACTTTCTATTGACACCCCCAGCGGTTCGCACAGGAATCGCTGTGGTTGCCGCACTGCATCAGTGTGAACCCATCCTTAAATAAGAAGTCCAGCTTTTGAACTAATTTACGTAGTTCGTTTGGGCCAAGCTGGCTCCGAACAAACTATGTCTCTCCATAAGCAGAGGTTGTGACATCATCAACCCGCCTCTTTGACTCAGCCAATCAGAGGAGACTTTGCATTCATTAACCACTTCTGGATTGGAAGATTTCCCCCTTAATGACCAGGCATTTTCTGCGATTCGGCACTGCGTTATTTTAATGGACAATTGCGTGGTCGTGAGACACTGTACCCAAATAAAATTGATGTCCCTTTTTCCCACAAATAGAGCTTTCTTTTGGTGGTATTTGATCACCTGTGCGTTTTTTATTTTTTGCGCTATACACAAAAGAGCGACAATTCTGAAAAAAAAAAAAAAAAAAAAAACAATATTTTTCACATTCTGCTATATAACAAACCCAATAAAAAATATATATATTTAATTTTTTCAACATTTTAGGCCAATTTGTATTCAGTATATATTTTTGGTGTCTACAAACTAGGGGAAAGATTTATGTAATTTTTATTTATTTTTTATGTTTTTACTAGTAATGGCGGCGATCTGTGATCTTTAGCGGGACTGCGACTTTGCGGCGGACAGATCAGACACCTAACTGACATTTTTGACACTTTTGGGGGGACCAGTGTCATTACTACAGTAATCAGTGCTAAAAATATGCACTGTTACTGCACTAATGACATTGGCAGAGAAGGGGTTAACCCAGGGGCGATCAAAGGGTTAAATTTGAGCCTAGTGGGTGTTTTCTAACTGTGGGGGGGTGGGCTTATGGAATCAACACAGGGACCTGTGTTCCTAAATAGGAAGAACACAGGAGCTCTGCATTGATTGCTGAGAGAACAACGGTGTGCTGTGTTTTCAACAGCAGACCGTCGTTCTCTCTTCACGGGGAGTGATCAAGGGTGTCCGACGGCAATCTCAGCCCCCAGCCCTGTGAATCAGCTTCCCCGTTGGAAAATGGGCACGCACTTCCCCAGGATCGCTCCCGCGAACCGCCATACAGGTACAGCGATTCGAGGGAACCTTCTGCCATATATCTGCAGTGGCTGGTCGGCAAGTGGTTAATAGAATACATTGCTCACTGTGATTAGTTGTAGACTAGACTCTAGACTCGTCTGTGTCCTGGGAAGTCTGAGCTCATACCGGGAACACAGTACGATATACTGTATGTAGCTGCAGCTACGTACAATTTTATCACACATGCAGCAGGCTGACAGCTTAGGGAGTGACATAGTTCATTTGGGTCAGCTTGGCCTAAATAAACTGTGTAAATTAGTTTAAAAGCTGTACTTCTATTTTGTCTTGTTCAATATTTTTATTGTTTATCAAAGAAAACAGAATAAATGAACATTATCAGGTATATATTAGGAGCTAGTAAAAAATATCGTATGGTACAAATGATGAAACAGTAATAATAAGCATGTGTGAACAGTGTAAGCAATTTTGTGTGCTGAATGTAAGGTGCGGAGCATTGTCTAGCACCCCCAGTCACCCAAACTGGGAACAAACTGTGCCGTGAGGGGAAGACAATACGTCCAACCTTTAAGTTCTTATTCAAACACTTTTAATGAGAGAAATAATAGATTCAGGTGTAAGAGTGTAAGCAATAGTGTTAATGTCATTGGTACAAAGCAAGTACAATATATCATTAAGTGGAGTTCAGAAAAGATCAAATGAGGCCAAGTGGCCTTTCAGTAGATAATGGAGAAGGATAATCTACTATAAGTTGCATAGGGGGCTGGACTTTTTTTTTAAACCCGATACACACATAATGAAAGTCAGCTGGTTCAGCAGGAACTGACCATCTTTTTGTACATGTGTACCATTTTCTGTTCAACAGAAGCTTTTGTTGAATGGTCATGTTAAAAAAAACAGCATTTATCATTTAAACCCTTCGACTCTCTAGCAGCGGAATTTGATCTTCCTCGTTTACATCTCTTCCACTACTATCAAGCCACATCTTATGTGACTTCCTGTTCAAAGACTCTTGCCTCCTGCTTCCAACACTCCATACTAGACAATTTGGTGAAAAGCGTTCCTACTCTATTTCAACGCTATATACAAGAAGAACTTACAACGCTGTCCCCAGAAATATTGTTTGGAAAATGGACCAGTGACTTTCCCGAGCCGGTCCTACCCTACGTTATCCTCTCGGGTTACCTACACATCAGGAAATATACCGTTAATGAACTATGGAGAGAAACACATTTCAAATTTATTCACAAAGCCTTCATACCAGCGTACTATTCGAGATCCAAAACGTCTAAAGCTTTATGCCCTCACTGTGACTTTGCCAACCCAACTTTGACGCATAGATTCTGGCAATGCCCCAAGATAACCTCCTTTTGGGACAAAGTAACTCTCTATGCCAACACTGTGCTTGGGTCCCAAATACAAAAGTCCCCTCAACTTATGCTCTTTGGGGTGAACACCGTATCCCACGCCACATCATGATGTAGAACTGCTAACATAGGCACTTGGGCTCACCTTTGCTTCTTAGCAGCTAAGCGGTCTATCCTAAAATCCTGGATTTTCCCTACCTCTCCTACTATTCTCTCAGTAATAATGGAACTGAAATCACTACTATACAAGGAACAGATGGATATCATCCTACAAAACTTTACCTCCACAAATAAATTTTTTGGCAAATGGCAACCATTTATTGAGCATTCAACACTCACGAAATTTATGGAACCGTTCCGCAACACGGAACGGTATCTCACAGCCTCAAACGTTGGGCAAACTATGGGCCTAAACATTCTCAGACCCAAGTCTTCCCCTCCCCATGCTTTATACCCCAATGCTACCAGAATTCACACAATTACATTAGAACCCATCGGGATCTGACTAATGATTCATAAACACATGAGCCTTGGACCAGCCTATGTAGATATTTCTAATGTTGATACTTTATGATAACATGTTTTATGAGACTTTATGATAACATGTTTCTCAAATGTTGGTTATACCTGTAAATTGTTCTAGATTGTACACCCAATGATGACCTCTCCCTGTACCATGCAAGACCATCATCCCCGAACCACCCTCCCCCCTACCCCTCCTTTTCACCTGCCCAATCCTTTCCTCCCCCGCCCCCAATGTTTCAGTTACCATGATGTTGACACCTTGCTATTTTTTTTTATCTCATTATTGTATGATCAAAACCTCAATAAAGTGTTATATGAAAAAAAAAAAAAAAAAAAAAACAGCATTTGATGCAGTCAATGGCTAATGGAGATCTTACGTGATGATCTGATGAGAAGTAGGAGAATGTCAAAACCAGGTAACCCTCTCCAACAAAAAAAGTGTCAAAACAGAAGAATGGGGGAGGAGAGCATAAAGAGGAACTTTGCCTTTAGGGTGAAGTCTTGCTTTAAGTTACTGAAGTCTCTCCTGATAAATTTTATCCTCAGACCTTTTATTATTTTAGTTGCCTTTCTCTGGACTCATCCTGTCTTATAAATATCTGTTTGTAAGTGACGTCTCCAATACTGTACCTTATCAACGAAATCTAGGTGCATTTTTTTTTTGTTAGAAACATTGACCTGCAGTTTCTACTCTGTTGACCAATTTTTCAGCAATGCCAAACCATGTTCCATATTACAGACACCTCCAGGGATATCAAGCGTATTACAAACCTTTGTATTATCAGCAAAAAGATATGCCGTACCCACCAAAACTTTAATTATATCACTTACATTAAGATTAAATAGAACAGGACCTGGTACAGAACCTTGTGGAACACACTAGTGACTGATCTCAGTTCTGAATGAACCCCAATCTCGCATCAGGAGTGCCAGGAGGAGGGAACCATAGAACCTAATGGTTCTCTCTGATGCTTGATGACTGTGGGTCAGTTTAAACACTTTCGCAAGAAGAAAGGTTTACATCAAGATGGATAGAAATACTTTCTTTCAATCCCTTTTTCAATAAATACAACATGACCATAGAAGATAATTTGTCAAAATTAGCATTTTTTTACACAAGCATCAATAATATATAGACTCGTATACTCTATATATACGAGTCGTACCCGGAACACAGTGCGGTCTTCCTGGATGTAGCCACAGCTACATACAGAAAGTGTCAATAGGGATTTTTTGGAACTTTTAAGGTGCATGAAAAAACAGAACCTATTGATGGAGAAAGAACTCGAGTTTTTATATATAAAAACTTGAGTTCATTCTCCATCAATTGGTTCTATTTTTTTATGCACTTTAAAAGTCCCAAAAATCCGTATTGACACTTTTTATATTTATATGGGATGCGGTGCTTTTCTTACCCTCTAGCAAAAGAAAACTTTAAACATAGCTACATACAGTTTTACCACACATGAAACAGCTGAAAGTTTAGGGAGAGACATTGTTCGTTTGGGTCAGCTTGTCCAAAACAAACTATGTAAATTAGTTCAAAAGCTGGACTTCTTTTTTAAGCCTGATACACACATACAGAAAGTCGGCTGGTTTAGTAGGAACTGGACAACTTTTGGTACATGTATACCACTGTCTGTTTAATAGAAGCCAGTCTAACGATTGGCTTCTGTTGAATGGTCATGCTGGAAAACCAGCATTCGATCAGCACTTACAGCCAATGGCCAATGGAGATCTTACGGTGATGATCTAACCAGAAGTAGGAGCAGGTACATGTCAAAACCAGGTACCCTCTCCACCTTAAATAGAACAGGACCTAGCACAGAACCTTGTGGTACATCACTAGTGACTGGTTTAAGTTCCGCATTAACCCTCTCCACCTTAAATAGAACAGGACCTGGTACAGAACCTTGTGGTACACCACTAGTGACTGCTCTCAGTTCTGAATGAACCCCAATCTCGCACCAGGAGTGCCTGGAGGAGGGAACTATAGAACCTAATGGTTCTCTATAATCCCTAATGAGTTTTAAAACTTTAGCAAGAAGAACAGCTTACATCAAGATGGATAGCAATATACACTTTCAATCCCTTCTTCAATAAATACAACATGACAACAGAAGATAATTTGTCAAACTGAGCATTTTTATACACAAGCATCAGTAGTATACATTATCGGTTTCATCTGTTAATTACATAAGTTATACTTACAATGGACCAATATGGTGTAAATAAATCTTACATATGGTATGTAAGAATAAAATCATTTTCATGTGTTTACAAATATGTATGCATGTGTATGCAGTCTAGTAGACAGGCATGTATAAGTACACATATTTTCTACATTTACTAACAGAATAGGCTTGCTTCACAATCTAAAAAGAGAAATCCTCTTTCGTTGTAACATCAATGAGGCAGCTGTTCATTTCCTGGCTGAAGGCTAAAAATATGATCTACAATCAATGTAAACAGATTTTTGTGTATTTACAATGTTAAAAAAAAAATTCCAGTGGCAACACTGTAGTTTGCTAAAGAAAAAGAAATAGTGTCTTTCTTGCATTCCTGTTATGCTTTAAGAGACTCTTGCTGGAGGTAATATATGCAAGCTGTGGTACATATGAAGTGTAAACACCTTTAGATGCTTCACATATCTGTAGCAGCTTCCCAAACCTTCCAGTCATGGCTGAAATCTATGGCCTTTCTAACAAGCAAAGCTTTAGGGCCATTTACATGGCTGAGGGAGAAAATTTTCTCCAAAAATATACAGTTAGTTGCACCCAACAGTGGCATGGTCAGATATGCATGTTGCCTGAGCAGTTACTTGCGATTAGGGACACTGACCAGCCCTGGATGTAGACAATTCGCATCCAAGGACAGCGTTTCTGGCTGCAGCTAGTTACCAGTTTGCATGTGGCCATAGCACAAAGCTGCCACATCCAGAAGCAGCATTAGCTTTCCCTGATTGCAGCATCCTCTCCGCCTTTATTTACCTGTTTGAGCCTTAAAGCTGGGCTAGCTCTTTGTGTCTCCTGGGCATAAATACTTCTCCATCATAGCGGTAGGCCAATAGAAATGTGTCGGAAGTGGGGCTTAGAGGTAAGCTTCAATGCTCAGGGAACTCTGCTTTCCAGAATGGCCCTGCATTCTACCATGACAAGAAGGTTTGGGAGGCTCTTGTAGGTACAGGCCTTAAGGTGCCTGCTCTTCATATACCTCTTCTCCACAGTGGCAGAGTCAGTTTACACTCAGTCATATTTTCAATAGCTGCTACCCAAGATGTTGCCTGTACCATGGTTAAAAGTCTACAGTAGAGTCATATTCATTTAGGGTCATTTTACATCACCTTGTGGAACCTGTGGAAAATATAAAGGCTGCCATTGCTGGCCTCTCCTGCTGAAAATGTTAGTTATGTGATTGCCATGTTGACTCTCTTGTGTAGTTTAAGTCATTGACTCAGAACAAATATGTACTATATACAAAAGACTATGGCAGCTTTCACATTTCCTTATTACAGGTTTACTTTAAGTACAATTCCCCCCAAGGAGTAGACAACCACCATTCTTCTGTGTGACCACTGAAATGCTGTTGCTGGACAGCAGAAAAGAAGGTGGTCAGGTCACAGCCCAGAAGCCAGGCCTAGTAACAAAGTGAAACAACATCTGAAAAGCACATTTCTCTGGCTAATAGAGGTAATAGCAGTACAATTCATCCTTTTTTATGGATAGTGTAGGACCCACTGACAATGGTGTACTTTGACGTAGTGGTGGGCTTGAGCACAATATGGCCATATGGTGGGACCAAATCCCCATTTTTATTTATGGATTGTCTTCATTTTTGATAGTCATTTCTTTTGCATGTGTGCGCTATTCTTTTTTAATATGCATGTCGCTTGGTTCATAGCTGCACCAGCTTTATAAATACATGTTCAGGGCTTGCTCCCCCAACTTTTTGCTTGTTTAGCAGTACAATTACCCCCTAGGAGAAGACACAACAAACTATTACCTCTATTAGACTAAACAACCTCTCACAAATGCATCTCTAAGTTCCAGTATGTCCTGGGATCTGGCTTCTAGGCTATTCCTCACCAACCATCATTCTTCTATGTGACCACTTAAATGCTCTTGCTGGACAGCAGAATAGATGATGAGCAGGTCACAGCCCAGAAGTCAGGCCTAGTAACAAAGCGAAACAACATCTGAAAAGCACACAGAAGAAATTTCTCTGGCTAACAGAGGTAATAGCAGTACAATTACCCCGTAGCAGTAGACACCACAAACTATTATATCTATTAGACTAAACAACCTCTTACAAACACATCTCTAGGTTCCACTATGTTACTAGAATCTGGCTTCTGGGCTATTCCTCACCAACCACCATTCCCTTGTGTGACCACTGAAATCCTCTTGCTGAATAGCAGAATAGATGGTGGCCAGGCCACAGCCCAGAAGTCAGGCCTAGTAACAAAGTAAACAACATTGTGAAGAAATGTCTCTGGCTAATAGAGGAAATAGCAGGCAGTGTGGTGTCTGCAGTTAGGCAAGACCTAAAAAGTACACAATGGCTGCCAGGTTGATTAATGACCACACCAAAGACATAAATTGTATTCTAACAAATAATTCTATTTGGTCATCAAGGTCATTATTTACTTGCCAGGCTGCTAAACCCAAATGAGGACCTGATATAGAGTTAGTATGCAGCCCAAGAATGGGAGAATGGCTAGTACCATTAGAAAATACAACTTACATCAGTGATAGATCTACTCATTTGTTACAGATTGGCTTTAAATAAAAAAAAAAAAATAAAAAATGGTAAAGACCGGAAAGGCAGACTAAATAGATTTAAGAGGGTATGCACAGTGATATTGTTTCAAGTAATCAGATGAATAATAATGTCCTATTTCTGCATGGTCATTATCCTGCATTATTTATATCTCTGTAAAATAATGGCATTGTAAAAAGGAAAAATCAATACTAAAAAGTTTCTGAAGGGGTACACAAAGGCACTTTGCGTGTACCGGAGTTTTATTTGTGTAAAGCCCTGTTTTCTTCAGAGAAGCCAGACTCTGCTAGAACCTTGCACTAAACCCAATGAACTCTATGGGAAGAGTAGACATGCCCATATCCAAATATGGGTTATAGTCAGGGCTGAAATCTAGGGGAAAAAAATATCTTTGCTACTTTGTTGGGACTTTTTTGAATGTTTTCTTTTTTTTTTGGACTGCGCTGTGAACCCTTGTCTTGTGCAATCCCAACACAGGACAAGGTTGAAAAGTCTTGTTCTTCATCAGACCTTTTCACACTAATGCCCTGCTGTGGTGTGTGCTGACAAAATGTACCGCACATAGAATTTTTTTTTCATGGTGTGATACAATCTACCGCATCACATCACACTGTGGCCAATAGAACTGGTTGTAAAGTCAGAAGGTGATAAAAAAGCCTTCTTTGTGCAGCAGCCCCCCTCAGCCCCCTAATACTTACCTGAGGTCCATCTAGATCCAGCGATGTTTAAGGAGTGTCTCGGCTGCCCGGGATTTCCCTCCTCATTGGCAGAGACAACACCGTTGGCTTCTGCTACTGTCAATCAAAGTCAGTCGGCCAACGAGGAGAGAAAAGGGGCATGGCCGGGCCGCTACTCTGTGTCTGAATGGACACAGGAAGCTGTGTCTTGGCTCGGGTGCCCCTATAGCAAGCTGCTTGCTGTGGGGGGCACTCAACAGGAGGGAGAAGCTTGGAGCACCGAAGAGGGACCCGATAAAAGGAGGATCTGAGCTACTCTGTGCAAAACCACTGCACAAAGGAGGTAAGTAAAACATGTTTGTTAATTTTAACTAAAAAAAAAAAAAAAGAGACTTTACAATTACTTTAATGAAATATCCCTTAAAGCCCAACTCTGGGCAAATGAAAAATGATCCCTTGCAGTGTGTCTGTGTCCACATTGCAGGAGTTAACTGCTTGTTTATGCCTAGGGGAACAATAAAAGGAGATGCTTACCCAATCTTCTGCTCCTCCCCACAGTCTGATATCCACAGCTTCTGCACCCCTCTAGTGGTCTAGAGTCCTGACATCATCAAGATCAGAGCAGGGTCCAACCCTGCTCTGGACATGAGGATCCACAAAGGACAATCCACAACCAGATTGTGGGGGAGCACTGCCTGCTTGGGGGGGGGGGGGGTAGAGGATCAGGTAAGTGAAATGGTTTCTCCACTCCCCTAGACAAAATGAGCTACTATACCTTGCAGCATGGGCACAGCCCCACTGCAAGAGATCATTTTTATTTGCCTGCAGTTGGGCTTTAATGAAGTTCACACTTGAATCAGCCATCAGGCCCTAAGATTAGACTAAAAGGGCCATTCAAACTGTTGTGGTGAGTAACTGCACACGCATTAACATGTGGAATTAAGTGGGTAAGCATGCTTTGCTTTAAGGCAGCTAATTCCATTAGGATGGGCTGCCAACAGAAACTCGTAATTTAATAGACATGCAGCAATTTTTACAACCCAATTTATCACAATGAACAGATGGTTCATATTTGTGTGTTGCATTGAAATACATTGTGCTGTGTTACCTAGGTGCATTGGAGAGTCATTCAATATTAATGGCATTGCACTGTTTCACCTTCTACCATGCACTGCGGTAATGGCACATTTTACCACGTATTACCACAACTCAATAGTGTGAAGGAGCACTTACAGACATGCTTTTGTTTAGGTATTATTCAGACATTTGTATGTGCATTTATCAGCAGCACAACTAACCAAAAATCATACTTGACCCATTTATTGCAACTAAAGCACATTGCAAAGCATCTATCTTTACACAAATGATTTGTGATGTGTTGGAGGGTCAGGTGTATTGTTTCCTGCATTGCCATGCTTTTGGTGTTCATTTAAAATAAAGACTTAGATAGCAAAGAAAGGAACGCCTGGTGTCCAGAGAAATATGACTTCTAAAATATGGTTTGTGTTTATTAACTAATTCTGGACCGGAAGATTTTCCCCCTTAATGACCAGGCCCTATTTTGCGATTCGGCACTGCATTACTTTAACGGACAATTGCGCGGTCGTGCGATGCTGTACGCAAATAAAATTGACGTCCTTTTTTCCCACAAATAGAGCTTTTTTTCGGTGGTATTTGATCACCTGTGCGATTTTTCTTTTTTGTGCTATAAACAAAAAAAGAGTGACAATTTTGAAAAATATATATATATATATATATATATATATTTTACATTCTGCTATATGACATTCTCAAAAAAAAAAAAAAAAAATTACAAATCAAAATGTTTTAACATTTTATGCCAATTTGTTTTTTGATTCATATTTCTGGTAAAAAAAAAATCGCAATAAGCGTATTTTGATTGGTTTGTGCAAAAGTTATTGCGTCTTCTAACTACGGGAAGGATTTATATCATTTTTATTGTTTTTTTTTTTACTAGTAATGGCGGCGATCTGAGATTTTTAGCAGGACTGCTACATTGCGGTGGACAGATCGGACCCCTAACTGACATTTTTTTACACTTTTGGGGGTACCAGTGACATTACTACAGTAATCAGTGCTAAATATATGCACTGTTACTGTAATAATGCCATTGGCAGGGAAGGGGTTAATACTGTTGGTGATCAAGGGGTTAAATGTGACCCTAGGGGAGTGATTATAACTGGGGGGGGGGGGTTGGGCTTCTGAGATGACCACAGAGACATGTGATCCTATATAGCAGGATCACCTAGTCTCTGTGATCATTGCAGGGAGAAGGACAGACGGCTGTGTTTACATCAGCTGACCAACCTTCTCCCTCCGCGGGGAGAGATCACCGGTGTCAGGCGGCAATCGGAGCCGCCTGACACACGCACCGGCTTCCCTGCTGACGATCGGGGGTGGAAGCGCGCCGCTGGCAGCGCGCGTACCCCTCCTAGCTCCTCCCAGGCAAATTACGTATATATAAGTGATTCAGCCTGTACTCTGCCGCTGTTTATATACAGTAAGCGGTCAGCAAGTGGTTAAAAATTAGCAACATATACATCAAGCATTGATAAATGTCCACAAACCATATTTAGAAGTCACATTTCTCTGGACAACGGGTTCTTCTTTCTTTTTATCTAGGTCTACAAGCTGAAACAACCTTAAAGTGGCATAGAAAAGGCAGCAGCCCAATCCCCGAGAGGGCCAATCACCACCATCCATCACTGGGCACTATCCACCAGAAGGCATTCCTTTATTTTTGCCCACACGAATACTCACTCAGGATCAGTGACCAATCCATTTAGCCCACCCAGCTTGGTCCCTAAAACAAGCATTAAAAATAAGGGGAAAGGCTGACAAAATAATGCACGTACAAGGCATGTTACAGTGCGAATCAATGCACTTGAAAATGCAGGTCAACATTCATGGTAACGCACCCACATAAGTAGAAAATCAGCCAAATGTCCAAAAGACTCTACACTGGGCAAAACTTCCAACTGTGCCCACAAGGTGATATTGTTTTCACTAGAATGTTTTTGCAAATGCATCTTTAAATGTATCTACTACCTAGAAATAAGAAAATGGTGATGTTAGGTAAAGATACACCACCTTGAAAGTACAATGAACACTGTAGCAGACTTAACAGGAACATTTAAGGTAACATCCATTAAAAATATACCCTCCTCAAAAGCCATATATGTCATGATTTTACAAAAATAAGACAAAATGTATAAATGTTACATATTAAAATAAAGACTAAATATTGCATCATTGTCTTAATATTCTTCAAGTTAAAAACCGTGTGATTTTATTTTGCAACAGCTAGGGGAGGTCTTTTTTTTTTTATAATATATTATAGTTCTGGCTTAATAATAACATAAGAGTTGGTTGGGCATGACATGCAGGTGGCACCTATTGCCAAGCACACTGACAATCGGGCTCAACGTGAGTCAAGTAAACGGTTGGGCTAATACATCAAACTGTCATTTAAGTTGGCCATATGTAGGCCATTTTACACCACCTGGCATAAGCATAATTAATGGATAAATATCCAGTTCAACAAAAAAAAAGTGAAATGAGAAAGTCTGGCTATCGGTGAGACAATAATTGGATATACAAAAATGAAAAACCAAGTACCTTTTTTCGTAAGACTAAAGCATTAATGGAAACATCTATGAAAAAAAAAATGTAAAACCGTAGCTATTTTCTGGTGTGCTCGAAAGCATATGTACTTTAAGACTCTGCAATCAGTAAAGGGGCAGACACATTGGCTTTAAACTCTTCATATTAGCTGCGAAGTACTTTCTAAAGGGATTGCCCCTTACCTTAGAGAATATGGGTTAGCTGTTGACCTCTATCTTATAATCACGTGCAAGCAAAATTCTTGTTTTCTATTTTTTTTTGCACGTTTTTATATTCTTTGTAAAGTACTTGTTTAGCAAATCCGTGAAGGTAAGTGAAAATTCCCTTGCAAGGGGAACAGGCTTTACAGTGAGACTAGGAAATCACTCAAAGGCCCCTTTCACACGGGCGTTCCGTATGTCCGTATATCACCCCATCCGTTTGCGGGTGATATACGGATATAATGCATGGCAATGGGATTGCTGATGTCAGAGGATGACCATCCACTGACATCCGATTTGCGTCCTTTCAGTTCCGTTCCGTTTTTTGGAACGGAACAGAACCCTATTTTTCTTCTGTTTAAAAAACGGAAAGGACGCAAAATCGGATGTCAGCGGTGTCATCCGCTGACATCCGCAATCACAATAGACATACATGATGTCCGTATATCATCCGCAAACGGATGGGATTATATGCGGACATACGGACCGGATGACACAAGTGTCATCCGTGTCCGTGCAAAAAAAAAAAAAAAGTGCCGGAGCGGATCGCAATACGGTGCGCTCCGTGTGAAAGAAGCCAAAGTGGTATAAACAGAACTTTGTCTTATATGGTACTTTTATGGAGAATGGGAATTTTTTTTCCCATTATTTTTAAAGCGGAGTTCCACCCTAATTTAGATATTCACAATCCCATTAATGTTTGGAATGTTTTGCTTTTTTTTGTAAATCATATTACTTTTTTTGGTCAGTAAATAGCTCCACTTCCGCTGTACGTCGCCACGGCGTGCAGAGACGGAGCTGTCAGATCCCCTCTCTCCTCTATGGGAGATCGGATGAGAACGGACCGCCTGTCCATTCTCATCCGATCCCATGTGATCTGATCCTCCAGACGGATGGAAAATAGGGTTTCCATCTGTCCGGATTTCACGGACAGGATCGGATTGGATAGCAGCGGGGGATAGAAGACATCTCCGCTGACACCCGCTGCCCCATAGGGATGCATGGATCAGGTCCGCCTGAATAACTGACAGATGGATCGGATCAGATTGCCCGTGTGAAAGGGGTCTTAGACTACCGCAGCTGTGTTTTTTAGAAAAAAAAAATGACCGGAAATCCACTTTAAATTTATTATGAATCTGAAGCGATTATGCCAGTTATTTTTTAGGTATAGAGCTCGCTAAATTGGTCTATGGAATAATAATCATAAATAAAGTTATATATGATATCTAGAAGGAAAGTCATATAGATCGGAGCATATTTTCCAGCACACAGCTGACATCTTGCCCAGTCATCGCATACAAAAATATCCCTGACTGTCACTTCTAATACTTCCTTGGCTAAAAATGGGTGCTAGCACAGAACAATAGGTACATTTTTTTAATGTTTTGTATAGGTATGGTAACGTCCATTCATTATTTGAGACTATTATTACTTAATAATGCCAATTTTTGCTTTTTTGTTTAGATTTATGTGGCTCTTTTCATGTGCTGCTCAGAACTGCAGACTAAAAGGAATAAAACATGAACGCATACCTTAATAACAATGCTAAATAATTGAACGTCTGCGATAAACAGTGGATTAAAAAAAAAAAAGGTCCTATATGAAAATGACTCTATTAGCTTTAATTTTTCAGGGCAATTTCTTTGATGTATACAGTAGGTATACTTTGCAGTCATATCATAATTTAAAGCAATCCAGCTTTTTTATATATCTTTTAACTACATCACGTATACTCTTTTCAAGCACAGTACTGTCAAATTAAATGAGACATTAGGACTAACCTGTATACAATACTACAGGCGACATTTGCATATATCTAAAAACTGTAAAGCTTGGCAGGTTTTCCCTTTTTGGAGACTCCTAGCTGCCAATTGATTGTGCCAAATCTCTCTTTTTTTTATGATTATCCATTATTATGTTTTATCTGCTTGTAGTTACAAAATGAGCCAATTAGGTTATCTTAAAGAAGAACCCATTTTCTGTGTAGATTATATTTGTTATCACACTGTGCTTATTATATGCAAAATACAAACATCAATATTGATATTAATATCTAATGCTACCGGAATTATTTCTCAGAATAAATGTATTGATCCTAATGCACCATTAGATACTGTAACTATTGGTATGTAGTTGCATGTGACTGTTATATAAATATATATACTTGAACATACATGCATGCATGAACAGATACAGATATTCGTGTATCGCTCATACATATATAATTATAATACTCTAATCAGCTGATATCTCATTGCAAAGGTAATACAGTTCTGACCATATTTCTAGCTGAAAATATCACAAAAAAATCACCCATTTGTCTTTGCTATAATATGTATGCATAGCACATTTTGTTTTGCCATAGAACCGTGCCAACTTTAAGGAGATGTTAACAATCGTTGGCCTATTTTTGAGTGCATTTGTAAGTTTGTCAATGTCCTCAGAAATCCATGCACACATATACACATATGTATGCACATTTAAATATAGAAATATACAGCTATATACAAAAACTTCTATACATTGTGCAATGCTTAGGCTGCCATGTACATCTCCGGCCAATCAGGTCACGTCAATGGCTGCCATTTTTTTTTTTGTAATATTTTTTAACATACTTCCTTTTGTCTTTTATTTGGACAGTTTTACTTGACTAATCTGTAATCATGTTTTGTTATTACTCATTGTGTTAGTACAGCATGTATACTTTCAAGCATAAGTTTCCCTGAAATATATGTACAATCCTTGGTGCAAGCATAATTTACCTATGGAACCTTTTACATTATAAAATGTACAATCATTGTGTCCCTTTTTTACTGATTTCATTCTCCCATTCCTATAAGGAAATTATCAGGATAATGTCATTCAAGAATAAATATCATAAACACTAAGACAGCTACACAGATAGCTGGATTTCATGTGTGTGTGTGTGCATATGTGTGCTTGTGTATGTGCATGTGGGCATGTGCATTGATATAAATATTTAGATAGATAGTGTGTTCATGCAATTGTTGTCCATGCATTAATCCTATTTCACAGTTATGTTTTTTTTTTCAAAATGGAATGTAGGTAAGAGTATTATAGTGTGACAGGATATTAGAATTACTAACTTGACACCTTTAACACTAGAGGAGGCCTGTAACACTTTAACCTTCAATGCAAACCTCTCCAATGACCTGATGTGATCCAGTTACAAAGTGTTAAAACAGGAGCGCTCCACCAGTCTGAGATATACAGGTCTAAAGTAGCAAAATATTAAGGCAGACATTATCCACTTTACAGACAGAGCACTGCTGTCAGACCAGAGTGTTAAGTACATATAAAGAACATTAGCATGCAGTTATTTTACATATAGGTTGAATGGTGTGATGTTACCCTTATTAATCCATGGCCTTATTGCAGTCACATCTGAGCAGGTTAACCAACAGGCTCTTCTATCTATTAAACAATAGATTGGTCATATATAACCTTTGAACCCTGGGCAGCATGTCACCTAGACATAAAAGGATGAAGGTTCCTTTTAGGCATTTACACATCTGTGCTTTAACCCCACCCTCTTCTTGACATCTAACCTTGATCAATAATGAAGTGATACCCATTATAGCTAAGAAGCAGTGGACCATGGTGCTTATATTTCCTTTCTAGTATGGAAGGTTTCAATGGCTATATATTCAATGTCTGCAGCTCACAGTACACATTAAGTTCCTTTTAATGATGTATTAAACATTGCAGCACAGACACGCTGCAGTGGCAGCTAAGCAGCTCTCTAGGTTCTTTACAAAATAAAACCCAAGTCTCTGTAGCTTTGATATACAAATAACAGAATCCTAACACAAAAATATATGTTCCTCGTCAAAATATGGAAGGCCTTTTGTTCATTTAAACAGCTATTTAATTCTTAAAGCATGAAATGTTGGGCTCTACATATGTGCATTGATCTTTTAAGTGCAATTGAACTTCATTATTAGGATAAGCAGGGCATACCCAACAGAATAGGATTAAATTCTAATATTACTTCGCAAAACACTTTCTAGCTATGGTAATATTGTATCTGTGATTTGATTGCAAGGTACATTTCTTTGGAAAAGACAATTTACGTGAAGTCTAATGACTCCTTTCCCAAAGCTATTATTATTTGGGTCAAGAAACCGCTCTGGTAGTGGCTGCTGCAGAACCTCTTTTAAAGAGTTACCATCAATAGTGTCCTTTATGCAGCTATAGTTAGATATTTGGACACAAAGCACAACATTGATGAGACACCTATGTATCCCAAGAGGTTGTACAGCTGAGTATTTTCAGTGTTACAAACTATCCAGGGTGATGGGCCTAATGCCAAATAAGGCCTTCTGATTGCTTTGTACCTATAGCATTTTAATTCCTATACACTCTGCTCAGAAATGCTACCACATTTCTCTGGCCTATCAGTGTTATCAACAGATGTTCCGTGAGTTTGATTTTTAGTTGCAGATGCAATAAAACATCACTTATACAACTATTGCTTTCCATGCAGAATTGACACATCTAGAAAAATATTACCTAGCAGATTATTGCATTACACAAATTCTGCAGCTGCCCCCATACAATCTTGCACGGGGCAGGTAAGTCAAACGTCAGTCAGCATTTTGGTTATATTTACATAGTTTGTATTTCCTAAGGTGCAATTTGCAGTTTTTAAGTTCTTGTCCCTAAAATCTTCATTACTATGATTAACTCCTTCTTGAATCTCCATGTAGTCAGATTTACTGAGAGTGGAGGCACTTCTGCTTTTTTGAAGGTCAGGGGAAGATGGGATCTTTGGACAGCTGGTTACTTGCAAATACTGTGCTTGCTCCTCACCCTCTGTCTCTCTGTGATAGAAGTAATTGAAGTTGGAGACTATGACAGGAACTGGTAAGGCAATGGTTAACACGCCTGCAATTGCACAAAGAGATCCTACTATTTTGCCACCTATTGTTGTAGGGACCATGTCTCCATATCCTACTGTTGTCATGGAAACCACGGCCCACCAGAAGGCATCTGGGATACTGGGAAACTGAGATTCTCTCTCATCAGCTTCTGCAAAATATACAGCACTGGAGAAGAGAATTACACCAATGAAGAGGAAAAATATAAGAAGGCCTAGTTCCCTCATGCTAGCTTTCAGTGTCTGACCCAAAATCTGAAGGCCTTTTGAATGTCTGGAAAGTTTGAAGATCCTAAATACTCGAACCAGTCGTATTACCCTAAGAATTGCTAAAGACATTGCTTGTTGACCCTGCTGTCCATCTTCTGTTTTTTCCGCCAGTTCCGTACCCAGTGTTATAAAGTAAGGGATTATAGCCACTATGTCAATAATGTTCATTATGTTAGTAAAAAATCCAGCTTTGCTTGGACAGGCAAAAAAACGAACCAAAAACTCAAAGGAGAACCATATAATGCAAAGTGTCTCAACAATAAAGAAAGGGTCTGTGAAGGTGTTTGATTGTTGGTATCGATGTGTACTGTTGGGGTATAGGTAATAATCTACAGGTCTCATAGACATATCCTCGTCATCTCTAAAAACAGGCAGTGTTTCAAGGCAAAAACTTACAATAGAGATTAATATCACCATAACTGATATAATTGCAATAATCCTGGCTGGACCAGAACTTTCTGGATATTCAAACAGCAGCCACACCTGCTTCTGATACTCATTCTCTGGCAAAGGGCGTTCCTCTTCTTTAATAAATCCTTCGTCTTCCCTAAAGATCTCCATGGCTTCCTCACCAAGTTCATAGAAACGTATTTCCTCTGAGAAGATATCCAAGGGCACGTTTACAGGTCTTCTTAACCTGCCTCCAGACTGGTAATAGTACAAGATGGCATCAAAACTTGGTCTGTTCCTGTCGAAAAAATATTCATTTCTTAAGGGATCAAAATATCTCATCCTCTTTTTAGGATCCCCCAACAATGTTTCAGGGAACTGAGATAAGGTTTTCAACTGAGTTTCAAACCGCAATCCTGAAATGTTAATAACAACTCTTTCACAACATTCATGATCGGGTTCAGGGTCATAACTGTCTTGGGGGTGACCTGGCAAAGCTGAAGCTTCATCTGTGGGATCTCCAGTGGCAACTGTCATAGTTATGGGCCAATTAGGTGCACAGCCTGTTTCTCCTGGTTGGCTGCCGGAAAGTGATCACAATGAAGCACTGTTGAAATACGTGCACTCAGAATAGGAAATATTTTCTGGAAATGAGAGGCATATAACCTCTCACCTATAAAAGAGGAGAAAATAATTAGAGTATGGGTCATAGCTTTTCGAACCAACAGACCTGAGATGTTGCTAGATTTGCTTTGAACAAAATTTCCCAGAAGGAAACCATCATCATGGAGAAGGTTAGGATGCTGAAATGTTCCATAGATCAATGCACCCTGGGGTGTTGTATAGATTAAAGGGATGCATCCTGTGTTACAAAAAATAATGCAATATTTTAGGGATGGATCTTAATGTTGTTCAATGGTAGTGAACTAAAATGAGATCCCATGGGCATTAGAAGTAATCTACATTACAAGGACATAGCAGTAATGTCAAGAATGCTTCCTGTTTGCAGCACTATATTTGAGCAGTGTTCACCGTTCTTTCACACACATAACATCAAGTTCTTCGGTCATGTAATAAGGTCATTATATTGTCAAAGATAGAAAGATATCAATTTATCAATTAATGAAATGTTGTAATTAATCATTACAATATGGAATGTTCCTAATAAAGGGCAAAATGATGTTTAATAACATTTTATGATCTTGCAATGAATGTCTTCAGTAGAAAATCTTTTAAAACCACACCACGTAATCACAGACATTTAAACATGCAAGAAAATATTCAAGGTTTAGGAGAATCCATTTGTTTAACAGGTGCATTTTGATTGTGAATCAAGCAACAGGAAGCATGCAGCAAATGCCTGCAGGTCTAGACAGGGACCAAAACATGCAACATGCTGATCAGAACAAAATGCTTATTTGCGATCATTAAATTATGTCAGCATTTTCATTTGTCATTGGGGAACCTGTATGAAAGCACTGAAACAAGACATTACCTTGAGAAACAATCCTCCAGGTTTCTTAGTAACCAGGCTATGTAGACTCTGCCCTCTGGAGAATACAATGAAGGAAAACAGATTTTCTGGCATCCTATAAATTTTGTTTGTCCTAAGAATCCAAAATATGAAATCAGTTGATGCAAAAATGGGGGATTCCTGGGTAAAAGGAGCTCCTTCTTCTAGAAGCGAAAGGACAACATTGGTCTGGCAGGTTTCCTTGCTTGATATCCTCTGTTAAAGCATATAATGTGATAGATGGAAGATGCTAAGCTCAGCGAAAAAAAAGGAAAAAAAAGTCTGGTGCCCTTAGGAGGAGTGACGTTGCCTGGTGGTAAGAAATAAAAAAACAGGAGCTAGGTAAAGCTGGTACATCATGAAACATCTGCAGAGACCCAGTTTCCAGATGCAGTAGTCACACAGCCTTGCCCCTTGTCAGCCTGCGTTATGATGCTTCGCTATTCTGCACTGCAACAAAACAAGAGGCAGTATTCACAGCACATCCCACGATTCAGGGAGAGGAAACGTAGGAATTTACAGAGCATACAGCATCTCAGAGAGCAGGCACATAGAAACAGTGCACCCTGGCTACATATGTGTCTGTATGTGCATAGAATGTGTCAACTGCACAGCTCATTCATCCTTCTTATAGTAGGATTACAATACCTGCTATGATATTGACCTGGAGACCATCAAATGCCCCCGGACAAACAGTTCAGAGCACAAATAATGGCTCTCAGGTGGTACACAAAAGCAGTAGGAAATTGACCCCTTGCATGTGGTTACGAAAAGAAAAGAAGAATGTCAAGGATGCAGCATAGAGTATTCAATGTATATAATTAACCCTTTACTTTTTAAAATGTTAAAAAAAAAAAAATTAATAAATGTAAACTGCAATGTGCTTGTATAATGTCCTTTATCAGTCATCAAAAGTAATCCGTGTAGTACATGAAGCCATATGAATATTACATGTGGCTATCAATGTAATATCATATAGAGTATTCAATGTATATCATTAACCCTCTACTTTTCAAAATGTAAAAAAAATAAAAAATATTGAAATAAATATAAACTGCTATGTGCTTGTATAATGCCCTTCATCAGTCATCATAAGTAATCTGTGTAGTACATGAAGCCATATGAATATTACATGTGGCTATCAATGTAATATCATATAGAGTATTCAATGTATATCATTAACCCTCTACTTTTTAAAATGTAAAAAAAAAAAAAAAAAAAAATTGAAATAAATGTAAACTGCAATGTGCTTGTATAATGCCCTTCATCAGTCACCATAAGTAATCTGTGTAGTACATGAAGCCATATGAATATTACATGTGGGTATCACCAGAGCAGTTTCCATTATAAAAGGGGAAAGCACGCTGTAGCCGTCTCTCTTTAAAGCATCCCAATTGAAGGGACGAGGCTTGCCCTCTATGTAATCAGCCAGAGTTTTCGGAGGATGCTGTGGTTGGATCACCACCCCTTAGGGCAATAAAACAGGTTTATTTCTTTTTTGTCTCCTGCCCAGGTCACACAGCTCACAGAGAAGACAAATGAAATGTGTATTCAAGTGTATTCTGCATAACAAATGAGCTGCCTGGGTACTGAGCCTTGAATCAATTGGATAGGTTTACTGACAGCAGACAGCAAGCTGACATTTGATCTATTGCAAAAAACAATCTTAGCAAATCTAATACTCTGCCTACTGAATACCCAAGATACACCCTACCGTAAAATGTGTCATTGGGTCTAGCACCACCTTTACCATGCACCAGATAGAATAAATGCATAATATGCACTATATATAGACCATTGTTTTAATTCTTTTTTTTTTTCATAACAGGAGACTCGTTGCTGACGTTGGAATGGGGAGATCCCAAGTTCATCCCCCTTTTCTCTACCATTTCACTGCTGGGGGCTGCTAGTCAATGCCTTAATCTGACACATAATGAGAGCGTGCCGCGGATTTTTCTCAGACACTGGAGACTTGCCGTAGCTGAAGGGTTAAAGAAAATCCCTCTAGTCCTCTACCTACAGCAGCCACACTGCTATTTCTTCACAGCAACAGGGATTAGAGAATTAGTCTGGGGACAGGTGGGGCTCCGCATGATTTCTTTAGACTTTATATTCAGAAATAGTCCTGGCCTTTTATTTGGAACATTACGGGAGCCTAGATTTGGGTTACAGTCACGGATAACACAATTGGGCATTGTCTCGCTATTCAGAAGGCATCACAGCAGTCCATTTTCTTATACATCGCCTCCCGTCCCTCAACATCATAGAGATAGTACATTCCTTACAGTTCTTTGCACAGGAGGCTGGAATTCCCCTATTAAGTATAGGCTACAGATTTCATTAATGAGCTATGCTCTTATATTATAATAAAACTGCTAGATTAGGATCAAAAACTCAAATTGGCAGTGGCGCTCCCAATACACGGTTAAAAAAAAGTCAAATCTTTTGTTAGAAATAATTGCGTTAAATAATGGAAACACGGAACATGTGCATATGCTTATTCCATGATCCAGGAGAAAAAAAAAAATCCATTACCGTCTTCGAGTCAAATTGAAAAAAAAAATGCTTACCTTTTTACGGCCCATTAAATTACTAAGGGTGGTGCCTTTTAAAACTGTACACATGTAATCACGGTTTCTTTTGTTGACGTTCCTTTTGCTTGCAAGTAGTAAAGACTTTACACATTAACCAGCTACACAAAAACGATCCTTGTAGACGTAATTTGGCTTGTTTTATCCAAGTGGCCTTAATTGGTGTTTCATCACAGCAGCATGCACAGTGTTGATGATAATGAGCCACATTGCAGGCAGTTGGCATCCTATATCACACATGCTATTTACAAATTCTCTCTCATAGACTAGAACAGGTCACAATCTGCATGCAATGAGGTAATTGGCATGTTTGATTTACCCTTTTCATTGGAAATCTGAAGCATCCATTTACCCAGTTTGTGGTAAACCTTTACTTAATGGGGGAAAGGCAGAAGCTTACAATTGGTTCTGCAGTAAGGCATGCAGTGCATACATAAAGACTTCACTGCACTGTAGTATCTCTTCCCTACCTGACAGCACTATGACTAAATGAAAGCAGCTTTCATATCAATACATGTAGCCTCAAGCTTTTTACATTGGAATGTAATGTAAGGTTGCTTTGTTAGCATATATATATATATATATATATATATATATATATATATATATATATATATGTTGGGCTACGTTGTAGGGAAACCCTCAATAAACAAATAAAATCTTAGAAATCAATTAGCGATTGTGCCAACATTTAAACTTAGGACAACACATACATGGTTCCCGAAAATAAGCATCTGTAGTTCGATCTGTAGTACTCATCATAATAACTTTTTTTATATAATGGTACTGACCTAACCACTACAATACAGGGCACTTTCACCCCCTTACTGCCCAGGCCAATTTTCAGCTTTCAGCACTGTTGCACTTTGAATGACAATTGCACGGTCTTGCCACACTGTACCCAAACAAAATGTTTACTTTTTTTTTTGAACAGATAGAGCTTTCTTTTTTTTTTTTTGTGGTATTTAATCACCATTGGGTTTTTTATTTTTTGCAAAACAAATGAAAAAAGACAGAAAATTTTGAAAATAAAAAGTTTTTCTTTGTCTCTGTTATAATATTTTGTACATAAGTAAGTTTTCTCCTTTACTGATGGGCACTAATGAGGCTTCACTGACGGGCACTGATAATGTGCCACTGATGAGGTGGCACTTATGGGTACTGATGAGGAGGCACTAATATGCAGCACTGATGGGTACTAATAGGTGGCACTGATAGGCAGCACTGATAGGCACTGAAAGGTGGCACTGATATGCAGCACTGATGGGCACTGATAGGCGGCACTGATGGGCGCAGATACATAGTAGTTGAGGTTGAATAAAGACAATAGTCTATCCAGTTCAACCTGTGTAGGTGTGAATCTTTTCCTATACCCCTGAATGTTTTTATCCTTGAGATGTGTTTTCAAGAGTCTTTTAAAAGTAGCCATACTCCCTGCAGTAACTACCATTTGTGGCAGAGAATTCCACAGTCTTGTAGCCCTTACTGTAAAGAACCCCCTGTGTAGCCTGAGGTTAACACGCTTCTCCTCCAGTCGCATTGCATGACCTTGTGTCCCCATGCATTCCTTGCGACTGAATCATTTTTTTTTTTCAATGCTCTGATCACCGTTGAGGCATTTGTATATTGCTATCATGTCCCCTCTCAGGCATCTCTTCTCTAGGAAGAATAAATCAAGCATTTCTAAACGCTCTTTGTAATTAAGGTCCTCTAATCCCCTAATAAGTTTTGTTGCCCTTCTCTGGACTCTCTTCAGCTCCAACACATCCCTTCTGAGGACTGGCGACCAGAACCAGACAGAATACTCCAGATGTGGTCGGACCAATGATTTGTAAAGTGGAAGGATTATAGTTTTGTCTCTGGAATACATCCCCTTTCTTATGCATGCTAATATTCTGCCGGCTTTGGCAGCCGCAACTTGACATTGCATACTATTGCTAAGTCTATCTGTAACTAAGACTCCCAGATCTTTCTCCTTTTTTGATACCCCCAGAGGTTCCCCCCAGCGTGTATTTTGCTATTGCCTTATTAGTCCCTAAGTGCAATTCCTTGCACTTATCCACATTAAACCTCATTTGCCATGTAGCTGCCCACTCTGTTATTTTGTTCAGGTCATTCTGCAAGATTTCTGCCTCCCGTTGTGAAGTTATTGCCCTGCACAATTTTGTGTCATCTGCAAACATTGAGATCAAGCTACCGACCCTGTCCTCAATGCTATTTATGAATAAATTGAACAAAATTGGACCCAGAACTGAGCCTTGGGGGACCCCACTTATCACCTTAGACCAGTCCGAGTATACATTATTTACTACCACCCTTTTTGTACACGCCCCTTTAACCAGTTCCATATCCAGGAGCAAACCTTGTGGTCGATGCCTGTGGACCTTAATTTATAAATCAACCATTTGTGGGGAACTGTATCAAAATAGGTGGCCCTGATGGGCAGCCTTTATGGGCACTGATAGGTGTCACTGATGGGCACTGATAGGCAGCACTGATGGGCACTGATTGGCATAACTGGGGGGTAACTGGTTGACATCACTGGTGGACATCACTGGTGGGCTCTGGTGGGCATCACTGGTGGGCATCAATGATGGGGCTGCAGTGATAATCACTGCATTGTTTATCAGTGCAGACCCTCCCTGTCAGTAGAGCCACTTATCGGCTCTCCTCTACTCACGCCCTGTCAACATGAATAGAGGAATGCCGATAAATGGCACTTAATAGTTACACTGTGATCAGCTGTGATTGGACACAACTGATCACATGGTAAAAGAGCCTACATCATAGGCTCTTTACCGTGATCAGAGATTCAGTGTGTTGGTGCGGCACACTGCACTACCGATTTCCATGCTGCGCACCCTTGGGGGGCATGCACAAGCAGTTTGTTCCAAAGGATGTCATATGAAGTCCAGTCAGAACAGGAGAGCCACCGCCCAGCCGTCATTTTGCTATAGGCCGAAGGGGATGTGGTTAAAATTACACTAAACTTTGGCTGAACCCTTTCGCTGCCAGAGCTGTTTTTTCATTTTTTGCACACATGTATAAAAATCATTTTAGCCCTTTTTGTAAAAAATACACTAAAGTTAGGTTTAGGGAACACAAACGCAATCAGTTGCCCCATTTCAGGTATAATATAAAATATAAGGTTGCACAAAGTAAATAGATACCCAACATGTCAAGCCTCAAATTTGCTTGGGCCAGTGAAATGGCGACAAACTTCAGTACCCTATATTTTCTATAGGTGACACCTTAAAATCCCTCTATACGTCATCAATTTAGCATTACAGAAAAGGTCTGGTGCTAGAATTATTGCTCTCACTCCAGCGTGCATGGCGATATGTAATATGTATATCACAATCAACGTTTTCCAGGGTAGGTGCCCCTGACTCGTGCATTTACGTTCATATGTGCATATATGTGGGGGTGGAGGGGCCTCAAAAAAAAAAAAATGAGGGGGGAGTGATTTTATATGTTTGGGTGTAACTCTCATTTTATACAATTAAACATTTTTTCTTTTTTTACTTAACTTTTTTTTTTTAATCACACAGGACAAAAATGTGTACAATGTATGGACCTAGTTAAAAAATATATTCTATTTATGTATATATGTTTTTAACTAAAATAAATACCTTCTATTGCTCCAAGACTCCCCCAAATCTCCAAATTCTTTTTTGTTTTTTTGTTGCTGTGATCCGACTCCCTGTTAGAGGGTGGCTACGTTTTCTTTCCATTGTCCCACTGTATGTAGCCACCCTCTCTTGCTTACTGTTGAGATGTACTAAGAACTAGGGGCTATGGGATGTGTAGTTTGCATAGAACCGTGTGCAAGACCACAACTAACATGCACTGAAGTGAGAGGGGAAAGGAGAGGTTTGGAAATTCAATGAGAGTGCTAGTCAAGTGGTGGTCCTCAAAGTGTACAAAGAAAGGAGGAAGCCAAGCTCCAAAGGGTCCACTGGAAAAATATAAAGAAAAGTAGAAGCACCACTTCCTGCCCGTAGGACTTCATATGACGTCCTGGACTTTGAGTGCCGGCAATTCCTTGCACAGTAATAACAATCATAGCAGCTGTTCAGTCTCTTGATCGTTTTTACAGGTGGCGGGAGGGGACATCCCCCTCTCCTGCTACCCTCTGGTGCTGGCCCGTGAGATCGGCGAGCAGGAGAATTAATCTGCCGGCAGCAGAAGTTTACCATAAAGCTGACCGAGGACCAGATAGTCCCTGACTATCTCTATGACACTTGGAGGCCGAGCGCGACATTATGATGGCATGTCTGGCCCCAGCAGATGTAGGCACTACTGTGTATTCATCTGAAAAGGCTGAGATCACTTTTTTTTGTTTGTTTGTTTTTTTATTTCAGGCTTTCCAGCCTAAAGGGGGGGATGGGGAAAGGAGAGACCCACATGTCTCCATAAAGAGGACCTGTTATGCCCTAATCCTATTACAAGGGATGTTTACATTCCTTGTAATAGGAAGAAAAGTGATAAAAAAAAATTAAAGAAAACGTGTAAAAATTAAAAAATAAAAATAAAATAAACAATAAATTAAAAAATATAAAATAATATCTGGTCACTACCTGACTCAAAAGATATCTCTGCGCTTAAGGAGGAGTCAGTTTTTAACTGCAAAATAAGTAATACACTGTGCTGCTACTTAACCAAATAACGAAGATATTTGTATAAACATAAAATAAAAGAATAGTAGCACAAGAGTCAAATATACAATGGCTCACAAGGACTGAGTGTAGCATACAGAAAATGTGCAATCAAAGAAATGACACCCAACTTTCACTTAAAGTATCACAAAGTCCTTTTTAAAATCTATAAAAGTCCATTAAAACATCCGCCAGCTCGTGAAGTTTTAACAGGTTCACCTCTTTACCACCAACAAGTGCCAAAAGAAGGGTCAGGAGAAGTGGCAACTCACCAGAAGTTGTTGCTCAAATGTTCTCACAGATGAGCAAAAACGCAGGGTTAAACACTGGGCCAGTAGAAATCAGAATATGGTCCACACGGCTGAGCAGTCTCAATCGTCTCCTTCCCTTGCAATCCTCATATAGCAAGTAACATGTAGGAAAGAATACCTCCAATAGTGTAGTATGTCTAAGAACACTTTATTGGTAATATACAGAAAAGCACTCACATTTAGGTGGTAAAGAGCAGGCACTTCATTAATGACCAATGAGGCTAAGAGAAGACAACCGCTGCGCACCCTGAGCCAGCTCCACGCTAGCCCAGTTAGTTCCAGGGTGTTCCTCCGCCTTCTCACGTGATGCCGGATACGTCGTCTGGTCACGCCCAACGTGTTTCGTCATTTCCGACTTCAACTGGGGGCGTGCTAGGGTTGCCATATTCTGATTTCTACTGGCCCAGTGTTTAACCCTGCGTTTTTGCTCATCTGTGAGAACATTTAGCAACAACTTCTGGATTGCAAGGGAAGGAGACGATTGAGACTGCTCAGCCGTGTGGACCATATTCTGATTTCTACTGGCCCAGTGTTTAACCCTGCGTTTTTGCTCATCTGTGAGAACATTTGAGCAACAACTTCTGGTGAGTTGCCTCTTCTCCTGACCCTGCTTTTGGCACTTGGTGGTGTAAAGAGGTGAACCTGTTAAAACTTCACGAGCTGGCGGATGTTTTAATGGACTTTTATAGATTTTAAAAAGGACTTTGTGATACTTTAAGTGAAAGTTGGGTGTCATTTCTTTGATTGCACATTTTCTGTATGCTACACTCAGTCCTTGTGAGCCATTGTATATTTGACTCTTGCACTACTATTCTTTTATTTTATATAATAAATGAAAAAAAATTAAAGGGCCCCTGTCCCTGGGTGCTTGCATGCAGAAACAAACACATACGTATGTCGCGCCCGCATATGTATATGGCATTCAAACCACACATGTGAGGTATCGCCGCGATCATTAGAGCAAGAGAAATAAATATAGCACAAGACCTCCTCTGTAACTCTAAAGAGGTAACCTGTAAAAATTTGTAAAATGTAGCCTATGGAGATTTTAAAGTACCAAAGTTTGGCGCTATTCCACGAGTGTGCGCAATTTTAAAGTGTGACATGTTAGGTATCTATTTACTTGGTGTAACATCTTTCACATTATATAAAATAAATCAGGCTAACTTTAGTGTTTTTTTTTTTTTTATGTATGAAACTGTTTTTTTCCAAAAAAATGTAGTTTTAAAAATTGCTGCACCAATACCGTGTGACATAAAAAGTTGCAACAACTGCCATTTTATTCCTTAGGGTCTCTGCTGAAAAGCTGAGAAAAAACATATATAATGTTTGAGGGTTCTGAGTATTTTTCTAGCAAAAAAAATGATTGTTTTTACATGTAGGAGAGGAGTGCCAGAATTGGCCTGGTATGGAGCAGTTACAGTGTTGTATGTGGATGGTGTTATTAAGAAGTATGTAAGGTGAGAGTAGGCAAGAAAAGAACAAACTTAAATATGGCATTTTTATTTCAGTCTCCCACCCCCCAACATAAAGAATACTCAATGAGAGCAATAAAGAAAAATTGAAATTGAAAATGTTACCTTACACGGTTACTCTCCAGCTTCTAGCCATTTTCTGTAAGCACCTGAGACATCACTGGATTTCAATGTGGGGTCCTGGGAAAGTTCAGGATATCAGATCTCACAAGAAGATGTTCCAGCACTGTGCAGGAGCACATTCTTATGGATTTGGGGTCCTCTGCTTTCCAAGATAACTTCAAGAAGGCCCAGTGATATTACTTATGCCACAGCAAACATGCCAGGAACCACAATGCAAGGCAGAATATAAGCAAATTAAACTTCAGCTTTAAGTAATGAGTCTGAGTGAAATTAAACTAAATGAATAAATAAAAGTTCAACCATTTAAACAGGTATTGTAGTGGTTTGCAGTTCCTTTTAAAGTTCAGTTTAAGCTGCTGTGATCCATTCACCGGCAGATAAAGAGAATGCAACTTAAGCAAATTAGAAAAACAATGATAAATGACTGTGCAAAAGCAACCTTGCTGTTAGATCAATAAACCAACACCTTTTACAGCTGGGAAACCATTATCAGTGTTAGAACAGTTGCTATGGCAGTCTGGGAATCTGGGACGGGGAAGGGCAGTAAATAATTTCTCCTCCCAGCATCTGTAATAACAATTTAAAGGGAAACTCCAATAACAAATTAAATGTTTTCCTATAAATAGTGTAGCACCCTCCTAGGTAGGTGCTAGGAAAAAGCATATATGTGGCCCTGTCTGCTTATCAGGGGGCCGGATCTCTTAGCTAATCTGTCACATGCTTCCAGGTGTAGCCTGTTGAGTCTGGGGAGTCTCCCCACTGTATCCAATGAGGGACCTTGTTGGACAGTGGAGGAAACCTAGCCAATAGCACACCAGGGTTTATGACTGTCCCAGTGGGCGGTGATTGCCGCAGTGCACCCTGGGATTGGAAATAAATCTGGAGGGAGCATGTGACAGAGGGTCTTTTGGCAAGAGCATCAGTCCCAGGAGGAGGTGACGGCTGTCTCTCTTCCTGCTGAAGTGTGAAGGTGGTATAGGCAGTCGGCCTAGGGGCCAGAGGTTGAGCTGGCCTGCAGAGGATCCAGAGAGTGGTGACTGAGTGGAGCTGCTGGGCAGAGCTCTTCTGGAAAAACTGTGTCGTGAGTACTTAAGATCTGCCCAGGGGTCTGCCTAGGGAAGGGGACCACTCCAGAGAGGTCAAGGGGAATCCAGGAGCCAGCTAACCAGGATAGTACAGTAAAGGGGGTGCCAAATACTAAAGCCCTGAAGTCTGGGGATTTAACCACCTTAGCGGTGATCCCGAGCGTGACTCGGGGTTGATTTTTCATATCAGGAGCGGTAACCCCGAGTCAGGCTCGGGGTGGATTGCAGAGAGCGCAGCGGAGCTTCTCTTACCTTATCCTGGCGATCCAGCGATGATCTCTCATTGCTGCGACCGCCAGCCGAGAGTCCCGCCGCTCCTCCGTCCCTCCGTCGGTGTGATCACTTCCTAGTTCCGTTCCCTGCAGCAGCAATGCTGCATGGGAGCGGAACTAGGGAGGGAAATTAAAAAAAAAAAAAAAAAAACGTTGCACAAAACACACTTTATATTATATTATATATATATATGCATATATAGATATATATATATATATATGCATATATAGATATATATATATATATATGCATATATATATATATATATATATATATATACATGCATATATACATATATATATATATATATATATATATATATATATATATATATATATGAATATATATATATATACACCGGTATATATATATATATATATATATATATATATATATATATATATATATATGCGTGTATATATATATATATATGCATATATATATATATATATATATATATATATATATATATATATATATATATATATATATGCATATATATATATATATATATATATATATATGCATATATATATATATATATATATATATATATATATATATATATATATAATATGCACATACATACTAAGAATTGAAGGCCTATAATACATAACGCCAAATTTCCATGAAAAGAATTGTACCGCTTTTGGTATGTAATTCCAGACATAATCATACCGCCAAGGAGGTTAAGAGGGGTGCCAGGAAGGGCCCTGAAGTGTTCAGCGATACAGATTGCACTACAAGTCAGCTACCCTAGGAAGGAGTACCTCATGGGGCTCAGAGGACTTTCCACAGTCAGAGGTGAAGTCATAGTAAGCAGCCTAGCCGTGACCAGTGTTAGACAGCGCTAATTAGCATGAGTAAGCGTTAACCAGCATCAAGCAGCATTTTTGTAGAGTCCCTGCCTATTTGTGCATAGTTCAGTTGTTGGAGTATCCCACTCATCCCTTCTCCTATCCAAGTTCTCAAATAAACCTAAAAACCCAAAGAAACTGGACTGGTTCTTGTCTGAGGTATTCACACTCGGGAAACATGCTTAAAGGTACTACTGTTGCAAGCGGTAACCCAGGGGGACCCACATTCAGCAGCTCCCTTAAGAGTAGTGCTACAGTAGTAGGTTAAATATCTTTATCTTTATTAATATTAATTTCCTGGCTAGCTGCTTGTGTAGCTTAGAAAGTCTTATCTAAACTGCACAATCAGCTTATCCTGTTCTTCACCAAAAACTCTATTTTTCTTCATCTGAATTTGCTAAGCTGTATTTTACTTCCTGAAAAGGTTGTCAGTCTTTCTTAGACAGGCATGCCTAGACCTGCCCTGCCCCACCCCCATCCCCATCCTTCCTATCCTTCACAGAACATGATCTCCTGTCTTCATGGCCATGTTTAGGCTAGCAGCTTCTCCTGAGAGAGGGAGAGGGGGGTCACATGACTGGTGCAATATATGAAAGAAAAAAAATAAGGTACAAAGAAACATTTTTGGAAGTTTAGAAGGATACAGATCCATTTCTATTGCTCATTATATGTGAGTAATGAGTTTTAGGTTCCATTTCCACTAGTGCAACTTGCCATGCGACTTTGGACACATAAAGTCGCATGACAAGTCACAGCATATTGATTTCAATGGCACCCATTCCCATCTATGCAACAGTGAAAATCAGCGACTTTGAAAAGGTGCCTGCACTACTTTGATGCGACTTTATTCCAGAGAGTGTAAAGTTGGATTAAAGCTACACTCAAAGTCACACTCTGAATTGCACAACTTAAGAGTCACACTGGTGGAAACATAGCCACTAGGCGAGTGCCCCAACTTTGGAGTGCGACTTTGAGTGCAGGTTTGATCAAACTTTATACTCTCTGGATGAAAGTTGCATCAAAAGTGCAAGTACCTTTTCAAAGTCGCCAGTGTTGCCAACCCCCCGGAGGGAAATTTACTGGCAGAACGTCCAAAATTTACGGACGGCACCAATTTTTTACTGGCAAAAAATCATTAAATTTACTGACCAAGCCGCATTTTTTATGGACACTGAAAAAAGTACCTAAAATAACAATTTTCAGTGCTAAACAGTGCAAATGTCAATATTTTAACTATAAACATATAACTGGTGCTATTAGCAATGTGTTAAAGTTAAACAAAAGTCAAAAAACATATTTCTGAAATTTACATGAATTTACATGAGTCTGCAGACATGGTAGAGGAGGTGGTCAGAGACTGCGGACATGGTAGAGGAGGTGGTCAGAGACTGCGGACATGGTACAGGAGGTGGTCAGAGACTGCGGACATGGTACAGGAGGTGGTCAGAGACTGCGGACATGGTACAGGAGGTGGTCAGAGACTGCGGACATGGTACAGGAGGTGGTCAGAGACTGCGGACATGGTACAGGAGGTGGTCAGAGACTGCGGACATGGTACAAGAGGTGGTCAGAGACTGCGGACATGGTACAGGAGGTGGTCAGAGACTACGGATATGGTAAAGGGGGTGGTCAGAGACTGCGGACATAATACAGGAGATGGTCAGAGCCTGCGTGGACATGGAAGTGCCCTCCTCACCCCCTCACAGTAGTTTCTTCCTATGTTCCCCTTCATATTAGCTCTCCACATCACACAGCTAGGTAGGTAGACAGATGGGTGGGTAGGTAGGTAGCTGCCCCTGATATCACACAGGTACTGGTAGATAAATGAGTGAATCGATAGGTAGCTCCCCTGGGGTCCAGGAGTGGTAGTGAGGTGACAGGCAGTGAGGTGACAGGCAGTGAGGCAGTGAGGTGACAGGCAGTGAGGTGACAAGCAGTGAGGTGACAGGCGTCAGGCAGTGAGGTGACAGGCTTCAGGCAGTGAGGTGACAGGCAGTGAGGCGACAGGCAGTGAGGCAGTGAGGTGACAGGCAGTGAGGTGACAGGCAGTGAGGCAGTGAGGTGACAGGCAGTGAGGTGACAGGCAGTGAGGTGACAGGCGTCAGGCAGTGAGGTGACAGGCAGTGAGGTGACAGGCAGTGAGGTGACAGGCGTCAGGCAGTGAGGTGACAGGCAGTGAGGTGACAGGCGTCAGGCAGTGAGGTGACAGGCAGTGAGGTGACAGGCAGTGAGGTGACAGGCAGTGAGGTGACAGGCGTCAGGCAGTGAGGTGACGGGCAGTGAGGTGACAGGTGTCAGGCAGTGAGGTGACAGGCAGTGAGGCAGGGCATGGAGTGACAGTGTCCGGCGGGGTCAGAGACTCAGAGGCAGGGAAGTGGGTCAGGGAAGGCAAGCCAAGGCAGTACAAGTTACACTTACTTACATGAAACATCTCCTCGTGATGCCAGGACCAGTGTGTGCCCTCATCCTTCAATCCAGATGAAAGGAGCCGGCTCTGACTTACCTGCGGTGGATCATTGGACGGTCAGTGGCCACTGGCCAGTATGGTGCCCAGCACGGCTCCAGCCCCGGCTTCATCACACAGCCGATTGGGGAGGAGGGGGGGAGGGCTGCTCATGTGGGTGACAGGTCCATTCCTCCAGAGTCCAGACATCCATCCAGGACACCTTAGTACATGCCGATCTCGGCCGGCGGGAAAACTTAAATGACGGCGGAGGGGCGGAGACGGGGGCGGAGGCAGAGGCGGGCCGTGGCACTCGTCCGACGATAGCTCTGGGATCTCCGGAACTGCGCACTGCGCATGCGCAGTTCCGACCGTGCCGCCGCCGCCGTTGATTTACTGGCACTTTTCTCCTGCTCCGGGCATTTACGGGCAGGAGAAAAGTGCCCTGTTTTAACGGGCTGTCCATAAATCTACGGGCAGTTGGCAACTGAAAGTCGCTGATTTTCAAAGTCACATAGATGGGAACGGGTGTCATTAAAATCAATGGGCTGTGACTTGTCTTGCAACTTTGTGTGTTCAAAGTTGCATGACAAGTCACACTAGTGGAAACAAAGCTTTAGTCTTCATTTTCTCATGAATTAGGATGTACAATGTATCCTTACGGATGAAAGAACACTGGACGGGAACCTATGATCAACTCCTCTCATTCTACATACACTCACTGGCTACACAGGAACAGGGTCCCTCCCTGGAAGTGATGTCACTGGCTTTGAGTAACCACACCCACTTGCTTCTCTTGGACTCAGCAGGAAGAGGAACTGAAGTCATGTGACAGCAATGAATACTGCAAAATAAAAGTAGAAAAACTGGGATTTTTTAATTTTGACTCATAAGGCTGAACTCCGCTCACATTATTGATTGCAGGGGAGAATTTAAGGTATTAGGCTGCACTTCTGCTTAAGTGAAGGTGTTACCTGCAGGTTGTATATGCTCAAGTGAGCCATATAGAGACTCGATAAGTGCTTAAAAAAAAAAGAAAAAAGCAGCAGGCAGTATATTCAGTGCACAGACTCCTTTAACCACTTAAGCCCCGGAAGATTTTACCCCCTTCCTGACCAGGGTTTTTTTTTGCAATTTTTTACTGCGTGACTTTAACGGTCAATTGCGCGGTCGTCCGACGCTGTACCTAAACGAATTTCATGTCCTTTTTTTCCCACAAACAGAGCTTTCTTTTGGTGGTATTTGATCACCTGTGCGATTTTTTGATCATGTGCTATAAACAAAAAAAGAGCATAAATTTTGCAAAAATAACAATATTTTTCAAATTTTGTTATATGAAATTCCCCCCCAAAAAATGTAAAAATCTAAATTTTTTAAAATTTTCGGCCAATTTGTTTTATGCTACATATGTTTGGTAAAAAAAATAGCAAAAAGCGTATTTTGATTGGTTTGCGCAAAAGTTATTGCGTTTAATAACAAAGGGAAAGATTTTTGTCATTTTTGGTGTTTTTTTTTTTAACGAGTAATGGCGGCGATCTGGGATTTTTTTTGCGGGACTGCGACATTGCGGCGGACAGATCGGACCCTTGACTGACATTTTTGACACTTTTGGGGTTACCAGTGACATTACTGCAGTAATCAGTGCTATACATATGCACTGTTACTGTAAAAATGACACTGGCAGGGAAGGGGTTAACTGTATTGGAGAGGGAGGGGTTAAGTGTGTCCTAGGGGCGTGTTTCTAACTGTGATGGGACACGTCTACTATTGTAAAAACAGAGATCAACGGTTCTACATAGTAGAACCGTCTGATCTCCATTTTTACACAGGGGAGAATGACAGGAGGCTTGTTTACATTAGCCGCCTGCCTTTCTCCCTCTCTACCCATGATCGCCGAGTGACCGGCGGACATCGGGTCCACCGGTCACACGCACTGACTGCTTAGTGAACGAGCCGCGGCGGGCGTGCGCCTCAGCGGGCGCGCGCTCGCCCGCTATTGGCTCACAAGCCGGTCACAGGCTAGTGACGTATATATACGTCACTTTGCCTGGCCGGGGCTGACCGCCGCAGTATATTTACTTGCGGCGGTTGGCAAGTTGTTAAGGCCCCTTTCACACATACGGTCCGATCAGATCCGCCTATCAGTTTTTCAGGCGGACCTGATCGGATGCCCCATGCATTCCTATGGGGCAGCGGATGTCAGCGGAGAAATCTCCACTGACACCCGCTGCCATCCGGTCCTCTCTGTCAAATCCAGACGAAAACCCTATTTTCCATTTGTCTGGCGGATCGGATGAGGACGGACAGGCAGTCTGTTCTCATTCGATTCCCCCATAGAGGACAGCGGGGACCTGACATCTCCCTCTCTCCGCACACAAAGCGGAGACAAAGCTGTCATCCACCTGCTCAGCGGGGATCGGCGGATCGATCTCCGCTGAGAAAAAAAAGTCCGCCGACGGAGCGGACAGTGTGAAAGAACCCTAAGTGTTACAGAAAAGCTTTTTTTAGCCTCTAAGTCTACTTTCTCCAAAAGTAGGTTTGGAGGTGCATTGCCAACATTTTACTTCTGGCATTTCATGGCTAAAGCAATCTTATCAGCTCAATGGAAAAAAAAATTAAAACTGGCAGTATCCTGTAAAAGGTGCACCTTATACTTACCTTTTTGGTGGTTGGCTTATTTTTTTAATTTTTTTAAAAGCTCCAGGAGCAGCTGTTATCTGACATTTATGCGTTATGAAATAAATTGGATTGTGAATTACCAGGGGTGGCAGCCTGAATGCATGGGGTAAACAGTGTGCCACATCCTAATGAAGAATATTGGAACTAAATGTAGAAATATGGAGTTTGTAGGCATGTAATTAAAAATATCAAATTTTATTCATACAAAGAGGGAACATAACCATAATCCCTGACAGCAACTACGGTCATGTGGCCAATTCCCCTAAGGGGATGGCAATAGTTGTGGTCAGGGAATAGAGCTGAGATGGAGAATATAGCATAATTAAATAACTACGGTAGTAGCGTGCCAAAACCGTCGTTTGGGCAGGCCTGTAAAATAAAGAGGGCATTCCAAGAAGGAAGGAAGAAGAAGGTAATGTTGTAGAAAAGGAGCAGCGGTGGGAGGGGTAACGAGTCCTGCAGCAGCTCCGGAAGAGGTGGGGGGGGGCCCGACCTTAAATAGGCAAATCCTCCCCTCCCACAACTCCAAGCTCTGCCTTCCCATTTGTGGTCAGGGAATAGAGCCGAGATGGAGAACATAGCATAATTAAATAACTACGGTAGAAGCGTGCCAAACCATCGTTCGGGCAAGCCTGTAAAATAAATAGGGCAAAAAGAGAGCATGCGAGTAACTTTAATAGAACTCCGACATGAAAGAATCCTTCAATGTATTCATATTCCTTCATAGCAATCATAAGACATCATAGACAGGATGACAAAAGAAGCAGCAGTTGACGCTGTAACGGCTACCCGGATAGTGAGAGGGTATCAGCCGTTGGAGATGTCCTTTTTCCCAGCAAGCCCCTGTGTAGTAATGGAGTAGTATAATCCCAACCATAAGATGCAAGAGGAGAGTCAGGTTCAGCTGTTGAATGACCGGGTAATAATGCAGTAAAATCCCCCTCCAGGAACGAGACGAAGCTACGTTTTGAAGGGTCAAGAAAAACTGTTTATTGAAACAAGAATACAGGCTTTTATACACCTGGGGAGTATATCAGACACTACTTAAACAATGGCCCGACATCCATCCAGACAAATAGGTAGGGTCATTACCACAATTAACAAAAGCTGCCTCAGCCCAAATCAACATAATGTAGACAAAAGCACATCGTTATTCAGCAGACATTCCGTCTCTAGGCTGGCCATACCTTGACTTCATGGAATGTCCATATAAGGAGTCACTTCCTGGGGCTCACAGTGCAAAGAGAGATATGATAGCAGGGAGTGTAAATAACCGAATGGTTGCTGGGAAATCCTTCACACACATGAACCAGGTAAGCACAAATATTCTCTGTCAAAGGTAAGGTTCTGTTACAGACGCGTTTCACGAATCACATTCGCTTAATCATAACTAAATAGTTACCAGAACCCCTCAGAGGATATCGGCTTGCTTGTGACACGTTACAATAGTAATGAAAGTGTTAGTTCGACATGTTTCATGATGCCGCTTCTTCAGGAGCATAACTCATCACTGAACTTAGTAAGAACTGGTAGATGGAGGTAGTCAATGCGTGCAGTGTGGACCCACCAGGAAAGTAATGTGCTTAATGGTTTACTGTGTCGTAAATTAGTAAGTATGATGCTCAGGTATAAAAGCAGAATACCCACCTGAGCCACCTCTAATAAATGATGGACCTGTGGTATTAATTGAGATATGGGGGGATACTTGGAGGAAGAATGATCCCGTTGTATATCGGAGATAACAAGAATGATGATACAACTTCTAAGTAACAGTAATCCCTACAAATATCAGAAATAGTGGTCCAAGAGGAATCCCAGTATGGAAAGGCATTAGATCCATAAAATAACAGTATGAATCTGGTAATAGATCCACCAAGTGCCCGCCGTCCAATGTTACGGAGGAGCCGCTGCCATGACATTTATGGGTGTCTCGGTTAGTGTGGTCACCCACTGGCTATATAATATTTACCATATAGTGATTGGGGCTTCCTTTAATTTTGTGACCACCAATGCCAGAGGACACTTTTCCTCCCACTGACTCCAGGGCACTTTAACTCCCGTTGATGTCAAGGCATTTTCTCTCCAACTGATGCCAGGGCTTTTTTGCTTCCCATGGATGTCAGAGAATTTCCCCTTTTCCAATGATGCTGGAGCATTTTTTCCCTCCGTTTGACTTCAAGGAATTGTTCTCTCCTATTGATGCTGAGGCAATTCCCACTATATTACATTAATATATATATTAAAATATATTAACATTCCCACTATACTATATTAAAAATAAAATATATAACCATCTTCCGAAATTCATATTTCCACAGAATGAATTCAAATTCGAATAGAACATATTAGTATAGAATAGAGAAGAATAGAATAGAATTTAAGATAATAGATAGAAAAGAATAGATTGGAAAATCAATAGAATGGAATAAAATGAAGTAGAAAGAATATAACATTTGTATTCTTTCTATGTTATTCTATTCTATATTATTGTTTTTCTATTCTTTTCTATTCTTTTATTTACTATTCTATTCTTTTCCATCTATTCTATTCTAATTTGTTCTATTTGAATTTGAATTAATTCTATTCCAATTTCAGAAGATGGTTATATTATTTAGATTTTATTCTATTCTATTGTTTTTCTGTTTTATTCTTTTCTATTCTATTGTTTTCTAATATTTTTTAGAGTCCATTGTTTTGGATTATATTCTAATCTATTCTATTAGAATTCATTCTAATTGAAATTAGAATTTTCGAAAGATGGTTATATTCTTTCTATTTTATTCCATTCTATTACTTTTCTATTCTATTCTCTTATTTTCTATTCTATTATTTTCTATTATTTTGGTTTCTATAGTTTTGGATTACATTCTAATCTATCCTATTCAAATTGGAATTTATACTATTAAAAATGAGAAGACTGTCATATTCTATTTTATTCTATTTTATTATATTCTAATAAATTCTATTCTATTCTTTTTTATTTTCTGTTGCTTTATTTTTATATTCTATTTTTTTGTATTTTTATTTTTAGAAAATCAATTTCTATTTTTTTCCAAATTTGATTTCGATTCGAATTTGTTTCCAAATCCAGTTCGAATTGTTTTCCAATTTTTTTTAAATTCAATTAGAATCAAATTTCGGTTAGTTATTTCAGATTTGTTTAAATTCGTTACTATTACAATTCGGTAAAAAAAAAAAACTTCTGACCACTTACCCCTGATAGCTCCACTGTGTATTGTGTACTGTTTGTTACATAATCCTAACTGTTCCACTTGGTAAACTGTACTGTACCATGTATACTCCTGACCTGACCGCACAACTGTATAGTCTTTATTTCAAGCTACATACTTCTGACCACACCACACTGTGCACAGCATTATACATGGATGGTGGCGAGTGCTCTACACTGTACGCAATATTATAAGTTACATACTGCTGACCAGACCACTCTACACGCTGTACTGTAGGTTACATGCGCCTGACCTCCCAGTATGTACAGTAAACTTTGCATCCTCACATTATTAACCACTTCTGGACCGGAAGGATTTGCCCCCTTAGGTCTTTTGCACACTGCAGCTTAAAAATGCTCAGTGCAGCTTTTTTTAATTTTTCTGAGCTAAAATACAGCCCATTCATTGTATTGTGCCTATGCACACAGGCATGTAAATGAGCGCCGTGTATTCTTCAGTAAGAACAAAATAGAAAAATCTGCATTTTTGGACTGTCATTTACACCTAATACTTGCAAATGCGTGCAAATACACGCAATTGCGTGCACACGAACATACTATTGATCTGAAAAAAGCTAATTTGCATATTTAAAAAAAAACGCAAGAACACACTTGCACAAAAAGACGTGAATTTGTGCAAACGAATATGCGCGAAAATGCTCGCATTTCAATAAGACAAATTTACGGCTGAAAAAGAAGATGCTCAAACAGGAGTACTGTGTGTAAGAGGCCTTATGACCAGGCTATTTTTTGTGATTCAGCACTGCGTTACTTTAACAAACAATTGTGCAATCGTGCAGGGCTGTACCTAAATAAAAATTGATGTCCATTTTTTCCCACAAATAGAGCTTTCTTTTGGTGGCATTTGATCACCTGTGTGGTTATTATTTATTGCGCTATAAACAAAAAAAATTTAAAAATCTCATTTTTTCCTCCTTTTAGGCTAATTTGTATTCTGCTTCATATTTTTGGTAAAAAAAATCCCAATAAGTGTATTTTGATTGGTTTTCACAAAAGTTATCACATCTACAAACTAGTGGAAAGATTTATGTGATTTTTATGTTTTATTTTTTTTACTAATAATCGCGATTTGCGATTTTTAGTGAAACTGCGACATTGCAGCAGACAGATCGGACTCTTAACTGACATTTTTGACACTTTTTGGGGGACCAGTGACATTACTACAGTAATCAGTGCTAAAAATATGCACTGTTACTGTACTAATGACACTAGCAGGGAAGGGGTTAACCCAGGGGCGGTCAAAGGGTTAAATGTGAGCCTAGGGGAGTGTTTTCTAACTGTATGGGGGAGGGGCTTGTGGAATCAACACAGGGACCTGTGATCCTATATAGGAGGATCACAAGTGCTCTGTGATCATTTCAGAGAGAACAACGGTCTACTGTGTTTACAACAGCAGAACGTCATTCTCTCTCAGCGGGGAGCGATCGTGGGTGCCCGGTGGCAATTGTGCCCACCGGCTCTGTGGATCGGCATCCCCCGCTGCCTATTGGGGGCGGGCGCGCTATTCCGGCGGTGCGTGCTCGCTCCCAGGAGCGTTCCCGCGAACCGAAGTACCCATACGTCTGTTCGCGCAGCTGAGCTAGCCTGCTGCAGTATATCTGCGGTAGGCGGTCGGCAAGTGGTTAAATGGACTGCATGCTCAAAGAAGTCTAAACAAAACATTCCAGGGGGCAAAAAGCAAACTTTTATCTTTCGTATGACTCAATTTTCAAAGCAATAAAATATGGACTTATAAGATGACTGTCTGGTATTCTATTTTGTTGGGTTCACAAAGTGTGCCATCACCCCGCTTTGTGGAAGAGCTGCTTAGTTCTAGACATTAAGCTCAAGCTTCAATCCTAAACAGCAATTCTAGACATCAAGTCCAGCACCTCATACCCACTTAAATTCTGAAAGCGTCTCCTTTAAGGCAGAGTTAAAGCGCATCACCAGAAAACCTCTTGTTAGAAAGAGTGTCTTGGCAGAGAAACAGAACCTCGTCTGTTATCCTTACTAGAAGTCCTCTGGCTCTGAACGTGACACCAAAGGTCTCCTGGCACAAGGAAAAACGAGGCGCTAAATATGGATTTTCAATAGGTCAATCAAATTATCACTGAGCACACTGGCTGCAGTTCAGCAGCACTGCCCAAAACAGGGACACCCCTAAGAAACGGTTGAAGAACCTAGAGTTACGAATACATATACGGTATATAAATTCCAAGAGCAGCAAGGAGTTCAAAATGTTATTGATAAATTGGTTCATGGCACAAAAAAAATCCATCCCGTTTTATGGATCAAACAGATTTCCTCTTTTTTTGCAGCTCAGGAATATTGACTGTGTTTAACCACTTGCCTCCCAGCCACAGTACATTTACAGCTGCACTACATGTGCAAAACACCCTCTAATGGGATTTTTTAGGGCATGAATCAGAACCAATTAAAAGTACATAGAAATTTTAGTTACATGTATCTTTGAATAACATGACAATACATACAGTAATCCAATAAAACAGCAATGCGGTTAATTTAACCACTTCTCGACCAACCGCCACCTTTTTACTGCGGCAGGGTTGCTCTCCTGGGCAAACCGACAAAGGTCTACGTCGGTCGAGTGCGGGAAGCTACGGGGCGAGTGCGTGCCGCCGGCAGCGCGCTCCCGCCCCCACTCGGCAGCGGGGATGCCGATGCACGGGTCAGGCGGCTCCAATTGTCGCCTGACACCCGCAATCGCTCCCCGTTGAGAGAGAAGGAGGGGCAGCTGTTGTAAACACAGCTGACCGTTCTTCTCCCTGAAATGATCACAGAGCTCATGTGATCCTGCTATATAGGATCACATGTCTGTATGGTCATTTCACAAGCCATGCCCCCCCCCCCCCACAGTTAGAATCACTCCCCTAGGCTTACATTTAACCCATTGATCACCCATAGGGTTAACCCCTTCCCTGCCAGTGTCATTATTACAGTAACAGTGCATATTTTTAGCAAAAAATCATTACTGTATTAGTGTCACTGGTCCCCCCAAAAGTGTCAAAAATGTCAGTCAGGGGTCCGATCTGTCCGCTGCAATCTCGCAGTCCCGCAAAAGATTGCAGATCGCCGCCATTACTAGTAAAAAACCCAAAAAACATTAAAAATTACAGAAATCTTTCCCGTAGTTAGTAGACGCGATAACTTTTGCGCAAACCAATCAAAATACGATTATTGCAATTTTGTTTACCAAAATTATGTAGCAGAAAATAAATTGGCCTAAAATGTTAAAAAATTTTGATTTTTAATTTTTTTTTTTTTTTTGGAGAATGTCATATAGCAGAACGTGAAAAATATTATTTGTTTTTTCAAAATTGTCCCTCATTTTGTGTTTATAGCGCAAAAAATTAAAATTCGCACAGGTGCTTCAAATACCACCAAAAGAAAGCTTTATTTGTGGGAAAAAAAGGATGTCAATTTTATTTGGGTACAGCGTCACATGACCGCGCAATTGTCTGTTAAAATAACGCAGTGCCAAATCATAAAATAGGGCCTGGTGATTACTGTAAGGGTGCAAATCCTTCAGATCTTAACCACTTGCCTACAGTGCACTTAAACACCCTTCCCATCCAGGCCAATTTTCAGCTTTCAGCGCTGTCACACTTTGAATGACAATTGCGCGGTCATGCTACACTGTACCCATATGAAATTTTTATCATTTTTTTCACACAAATAGAGCTTTCTTTTGGTGGTATGTAATCACCTCTGGGTTTTTTATTTCTTACAAAAAAAAAGAATAAAGACAGAAAATTTTGAAAAAAAAAAAAGTTTTTCTTATTTTCTGCGAGTAAATTTTGAAAATAAATTTTTCTCCTTCACTGATGTGCGCTGATGAGGCGGCACTGATGGGCACTGATAGGCTGCACTGATGGGCACTGATGAGGTGGCACTTATGGGCACTGATGAGGTGGCACTTATGGGCACTGATGAGGAGGTACTAATATGCCGCACTGATGAGCACTGATAGGCGGCACTGATAGGCGGCACTGATAGGCGGCACTGATGAGCACTGATAGGCGGCACTGCTGGGCACTGAGAGGTGGCACTGCTGGGCACTGAGTGGTGGCACTGCTGGGCACTGAGAGGTGGCACTGAGAGGTGGCACTGCTGGGCACTGAGAGGCGGCACTGACGGGCGGCACTGATGGGCACTGATAGGCGGCACTGATGGGCCCTGGCGGATGGCACTGGACACTGACGGGTGGCACTGATGAGCGGCACTGATGGGCAGCACCATCAGTACCCACACTCAGTGCCCATAGTGCTGCCAGTCAGTGCTCATCAGTGCCTAGATGAGCAGGCACTGATGGGCACTGACTGGCAGCACTATGGGCACTGATTGTGGGCATTGATGGGGGCACTGATGGCGGGCACTGTGGGCACTGATGGGGGGGCACTGTGTGTATGTTTTTACCTTTTAGTAATCAGGGCACTGGTGATCAGTGCCCTGATTACTTCGCTGTGTGTCCCCGGCGCTGTGAGGCTCCCCTCCTTCCTCACACTGCAGGCTCTGTGTGAGGAAGGAGCGCCGTCGATGAGAGATGATCTCATATGTTTACATATGAGAGCATCACTCATTGGACGGCCCGATCACGTGGTGAATGGCCGCTGTGATTGGCCATTCACCACGATCTGTGATCGGCCGTGTCCAAGGGACACGGCCGACACAGATTTTCCCCGCTGCGCGCTCGCGGGTGCGCACGGGGGGGGGGCGTGTCACTGGAGGCCGTTTAAAAACGGCCTCCCGAAAATTCGAGTCCGCGCTGCAGCCGTATATAGGCTGTAGCGCGGATGGCAGCAGGTTAAAGTGGTTAACTAGATTTAGGTGTTTTTATCCATGCAGTTATCCTCTATTGTTGTATGGCCCTAACAGGTCAGTATGAACACGCAAGATAAGTTCATTCCATTTGATGTAATATGATTGAACTTGATTATATCTGCTGTTTTTTTTATATAACAGAATAAATGCACTATGTAACCTTATACCCCTGAAGAAGAAAATACAATGACTTTTTCGAAACGCGTCGGGTTTATATCTCTGTTACCACAGTTGATTGAGATTACGTTTGCACAACAATATATAAATTAATCGCATTGCTATTTTATTTGATTATGTATTGTCATTCAAAGATACATGTCAATAAAATTTCTATGCACTTTTAATTGGTTCTGATGTTGGCCCTAAAAAATCCTATTAGATGGGGTTTTGCACATGTATTTCAGATTTTAGGGATGCGGGCATAATTTTCACTATTCAGCAGTTGTTTGCATATACAGCTGCACTGTACTGGTAAGTCCCTGAGCACATGTGAACCAGACAAAGCGGTTTATGGCTCTGTGAGTAGCCAGGGTATCATGTGATTACTATGATTGGTCATAGTGATCATATGATGACATTGTAAACAAAATAGCCATTTGTGACAGTTTTGCTTACTATTGCAATGTTGTGATTGGCCCACAGCTATCACATTGTACCTGTACCAATCACAGCATCCTGTACCATGTGATTGCTGTAGCCAATCACAGATCACAAGCTGTCCTGAATGAAAGTCATCCATGACAGCTAAAACTATTGCTTATAACAGTGATCATCCAGACATAGCGGTTTACGGCTCTGTGAGTAGCTAGTGTATCATGTGATTAATATGATTGGTCATAGCGATCATATGATGACATTGTAAACAAAACAGCCATTTGTGACAGTTTTGCTTACTATTGCAATTCTGTGATTGGCCCACAGCTATCACATTGTACCTGTACCATTTACAGCATCCTGTACCATGTGATTGCTGTAGCCAATCACAGATCACAAGCTGTCATGAATGAAAGTCATCCATGACAGCTAAAACTATTGTAGCACAATTCCCAGCCATTTTGCTGGATATGGGTCCGCCTGGGTTACCGCTAGCAACAACAGCACATTTAAGTATGTTCTCCAAGTGTGAGCACTGAGACAATGACCAGTCCAGTATCTTTGGGTTTTTGTATTTATTTGGTAACTTGGATGGGAGAAGGGATTAGTGGGATACTCCTTTGGCTCAACTATGCACAACAAATTGCTAGGGACAAATAGAAAATGGTGATTGGCGCTGACTTGACGCTGGCTGGATGCCGATCAATGCCGATTAATGCTGGTTAATGCTGGCCTGCTGCCTGTTAACGCTGAACTGACTTCTGACTGCTTTCCTGGATAAAGAAGTCCTCTTTAAGCTCCCTTAATCACTCCTAGCTGAGGTAGCTACTTGTATACACTGCTGCACTGCTGAACACTCCAGGGCCCACACCGGCACCCCAGGCATAGTTTGTGGGTGGGGTTAGGTCTGGGATCCTTTTTGTGTAAGCCTCACAGAACCCCAATTTTCGGGCCAGCTCCCCTCTTTCAATCGACTCCTGAGTCTCTTTATCAGGCATGGTAACAACATCAGGACCTGGTGAGCTGCTCCCAGCTTCGGAACCCCAGTCCCATTCCATCTCATCTTTGGATCTCCAATCATCAACTCCCTCTTCTATGGATCCATATTTGTATTGAAAGGAAGGAGAAACCACATTAATGACCCCAGCCTCTACCTCACTACTCAGACAGGTTGGTGAGGCCTTGATGGCCGCGGGCACACTACGGCTGAGATATAGGGACAGGGGCAGACCTTGTCTCTGCTGCGGCAGATTCTGGTGCATTCTCTGGCCACCTCCTGGCCTGCTAGATGGCATGCACCCTCTTCCCACTGACTGAGTCCCCAGTACTGACAAAGCTGAACCACTGTCAGGCTGCATGGCCTCCAACTTCATCAGCACTCTGATCATGCCCCTCCCGCCTCCGCGGAGGAACCTAGACTCCGTACCTGTCACTTCTCGAGTGAGCCCCGACTCCCAGGCCACACACATCTGCCTGGGCCGGCCTTCACCCTCCTCCGCCCGCAGCAGCAGATAGCCGCAATGCCCACACTGACTCTACGCTTGCACTTTCATCGTGACTCTCTCACACTGAGGACATACCGTGTCAAGGTACTCCAGGCCTCCTCCCATGCACAGCGCCAGTCCTCTTTCGGGCACCATCCGTATGCCTGTGTCCCATACAAAGGTCGGGCTTGGCTTCCCGCTCTGCTCCTGGATCTGCCCAGCAGGTTTTCTGCCAGTGGGTGAAGCAGTCATGGTTGTGCGCATCTGCTCTCCAAACAACTCCATGGTGCTTTTCCTTGCACGTGTCTCCCTCTCAGCCTCACCCGAAGGGGGGAGTATTATATGGACTCCCTTTGTCACTCCTGATTGGCTGGGCGTGACCGATGTCTCCACCCTTTCTCCTTGTTTGGCAGTGGCTCCTCCTGCTAGGCAGTGCTTTGTGGATCGCGATTTACCGTGCGGTGCAGCAATTCCTCCCACGTCAGGCTCTCTCTCTCTCTCTAGCCCGTAGGGAAGTCGCTGCAAAGCGGACCATGTCCCTCACCAGACAAGCATCCACTCTTCTTACTTCTTACTTGCAACAGGGCCCCAGCTGCGCCTCCCTCTCCCGGAGCCAGCTGTCCCTCTTTGCCAGGCAAGAGAATTGTCCTTTGATGACGCCCTGAGGGAGGGGGGAAATGCGTTGACGTATGTCCAGTTCTCACAGCCTACGTAATACGTTATTTCCGGTACAGTGGGACACAGGAGGAAGTGGTGCTGGAACGCACACCGCTTTTTCCACTCCTAGGAGGACGGTATGAACACCTTCCACTACACGCCGGGGATTTATGCAATAAGGCTTGTATTTAACCTATAATATGTGAGTGTAATTCCTATATTGTGCAATAAATTATAACATATTTGGAGCGTACTGCACTATTGGCTTTTTATGCTTTTTTGCACATGTCTATTGGAGATTAATCTGAAGGCACCCAGCTCATCCACTTACCCTTAAGCTTACTAGACCCCTAGACCATAAGGCCTATAGGGGTCCACATCATCCGGTAAGTGGATTCACGTGTGCGGTACAAGGGCACGTGTGGATTTCATCTGTTGAGAACTTGGGAACACACTTCTGTTTCAAGTTTTCAAAGTGGACTTTTTTGGTTCTGTCAGCACGGAATTATATTTGGACACTTTATTTGGACACTTTGATTTGGATATTTTCTTTTCACTGATTTGATTGTTTAAGATTGTGTGATATATATAATAATTTTTTTGGACAATTTATATCACTAGTTATTTAAGATAATTCAATATATTTTCACTGTTATAGCGCTGTGTTTATATATTCACTTAATAAGAGAATTGTCCCGCTGTCACATGCACAGTCGACAGTCCTCTCCGTGACACAAGTAAGGCCCACCATACTGTCTCCGAAGATAGTCCCACTGCCCCTCCCGGCATGGCTGACTGCAATCTTCACAGTATCCCTACAATTACTGTATAGAACAAATGTCCCGCTGTCATAAGCATGGTCAACATCAGTCCATATAGCCTGCACACAAACTTGGCCCCTGGCACTCTGCTTCATGTGCCCCTGGCCACCATTTTCTTCATCCCCACCTGGACCTTTCTCTGTTAAGCAGCTGCAGCCTTTATTCACTGACATAGATCTCTTCCCTGCTCTCCAATACTTGATAGCAGAGTACATCTCATAACTGAAGTGGAAAGTTCCTGCCATTCTACAGTACTGACTGTAACATTTCCATTGCCAGGGGCAAACTTCCATGTGCACATCAATCTTCATCCCACTCTCTCTACCTCCTGTAAGCTGACCTCACACTTGGCTTGAGTTTTGGAATAAAGTCCCAGACATAGAAATGGAGATTTTGAACTTTTCTTTTGGCCGTTGCCAAGGGCAACTGACCCAGTAACCCAGGACGACATCACGGATGAGCCCCCACATGTAGCACAATTCCCAGCCGTTTTGCTGGATATGGGTCCACCTGGGTTACCGCTAGTAACAACAGCACATTTAAGCATGTTCTCCAAGTGTGAGCACTGATACAATGAATAGTCCAGTATCTTTGGGTTTTTGTATTTATTTGGTAACTTGGATGGGAGAAGGGATGAGCGGGATACTCAACTATGCACAACACATTGCTAGGGACAAATAGAAAATGGTGATTGACTTGACGCTGGCTGGATGCCAGTCAACGCCGATTAACGCTGGTTAAGGTTGGCCTGCTGCCTGTTAACGCTGAACTGACTTCTGACTGATTTCCTGCATAAAGAAGTCCTCTTTTAGCTCCCTCAAGCACTCCTTGCTGAGGTAGCTACTTGTATACACTGCTGCACTGCTGAACATTTCAGGGCCCTTACCGGCGCCCCCTTTCACTCTCTTATCTTCGGGGCTTAGACTCTGGCACCCCCTTTCTAAGCCTTCATTACTGGTTAGCTGGCTCCCGGATCCCTCTGACCTTCTGGAGTGGTCCCCTTTCCTAGGCAGACCCCTGGGCAGTTTCAAGTACTCACGATACTGTTTTTTCTAGAAACTTCTGCCCAGCAGCTCCATTCGGTCCACAGCACTCTGGATCCCTCTCTGCAGCCCAGCTCAACCTCTGTCCTCTAGGCTGACCGCCTAGGACACCTTCTCTTGCTCTGACAGAAGGAGAGACAGCTGTCAGCCTCCTCCTGGGACTCTGCTTCCCACCAAAGACACAACGTCATGTGCTCCCCTCAGACTTATACCCCCTCCCAAGCTGCATTGTGGCAGACTCTGCCCACTGAGATATATACAAGCCCCAGGGCGCTATTGGCTAGGTTTCCTCCACTGCCCAACAAGAGCCCTCATTGGACACAGTGGGGAGACTCCCCAGACTCAACAGACACCCCTGGAAATACAGGACAGCCTAGTTGAATGATCAGGCCCCCCTGATAAGCAGACAGGGCCATATAAATGCTTTTTATTAGCACCTACCTAGGAGGGTGCTACACTATTGCTTATAACAGTGATCATCCCTGATCAGCCCCAATAATAGTACAGAGTCACAATGGTGACACTGAACTACTTTGATGACAGGATATAAAAAGAAAAGAAAAAAATCTCAGAAAAAGAAAAATAAATCTTAAAAAAAAAAGAAAATAAAATGTTTAAAAATTGGAATAACAAATTATTATTATTTTTACATACTGTCACCAGTCAATATTCTTGATCACAAAAATAAACAGAAAGTGTTCCTATGGTGGCCTCTAGTGTTTACAAAACCTTATAATTTGTAAAGGAGTGGACTCAAATAATTGCAGATCGATGGATACCTATTGATCCCAAAAGTACATGAAAAAAGTATTCTTGATCACTGCCACACCAATCATATGATGATGCTGTACTGCACTGGTGACAGTATGAAAAATAAAAAATAAAAATGTGAAAAAAAAAACAAAATTTTATTTAACTTCTTCATTTTCCAAAAAATTGTGCCAAAAAATTACAACTTCAAAAAACTTGCCACGCCTTTTACTAAACACCTTGGACTGCATACTTTTCAAAAAGGGGTCATTTGAAGGTATTTGTACTGTTCTGGCATTTTAGAGCCTCAAGATATGATAGGCTGTCCGTGCACCAGGATTTTTTTTATCAAAAATATCTGGCAGAATACATTTTGGCCTAAATTTATAAAGAAATTTGATTTTATATGCTATGTTTTACAATAGAAAATGTTAATTTTTTTTCTGTCTTTTTTCATAGCAAAAACTAAAAAACCGAGCCATGACTAAATACTACTCAAAGAAAATTATATTTGTGTGAAAAAAAAAAATGAATTTGCGTACAGTGTTGCATGACTGCGCAATTGCCAGTTAAAGTACCACAGTGTTGAATAGCAAAAAATGCTTTGGTCATGAAGTGGGTAAAACTTTCTGAAGATCAATTGGTTAAATGGACTCTTATGAGCAGTTACGAAACAAATTTTTACCCCGGTTTTCTGGAATTGTTTCTGTTTTTGGAATTGTTTCAGAAGGCAAGTTATGTCAGCGTTAGCAAGTGCTTAACTACTTAAGGATCAAGCCTATTTCTGACACATGTTGTTTACAAGTTAAAATCAATATTTTTTGCTAGAAAATTACTTAGAACCCCCAAACATTATATATATATATATATATATATATATATATATATATATATATATATATATATATATATATTTTTTTTTTTTTAGCAAAGATACTGGAGAATAAAATGGTGGTCATTGCAATATTTTTTTGTCACTCGGTATTTGCACAGCGGTCTTTAAAACACAAATGTTTTGGGAAAAAAAAACATTTAACAGCATTTAAAAAAAAAACGAAGCAGTACAGTTAGCCTAATTTTTTTGTATATTGTGAAAGATGATGTCACGCCGAGTAAATAGATACCTAACATGTTACAGTATAAAATTTCGCACACTCGTGGAATGGCAACAAACTACGGTGCTTAAAAATCTCCATAGACGACGCTTTAAAATGTTTTGCTTTTTTTAATGGTTACCAGTTTAGAGTTACAGAGTAGGTATTTTTCTTATAATTATTGCTCTCACTCTGGTGATTGCAGCGATACCTCACATGTGTGATTTTCATTTGTAGGCGCGATTTACATATGTGTTTTCTTTCAAGCTCACGATGACAGGGGCTCTTTAAAATTTTTATTTTTAGCACTGTTTTAATAAAAAAAAAAAAAAAATCTGATCACTTTTATTGCTGTCAAAAGAATGTAAACATCCCTTGTGACAGATACTCTTTATGAAGGCCCTAGACCCCTCCACTGCACTTGAAAGTATTCAAAATGCCCAAATCAGCATTTTTGAATAATGACAGTTTTTTAAATTCGGCGCCATTAGCCGCTGAGTAAACCGAAAGTGACGTCTTGACGCCGCTTCCGGGTTACTACATCGGAGACCCGATCAAAGCCGAATCCGGCTTTTTTCGGGACTCCAACCCGCTGGCGGAGATGTCGACTGGTTGCTCGGGTCTCCCAGGTGGTAGAGCTGTGGAAGGCGGAGGGAGGGGGGATGTCCCAAATCGCTCCTGAGCCGCATCGGCTGTTATCTTCTGAAAGCCGTCCACTGGCGCTAAAGAACAGTACCGGGTTGATGCCTGCAGCTGCAGGCATCATCCCTCAGAAAACCACTTCTCAGAGATGACGTACAGGTACGTCAATTCGTGGTAAGTGGTTAATAGGTTAGATCAGTGTTACCAAGAAACAAAGGCTTTAGTACACTTGTAAATACTGGAATAACTTGCCTTCTGAAACTATTTTCAACAGAAAAGCAGAGTACATATTTTTCTGGTATCTGTGCATCTGAGTCAGTTCAATATTGAGCCTTGCTGAAGACTCTTGAACATTTGTTTGGCACTCTCATTACACTGTATATACAGTATGTGGACCAAAGGTCTTCTGCCAGAGCCATTTGACTCGCTAGTCTGCTAATCTAAGTAGGACTAGAAAACAAAAGATGAGTTTCTTTATGCAGTTCCGCATGTAAGGCTCCATTCACACCTAAGCATATCATTTTCAGGGTTTTTTTCGTGCGTTTTTTAGGCGTTTGTTCGGGCGTTTTTCAGGCATTTTTTTTAGGCATTTTTTAGGCGTTTTTCAGGCGTTATTTTGCAGGCGTTTGGAGGCAGGCATTAACATCTAACAAAAACGCTTGTAATCTGCCAAAAAAGAAGCTCACATACTTTTTTGAGCTTCAGGCATTTTTCTTCAGGCGACAAAACGCTCATATGGGAGCAGGGGCTATTGAAATGAATGAGATTTTGTTTGTTGGGCGTTTTGAGACATCAGAGATGAGCGTTTTATGAGCTAAAAAACGCTCAGGTGTGAACAAGGCCTTAGGTGTGTTTTGAAAGACATGTTTGGTCACCCCAGTTATTCTGGGAGATCCCTGCTATGAATCAGATGGGTGGATGATGGAGTAAAAATTACAGGTGATTCCTAGAATCTTGGGATGACTTGTTTTTTCTGTTATATTTGCAAATACTGTACTGTTATACTCTGTCCAGGCAACAACATGATGACCCCATCACTTCTTGTAAACTTGCACAGAAGGGAGCTTTGATGACATCATTCTGATTCCCACAATATGTTATTAGTGCTTAAGCATAGTAGTCAAATGAGTCATGTGGCTTGTTTACAACACAGAATGATTAAACGGTAAATGTTCCTAGAATCATGTGAAGCTCAGTAGTAAATCACATATGTATTCTACTGAAATAACCTCTTTTCTAGACAGTAATGTAAGATTGAGTACCATTTGGCAGTGGACATAGTGTACATTAGTGTGGCCTATCATGCAGCTGTGGGCCTGTTGTGGCTCAGGCCTCCATCTTTTAAGGGGAAAAAAATGACAGCAGCTGTTTGTACAAAGTTTAAACATAACTTGCCTTACATTGTAAGGTTCCAACGCACATACAGTACCTGGCAGCAAGCCCATCCTCTAAAGGTTTCCCTATAACTCTGGCACTAGTTCAGCCAGCATCCTTTACAGTCCATGCATCACCGTGGCTTAGGGCACCATGTTGTTCAGAGGTGGCACACAGCTATCTACACTTTATTTTACTGTCAGTAATTTCTGTGTATAATAAACATTTACAATACAAAAAGTACCCTAGCACAGTTACCAGCTAGTCAGCACAAAAGCAAAGACTACACTGTTTCAAAAATTAGCTTTAAAGCAGCAGTATACTCCACTTTTTAACTTTTACCTACAGATAAGCCTATAATAAGGCTTACCTGTAGGTGAAATTAATATCTCCTAAACCTACACGGTTTAGGAGATATTTGCCATGCATGCAGCTGCTGACACCAGCAGCGCATGCGCTCTGAAGGTCCGGCAGACCTGAAAAGCAAACAACAACAGTTAACAAAAAAAAAAACACAGTAGCAATAAAACATTAAAGTGATACAAAAGTCTCTTATTTTTTCGTTAAAAATAACAAACAGGTTATACTTACCTGCTCTTTGCAGTGCTTTTGCACATTGCAGCCCAGATCCCTGGATCTCTGGTCCCGCTTCGGTGCTCCTGGCCCCTCCCTCCTGCTGAGTGCTCCCACAGCAAGCAGCTTGCTATGGGGGCACCCGAGCCAAGCCGTAGCTTCCTGTGTCCATTCAGACACAAAGCCATGGCCCAGTCCCACCCCCTCTCTCTCCTCATTGACTCACTGAATTTGATTGACAGCAGTGGGAACCAATGGCACCGTGCTGCTGTCTCAGCCAAGGAGGAGGGAGAGTCTCGAGCAACCAAGACATTCCTGCAACATTGCTGGATACAGATGTGCTCAGGTAAATATTTTGGGGGGCTGAGGGGGGCTGCTGCACACAGAAGGCTTTTTATCTTAAAGCAAAGAATGCATTAATATTTTGACTTTACAACCACTTTAACTTAATAAAAATGACAACTTTTTTTATTGAAAACATCGGCTGCAGGTGCCAACTCTGACCTTTCAGCAGAAGACTGGGTGGGAGACAATGTGAAGGAACTGGAGGCACTGTCAGCAACCCAATCTACTATCGCCTGTACTTGTTCTGGCCTCAACATTTGTAGAGGCGCATTAGGCCCTGCCAAATACTGCTGCAGGTTCTGTCGCCTACTCGCAGCTGAGAAAGGTGTTTCACTTGTGAGTGTAGCTGGCACAGATCGACCACGTCCTCTCCTTGCAACAGGAGCTCCACCAGCAGTACCACGACCCAGCACTAACATGGTGGAGCAGTATGTGTGCACACGCTTAGACGTACTGAATGACGGGTCTGCCCTCTTCAACTTCTGGGTCTCCAAGTTGGGCACATGGCCTGAGCCTGTCCTTTACGCCTTGGAGGTGCTGGCCTGCCCTGCAGCCAGTGTATTACCTGAACGGGTATTTAGCACGGCTGCGGGCGTTATCACAGACAAGCGCAGCCGCCTGTCCAGAGCCAATGTGGACAAGCTCACGTTCATTAAAATGAATCAGGCATGGATCCCACAGGACTTGTCCGTACCTTGTGCAGAATAGACGTGTATACCGGCCTTACCCAGCCATTGTTGTATTTGATCTTTCTTACTCTTTTGGGGTGTACCCTCATATAAAAAAAAAATTAAATTAAAAACCAAAACCAGTGTTTGCTACCTCGTCCTCCTCCTCCACCGCCACTGCCGCTTCCCCCTATACCGCCATATTCACCGCCACCGCAACCTTCTACTCCATATGGGCCTCGTCCTCCTCCTACATCATTCAAGATTATTATTTTTTATTTTCATGTATTTTATGTTATTTTAAGTTATTTCCCTATCCACATTTGTTTTCAGAGCACTTGCCATGCTCTTAAGAAGATTGTGCTGCCATTTACAGCCCTCTAGCCCTTTCCATGTGATTTTTAGAGCCATTTTAGTGCTCAAAAGTTCAGGTCACCGTTGACTTCAATGGGGTTTGGGATCGGGGTCAAGTTTGGGTTAAGTCCGGGTCACGAACCCAGATTTTTTTTTTCAAGTTCGGCTGGACCCGGACATCCAGGTGTTCGCTCAACTCTAGTAACAAGGTTTCCCGTTAAAAAAAGTGGGATTTTGTTTCAGAAGTGGTACTTTGGGGTTTTTCCATTTCTTTGGGGTTTTTTTTTACAATGTTGTACTTTCATAGAGCATCTTAAAGAACCAAAACATATCAGTCAGGTTCACCACACCCCCTTTTACAATTTAGAAGTAAAAGTTGAGAATACACTGGTTAGGCCTATTATCCCTGATGAAAACTGCCCTACTGCTGGCCAATTTTACACTGCTGTTTTCTTTGCACTTTATTACTTCTTGTAGTTAAATACCTGCCTGCACCCTCTTCCTCATTTTGGCCTAATCTCTGGTAAAAGCTCTGCCTGTGCTGTTTGTCTTAGTCCTTTTTTGGTTTAGCCTTGCTAATTACAATTGTCCTTCTGCTGGCCAATTTAACCCTGCTGTGTCAACTATGGTCTCCTGTGCTAATTTACTTAGTAAAACATCTTCCTGTACACTGTCTCTCTAGTATATTTTGGCTTATTCTCACTCATTTAAAATGTCCTACAGCTAGACACTTTTTTCACTGCTGAATCATCTGCAGTCTTTTATTTCCTAATATGGGTTTGATAGAAATTTCTCAGTTATACATTAGTGAAAACAGGCACAGTGCCAGGGAACTACTGGCCAATACATACCTGTTCAAGCAGGCCTAATACCACTTGAATTGAGTTTTGTGTTTGGTGGTACCATTAGTTCATGGCAACTTAGGGTGTTAGACATTTGTGGACCCGGCAAAATAATGTGGAGATGCACCATAGTTAGCGTAATAAATTGCCTGGCCTCTGAATTTAGCTCAGATGGCTTAGAAGGGTTATTAAAGGGCATTTGGATAAGTGAGTTCAATCTCTATAAAAGGGTGAGTTCCTATAAGCCATTTTGACAGTGTGCTTTAGCTGTGATAGGGGGAGCATGCAAGTGCTGTGGATAATGTGAATAGGGAGATAAGTGTAAGGAGATGTAAATCCTTACTGAAATTACTGAATATCCTGGAAAATGCTGTGTATCTGAGAGAATTTGGGGGTAGGGAAGAGAAGGGTTTTACTTTTTCTTACTGTTGCATTCTAATGCTGTTGTGGTCATGCACACTCTTTACAGCCTATCCCTGTCCACATGCACTACAGTGATAACAGAATAAATGTGTTTTTGATAGCAGGCTGCATGTGTTTTTTCAAAGGGCATATATTTTACAACTGTTGTTAGCCAAAACAGATTTTTTAACAGGCCCTTTTTTAAAAAAGCACCTTCTTTGAAAAGGTCCACTCTTTTGAAAAAGCCCCAACCCCCCCAAGCCGAATTGGCTGCAAAATTTGATTTAAAAATAAAGCTGTTGCCAAAAAAAAATTACCTTAGCCTAGGGTGATGTCTCTGACCCTAACGGTTGCTTCCTGGGAGGGTTGAGCACTCAAAATCCCATCAAGAATATATCCGTGCAACATGCTGGAGTACATTTTTGCAGGTTTTTGAGTGTCCAGTTATCCCAGGAGGCAGCAGTAAGACACGATTACATCACTTTGAGAAAAAAAAAAACACAGTAACCCAAAACACCCACATCCTTACCCTATGCGCTCTGCAACCCCTTGTCAAATATTAAAGATAAAAATAAAACTTAGAAAAAAATAAATGATTACTGTGAATCTCCCACTCTGGGACCACCTGAGCCAGAAAATTTCTGCTAGATTATATAGGTTGGGTTGCAGCGAAAAGAGCTTTGCTAAAGTGGGGCTCAGGCTGTCAGATTTGGGTTGGTTATATTGTAAATATATATTTTACAGCTCTAGATGTTTTTTTTTTGACAACACAATGGCTGCAGGCCAAGCCAGAAGCTCCAGTACATACTGTACCAGTTTCAGCCACCGATCCACCCTAGTCGGTTCATAGGTTCCTCATTTCTGAAAGTATAAGGAAAAACACGGGGGGGGGGCACCAGGCTAAGTTCAGTTTTAAAATCATCTTGATTTGATAAAAACACAAGAATAGCACCTGACATGTTGGTGGAAACAAGTAGACATATCTGATAATCCATGACTGGGCATGGGGGGATCTATTGTGAAGCCCTAGTTGGATGCAGAACCAGCGTTGTAGGCCGGCTATGAAAAAGAAACCAGGAAGCGGCCAGAGGTGAAGACTTCCCACTTCTTCCGAAAGAAAGTTGGAGGGGTTCGTATGAGGCCGCATGGTAAGGTCCATATGTTCTATCTTCCAAAGTGCAAGAAGGTCAGCTCTCAGTTTTATGATTGTAGAAGGGGAGGCATCAATCCAGTGTTTGAGTATGGCCCTGTGAGCAATCATATAGCATGTGGAAAGCCAAGGTTTAAAGCACTGCAGAGAAGATCTGTGGTGAGAGGATACAGAAGCGAGTTGCGTGTTCAGGTATCCGAACAGTAGAGCATATACATCCTTGGGTAAGGGTACATTCACAAGGCGGGAGGCAAAACGGAGAAGACTATCCCAGAAGGCTGAGATGGGGGGGCATTCCCAGAGTTTGTGGAGTAAAGTGGGGTGTAGAGAGTGGCATAGTGTGCAGTAGTGGTGATGGAGATCTCGCGAAGTGCGAAGGTGAGGAAAATAGGCCCTGTGCAAGATCTTAAATTGCTGCTCCCTCCAAAATTAATTTTGAACATAACGGCATGTATAGCGGTACCCTTGTAGAGCTTAGCATTGGGCATGAGGAGAGTTAAGTACTTTGTTCCACGGAGAGGCTATTTGCACGGAAACAGCTTGGAGACTGTTCGCATTGAATGGTTGGTAGAGATGAGAAATCTTGTGCTTGTGAGACAGAATCCAAGTGTCCAGTTGAGAAGCTTTAAATCTGAGCGATCTGGAAGAGCACAGAGAACTGGCGAAGCTAAGGCATTGCTGAATAAACAGGTGATGTTGTGGGGCGACTCCATAGAGTTTGGAAAGGTCCGCAAGAGACAAGGGTGCTCCAGAGACATCATCATACAGTTGGGACATTTTGGTTAAACCACGAGAAAACCAAGAAGAGCAGATTTGATGCTGATGAGCTTGGGAGAACAGGGGGTATTCATAGGTACATTGAATTGTTTTCGAACCGCCCTCCACGTTGCAATAGTGTCTCTGAGCAAGATGTTAGTTCTGAGATGTGGAGGTAGGTCCTTATGGGCACAGTGTAGCAGAGAGACCAGATCATAAGGAGCTACCATACTCAATTCTAACTCGTAATTGGTGTATCTAGACTCCTGTCATATTCAGTCCAGGCAACCTCGCAGTAGGCAAGATAAGTTATAAAGTCTAGCATTAGGCAGACCTATCCCCCCCTCTTTCTTTGTGAGGAATAATTTAGTGAGTGCTATCGGAGGCCGGCGACCCCGCCATAAGAATAAAGTGAGAGCTTTTTGAAGCCTTTGGATATCCTTGTGTTTTAGCAGGAGTGGGATGGTTTGCATCGGGTACAACAGCTTGGGGAAGCCTGATATACGGAAAAGATGACATCTGCCAAAAAAGGATATGGGTAGGGAATTCCAATTTTGAAGATCAGCCAACAATCTGTCTATGGCCGGGGAAAAATTAAGACGATAAATGGATGAAGGGTGTGGACCTATTTTGATTCCAAGATATGTAATGTGAGTTTTAGCCAGTTTCAAAGGAGATGAGGAGGCCCACGGGGGGAACCCGTGTGGTGTTAAGGGGTAATATTTCACTCTTTGAAAAATGTATACGTAAGGCGGAGCAGTGACGAAAGGATTCAAATAGGGATTGTATGACAGGGAGGTCATGAGGGGGATCCGAGGTGAAGACAAGGACATCATCCGCGAACAATGCAGAATGAAGCTCCGTGTCTCCCACTCGTATCCCCCGCAGCATGGGATGGGAGGTTAGGGTCCTGGAGAGTGGTTCAACTGCTAGATTGAAGAGAAGGGGGGAAAGAGGGCATCCCTGCCTAGTACCTTTGAACAAACGAAAGGGCTTCGAAGAAAGTCCAGCAGCCATGACCTGGGCTGATGATGAGGAATACATGGTTTGGATCAAATGGAGAAAGGGGCTGGAAAAGCCGAATCTCCGCAGGACCAAGTCCAGCCAACGGAAGCTGACATCATCAAATGCCTTTTCGGCATCAAGGGTGATAATGGCAGAGTCCAAGCTGGGGTTGGCCCTTGCCGTCTCCAGAGCAACCAGAACCTTTTGAATATTCGAAGTGGCTGAGCGTCCCTGGGTGAAGCCAGATTGGGCGGGGTGGATGATGGTGGGGAGGAATGAGGCTAGATGATTACCTATAATTTTTGAGAGTAATTTGGAATCTAAGTTGAGTAGGGAAATGGGGCGGAAAGAGCCAGGGTCTAGAGGGTCCTTGCCCTTTTTTGGAATAAGCTTTATGAGGGATTGAAAGCCAGTGGGGAGATAGGGGTTTCCCTGAAAGGTATGATTAAAAACGTTACAAAGGGTGGGTGCAAGTGTAGGGGCCATCATTTTATAAAAGTCGGAGGTGTAACCATCCGGTCCAGGTGCTTTGCCAGGAGGTAATTGTTTTATAGAAGTCAACACTTATTCTACAGTGATGGGGCATTAAGGTGGTCAAGATGTCCCTCTGCCACTCTGGGCAGTTGGGCAGCGGCGAGGAATTCAGAGGCAGCTGCCTCATCAATAGGGTCTGGACCATATAGCGAACTGTAAAACTGTTCTAGGACCTTAACAATTTCAGTGGGGGAGTCCACTACTGTGCCCTGGGCGTCACTAAGAGCCGAAATGTTCATTGGGGTAAATGGAGGCTTGCAAAGGGAAGCCAAAAGCTTCCCCGGCTTGTTCCCAAACCTGTGGAACTGCCAGTCTCTGAAGGAGGAGTGCAAGCTCTCCTGTGCCTCGGCCCATTTTTCGAAGAGCAGCTTAGCCGTTTTCCATTTTTCCCTGTTAAGGGGGGTGTTTGAGCGATTAAGGGCAGTCTGAGCCTCTCTAAGGCCCTGACTGGCTGCCTGATGGGCAGCATTGATTCTCTTTTTATAGGCCGAGGCATAGGAGAGGACGCGACCCCTTAAGACAGCCTTTTCCATCTCCCATAGAAGGGTCGGGGAGCAGCCAGGGGATGAATTGTGGGTCAGGAAGTCGTGCCAAGTGTCTTGAAGAATGGTGCGGATGTCCTTATCCTTAGCAAGATAAGAAGGAAATCTCCAGGGTTTTTCTACCAGGGGTGGTGGTAGAGAAGAAAACAGCAACAGATACGGGGGCTTGATCTGAAATTACAATGTCATGGATCGCGGAGTGGGAAGTGAAGGGTAGCATTGGGTCGTTAGAGAAGACATAGTCTATTCTAGAGAGAGTGTTGTGGGGGTGTGAGAAAAAGGTGAATTCCCTATCAATAGGGTGGGACAATCTCCAGGTGTCAGTGAGGAGGAGACTAGTAGCAAAGGAAGCCAAAGAGGAGGGAGAAAGTGCAGTGTGGGGATGGGAGGGCACGGAAGCCCCTGCTCTGTCTTCCGAGGGGACCATACATTGGTTGAAGTCCCCCAACACCAACAGATGGAGGTGTAGGTAGGGAGCTAAAAGTGGTGTGAGGGATTGGAAAAAGGACTTCGGGGGGGAGTTAGGTGCATAAATCCCCACCAAAGTCCATATCTGCTGCAGAGTTTGGAGGTGTAGGATAGCAACTCGCCTCTGCTCATCAAAGTGGGAGGATAGAATTACACTAGGGTGACGCTTGTGGATGAGTATCACCACTCCACCCTTCCCTTTGACTGCAGGGGAACCATAAACTTGGCCAACCTACAACTTTTTCATGCAGTGGAAATCTTCCTCTTGCAAGTGTGATTCCTGTAGGACCGCCACGTCTGCCTTCAGGCGTCTGAGATGCCGAAGAATGGCCATGCATTTGTGTGGGGATCTGAGGCCCTTGACATTCCAGATTACCACTGTCATATGAGTAGCCGGGACTGGATAGGACTAGAGAGCAGACTCAAAAACCTGAATGTAAACACTACAACATAAGAATGACTCCATACACCATAACGCATGTGGTAAGATAAACCAAGAAGGGATATGACAAGAGAGGAATGAATAGGAAAGAGGGTTAAGGGAGCCTTAGCAAGGCCTAGAAACAGAAGTCCCGAAGGACACAATCTAGGAAGCCTGAACTTCGCTTTTTTCCACATGTAACATAGGTCATCGTATGGAACAGTGTTACCGTTCAGCTGATTCTCGACCCAAGGGAGATCGTGAGAGTAGTAGGGGTGAGCCCACAGGCCCGAAAATCAGATTCCGGTAAGACTGTACCCCAAGAGAGAGAGGAGATGTCCATTCACAGGAGCTGGCAGCTGCTGCAAGAAAAGAAACTAGCCTTCAGACCTTGGATCCTTAGCGGGGGCGTGATCGGGATCTATGGCCCGAGAGCCGTTGTTTTTTGGCTGAAGTGAAGAAAAAGACAGGCGCCACTGTAGTTAGCCAGAAAAGTTTATTGCACAATATACATAATAACTTACACATAGGTAAGCTCCAGTCCGTATGGCAGCGTCTCCAGCGCAGTTATTATGTATATTGTGCAATAAACTTTTCTGGCTAACTACAGTGGCGCCTGTCTTTTTCTTCACTTCTGCCAGCGGATTCTTCGGAGTTTTCCTGTCAGTGCTGCCTTGTATCCAGCCATTTGGGACAGTCCCGAAACAAGAATCTGGAGCATCCCCCGCGCCCCTTCTACAGTGGTGGACTCCTTTCTTTCTTGCCTGGTCAGAAGCGCCCAACAAACATTTTTTCTGAACGTTGTTTTTTGGCTGACTCCCTTCTGGGGCTCCTTTTATCCCGGGGGTCGGAGAACGTTGAGAGGGGTGACCAGAGGGGGCATCCAGAGTGATATGCAAGGAGGACTGGATATAATGGCTTGCTTTCTCCGGATGGGTGAAGGATTTGACTTCCCCTGAGGCATCAGTGATACGAAGTGTTGCCGGGTAGGCAAGGGTAAATTTGATAGACTTGCTATACAGGGATTGGCAAATAGGTTGGAAAGCTTTTCTGAGTTTTGAAACTTCCTGTGAATAGTCCGCAAAGACTAGGAGCTTGTGTCCATCAATTTGCAGGCCTTTGGAGTTTCGAAAAGATTTGGGAATATGCTGCCTGTCAGCATAGTTGAGATATCTGACTATGAGGGGACGGGGGGACCGCCGCTCGTTAGAAGGGGGGCCAATTCTGTGTGCTCATTCCACAGAGCAGGGAGAATTAATCCCCAGGGCTGCAGGAGCGAGACATGCAGATGTCAGTCAGTGAGTCTGATTAATAGGTTGCAGGTAAGCCAGTTATCCTCAGGTTGTTACGCCTCGAGCGGTTTTCAAGGTCATCTAACTTGTCTAATATATACCGCTGGGTTTGTCTGGCTTGCTGATCGAGTGAAAATGAGCCTTGGACCTCATCTTCTATATCGGACATTCTATTTTCCTGTTCAGACAGCCTATGGGAGTGTTCCCCCAGTTCCCGCCAGAGCTGAGCCATCCCTGAGGAGATTGCTTTGTCCACCGCCGCAGTGATGGTCGGGGACAGGAGAGCAGCCACTGCCTGTGCCAGCGATGCCACTTTGGCCTCAGGGAGAGGGGATGGCACGCTCAGAGAGGAGGATGAGGCGGCGGGCAGGGCCGCGTCCGCCATGTCTATGGCGCCTGAGGCCTGGTCCGGAGAGGGAGCCTTGCCCGTAGGGGCAGATGAAGGGGGGCCATGGAGAACAAGTTTGTCCATTCCCACCAGGTCCGGAACGATGTGGGAAGCTCTCTCGAGGGTCTGATGGCTCAGATGGGCGATGGATGCAGGCAAGTTAGCCGATGAGACCGGAGCCGCTGTTCCGCGCTGCCTGTTACATGGGTGCCGGAACCGGAAGTCATAGAAGGTTTTTAATGCATAAATGCATTAAGATAAAAAAAAAAACCTTCTGCCTTTACAACTCCTTTAACCCACCACCCCCTTCTGCATTTGTGACAAAATCAGTGAAAGTTAACTCCCTCTCCCCCCCATTGGTGGTCATGGGAAGGGTTACATTTCAATGCCACTGACTACCAGTATGGGGGAGGGTGTTAATAAAAAATGACACCTAGAGGTTATTAATGCATACACTGACATAAATGATAGAAGTTTTTAATGCCTCCTGATTCCTGTGTTGGGGGTTTTTGTAGCATCCACTGACATCAATGCTGGCTGTTATTAACCACATTAAGACCGCCCGCCGCAGATTTACTGCGGCAGGCAGCCTCAACTGCGTGAACTGGCGTAGCCCTACTAGGCAGCGGTGATGCCGATTCATGGGGACCAGTGGCACCGATAGCCGCCGGCCATCCGCGATTGCTCCCTGCTGAGAGAGGACGGTCAGCTGTTGTAAACACAGCTGACCGTTCTTCTCTCTAAAATGATCACAGAGCGCCTGTGATCCTTCTATATATGATCATAGGTCTCTATGATCATTTCACAAGCCCATCCCCCATACAGGTAATAAACACTCCCCTAGGCTCACATGTAACCCTTTTATCACCCCTAGGTTAACACCTTTCCTGCCAGTGTCATTATTACTGTAACAGTGCATATTTTTAGGACTGATTACTGTAGTAATGTCACTGGTACCCCCAAAAGTGTCAAGGGGTCCGATCTGCTCCGCCGCAATGTCACAGTCCCACTAAAAATCACAGATCACCACCATTACTAGTAAAAAAATAAATAAAAATGACATAAATATTTCCCCTAGTTTGTAGACACGATTACTTTTGCGCAAACCGATCAAAATACGCTTATTGCAATTTTTTTTTTTTTATGAAAAATATGTAGCAGAATACAAATTGGCCTAAAAGGATGAATATTTTAGATTTTTTTTTTTTCGAAATGTTGCTTTTTTTTTTGTTTATAGCGTAAAAAAAAAGCTCTATTTGTGGGGAAAAAAAAGGACATCAATTTTATTTTGATACAGCATTCCACAATTTTCTGTTTAAATAACGCAGTGCCAAATCGCAAAAAATGGCCTCTCATTAAGGGGGCAAAGCCTTCCAGTCCAGAAGTGGTTAAGGAGTCCACTGGCATCAATGCTGGGGGTAATTCTTGCGTCCGGGTAGGGGGCACGCAGTTTGGCATCTTCGCCCTGGGCACTGATTGACCTTGTCCCGCCACTGCTGACTGTGCTTCCTTAATCTCCTCCTTTCAACACCTTTGTAATTCAGAAGCCAGACTCTCAGGAAATGTGTGACCCAGCAGTACATATTCACAAACTATACTACTAAATTCTTTTGCCAATGGCCAATTTGTATGAAGTCGAGAACTTTAGCTTTATTTTAATCAAGAGAAAACTTTACTATAGATACCAGATCTCTTGTTGGCTGTTAATGCCCCCATTCAGTTATAATAACATACTATGTTATAGACACTTACATTAGATCAAAGACTGCCGATCACTCAGTTCTCGATCTTCAGTGAGCAGGGAGTCGGTGACTATCAGTCACCAGCTCTCTGCTCTGCCCCTCCAGTGCTCACTAGAGCACCGGGCTGTGAAGGGGGAGGGAAATGGCTGGCTCAGGCTCTCAGCAGCACGCATCAGGCATCTGGATAAATCCTGGCATTATTGTCAGAGCTGCTGCCATATGAATCTGAGTCACAGGAGTGCAGGGCTTTGGCCATACATCTCCTTTTACCACTTGACCTCCCAAAGGTTTCACCCCCCTTCCTGACCAGAGCCTTTTTTGCAATTTGGCACTGCGCTACTTTAACTGGTAATTGCGTAGTCATGCAACGCTGTACCCAAACAAAAATTTTTCCCACAAATAATAAAAAGAATAATAAAAAATATCCAATAAAATAAATTGTTGTCATATATTTAAGCCAAAATGTATTCAGCTACATGTCTTTGATAAAAAAATCCCAATAAGTGTATATTTATTAGTTTGTGCAAACGTTATAGCGTCTTCAAACTATGGTATATATACTGGAATTAACACAGCTTTTACTTTCTGACTGCCTATCTCATTTCTTGAGGTGCTAAATGGCAGGTCAGCCCCCCTCAAACTACCCATTTTTGGAAATTAGACACCCCAAGGAATTTGCAGAGAGGCATGTTGAGCCCATTGAATATGTTATTTTTTTGTCAAACGTTTTTGAAAAATGACAAAAAAAAAAGATTTTCACACAAAGTTGTCATTTTTTTCTAAATATTTTATTCATAATTTTTTCATTAACAATTATATACAATCTTTGTATCATATAATATTTACATTAAAATAAAGGGGAGAACTATAACATCAATATTCCTTCCACAAAAGAAAAGAAAAACAACAAAAGAGAAGTAGTCTTGACTTATATTATTCCCCCGGTGATCTTATCTTTTTAGATACCCTCTGTATTCTAATCTCCAAATTTATTCTCAAACCCATCCCAAACAAAACAAAACAAAAAAAAAAATTATATAAAGGGGAATAAGGGGGGGGGGGATTAGAAACAAGGGGAGTCCTCTTTGTGCTTAAGCTTTCATTGATCTCCTGTGCCTTCATACGGGACTATTTTTCCTCGAGATAAAAAATTAATTCCATCTACTCCATATCAATTTATATTTTTCTATTTTATGGTTTGCATTTAATACAATATTTTCTAGTTTATAGACCTCTTCCACCTTATTAATCCACATATTAATATCTGGTGGTACCTAATTTTTCCACTTTAAGGTGCACATTTTCGCGGCATTCAGTAGATGGGGGATTATCAAATTTTTATATTGATTTCTTGGGATGTTAGTCTTGTGCAGGAGGAAGAGGGCTGGATCCATTACCAACTGCTATTCCGTAAAGGTCTGTGTTATTTCATAGATCTGTTTCCAGAATTTTTCCATTTTGGGACATGACCAAAAGATATGTAATAGTGTCCCTCTTCCCTCTCCACACCTCCAGCACCTATCTGTATTTTTTTGTGATATTTTATTCAATTTTACCGGAGTTTGGTACCATCTAGACATTATTTTGTAATTCACTTCTTGTATTTTTGTACATATGGATGTTGTGAAGGCCAATTGGAACATTCGACCTTTCTCTACTTCGGTGAAGGAGCTATTTAATTCCTTCTCCCATTCATTTATGTAAGACAGCTGGTAGTTGTCCCCTTGTCCAATCAGCATTGCGTACAGCTTAGATATGGTATGTGCTAACGTCCCTTTTTGTAAGCATATCTCTTCGAATTGTGTGTATTCTAGGTCTTCTCGGTTAGGTTTTGGTAAGGACCTCAAGAAATGTTTAAGCTGGACCGCTCGCCAGTAGTCCAGCCGAAAATCTCCCGTAGGGTCCATTAACTCTCTCTCCGTCGGCCATCCCTCCCATGTTAGGAAATGATCCACCCGGAAAAAGCCATTTTCCATCAAATTCGTAAATATTTTATCTTGATATCCAGGGGTGAATTTGGGGTTTCCCAACACCGGAAATAGGGCCAACTTTCCTCTTGTCAACTTATATTGTTTAAACATTTTTGCACATACTCTGATTGTATGTCCTATAAGCGGATGCGACCGCATAGATTCTGGCAGGGATCGGCTGCAAAATGGGGCTCTTCTCAATGGTATTTCAGATTGTGCCTGTTTAATATTTGGCCATAATTTTATTTCCATATGTCGACACCAATCCACAAATCTACCCAGCTATATAGCCTGATAATACTTCCCCATGTCTGGTACCGATAGTCCTCCTTCCTCCTTTGGTAGTGTCATGACTCTCTTACTAAGTCTAGGGTGTTTGGCTGCCCATATGAACTCCTTCAATATAATGTCTATTTGTTTGAAATATCTTTGCGGTATCGATATAGGTAGGGTTTGAAACAAATACAAAAATTTTGTCAAGATAGTCATTTTTACAATATTGCATCTTGCCATCCAAGAAAACAATCCCTTGCCCCCTTTTTGCAGTAAGGTACGTATAGATATCAGTAGTGGGTGGTAGTTATCTCCATACAGCTGGGAGAACTCTGACGGTATATATATTCCCAAATATTTCAGTGCCCCTCTTCTCCATTTTAATCCGAAATGTAACTTTAATTGTTGTAGTGTTTTTTGTCTTAACCCCACCCCCATTTACTTATATTTATTTTAAGATTAGACAATTCTCCATAGGAGATTCGGGAGTGAAATAATCAGATTTGTAAGAGTAAACAGCATATCGTCTGCGAAAGCTGATATCTTATGCTGTGTTTGACCAATCTTAATTCCTGTGATATCTGAATTTAAACGTATTTTACATAGAAGGGGTTCCAGGGTCAAAACAAATAATACAGGCGAAAGGGGACACCCTTGTCTAGTTCCATTTCGGATCTGGAAATCTTCCGACAATATGCTGTTTACTCTTACTTTCGCTGAGGGGTTGGAGTAAATCTGTGATATCCAATTCAATACAGTAGCATCCATGCCCACATACCTTAATACCGCAAACATAAACTCCCACCTTACTCTGTCAAAAGCTTTTTCAGCATCTGTACTTATGAATATACTTTTTATCTGTTTTTGCTGAGCTACATATAACAAATTTAATACTTTTAACGTATTATTGCGGGCTTCTCTCGTCGGTATAAATCCCACTTGGTCTAAGTTAACCAATTTTACCAAATATTTTTGGATTCTAGTAGCTATAATTTTTGTAAATAATTTCAAATCTGTATTTAATAAAGAAATTGGCCTATAGCTTGAGCAGGATGCAGGATCTTTATCTTCCTTAAGTATTACTGTTATGTGGGCTTGTAGTGATTCTCTCAATATCTTCTTACCGTTACCCCATGCGTTAAACATTTCCACCATAAATTTCCCCAACTGTGGAGCGAACATTTTATAATACTGGATGGTATATCCATCTGGGCCTGGTGCTTTCCCTGCTTTTGTATTAGAGACACAGTTGTCATTTTAATAATACAATGCCTTGCGAAAGTATTTGGCCCCTTTGCATTTTTTGACCTTTTGCCACATTTCAGGTTTCAAACATAAACATATAAAACTGTAATTTTTTGTGAAGAATCAACAACAAGTGAAGTGGGACACAATCATGAAGTGGAACACAATTTATTGGATATTTCAAACTTTTTTAACAAATAAAAAACTGAAAAATTGGGCGTGCAAAATTATTCAGCCCCTTTACTTTCAGTGCAGTAAACTCTCTCCAGAAGTTCAGTGAGGATCTCTGAATGATCCAATGTTGACCTAAATGATTAATGATTATAAATAGAATCCACCTGTGTGTAATCAAGTCTCCATATAAATGCACCTGCACTGAGATAGTCTCAGAGGTCCGTTTAAAGCGCAGAGAGCATCATGAAGAACAAGGAACACACCAGGCAGGTCCGAGATACTGTTGTGGAGAAGTTTAAAGCCGGATTTGGATACAAAAAGATTTCCCAAGCTTTAAACATCCGAAGGAGCACTTTGCAAGCGATAATATTGAAATGGAAGGAGTATCAGACCATTGAAAATCTACGAAGACCTGGCTGTCCCTCTAAACTTTCAGCTCATACAAGGAGAAGACTGATCAGAGATTCAGCCAAGAGGCCCATGATCACTCTGGATGAACTGCAGAGATCTACAGCTGAAGTGGGAGACTCTGTCCATAGGACAACAATCAGTCGTATACTGCACAAATCTGGCCTTTATGGAAGAGTGGCAAGAACAAAGCCATTTCTTAAAGATATCCATGAAAAGTGTCATTTAAAGTTTGCCACAAGCCACCTGGGAGACATACCAAACATGTAGAAGAAGGTGCTCTGGTCAGATGAAACCAAAATCGAACTTTTTGGCAACAATGCAAAACGTTATGTTTGGCGTAAAAGCAACACAGCTCATCCCCCTGAACACACCATCCCCACTGTCAAACATGGTGGTGGTGGCAGCATCATGGTTTGGGCCTGCTTTTCTTCAGCAGGGACAGGGAAGATGGTTAAAATTGATGGGAAGATGGATGGAGCCAAATACAGGACCATTCTGGAAGAAAACCTGATGGAGTCTGCAAAAGACCTGAGACTGGGACAGAGATTTATCTTCCAACAAGACAATGATCCAAAACATAAAGCAACATCTACAATGGAATGGTTCACAAATAAACATATCCAGGTGTTAGAATGGCCAAGTCAAAGTCCAGACCTGAATCTAATCGAGAATCTGTGGAAAGAACTGAAAACTGCTGTTCACAAACGCTCTCCATCCAACCTCACTGAGCTCGAGCTGTTTTGCAAGGAGGAATGGGCAAAAATTTCAGTCTCTCGATGTTCAAAACTAATAGAGACATACCCCAAGTGACTTACAGCAAAAGATGACGCTACAAAGTATTAACTTAAGGGGGCTGAATTATTTTGCACGCCCAATTTTTCAGTTTTTTATTTGTTAAAAAAGTTTGAAATATCCAATAAATTTTGTTCCACTTCATGATTGTGTCCCACTTGTTGTTGATTCTTCACAAAAATTACAGTTTTATATCTTTATGTTTGAAGCCTGAAATGTGGCAAAAGGTCGAAAAATTCAAGGGGGCCGAATACTTTCGCGAGGCACTGTATATATTGCTCACACGTGCCATGGTATATGTTTAATTACACCCTAAAATACATTCTGCTGCTCCTCCTGAGTATAGGTATACCACATGTGTGAGACTTTTTGGGAGCCTAGCTGCGTACAGGACCCCGAAAACCAATCACTGCCTTCAGGATTTCAAAGGGCTTAAATTGGTCATTTCACTCCTCACTACCTATCATAGTTTCAGAGGCACTAAAATAGATAGCACAACCCCCCCCCCCCCCCCAAATAACCCCTTTTTGGAAAGTAGACACCCCAAGCTATTTGCTGAGGGGGATGTTGAGCCCATGGAATGTTTTATGTTTTGCCACAAGTTTCTGAAAAATGGCAAAAATGTTTTTTTTTTCTCAAAGTTGTCACTTAAACTATATATTACTCACACATGCCATGGGTACACCCAAAAATACATTCTGCTGCTTCTCCTGAGTATAGTATGTGTGAGACTTTTTGGGAGCCTAGCCGCGTATGGGTGCGGAAAACCAATCACCGCCTTCAGGATTTTAAAGGGCGTAGATTGTTCATCTCACTTCCTCGCTACCTATTACAGTTTCAGAGGCCCTGAAATGGAAAAATAGCACAACGGGCAATTTCTGCCTCTCAATTATGCTCCCAATGACACCATTGCTCCTTTTAGCTCTCTGTAAGGGCGTAATTCTTCCCAATGATGACAAGAGTAAGGAGCATTCTTCCCACTACAAGAAGAGAAAAGACCGGGCGCCGATCTAAGTGTAGCAATAAAACATTTAATAGCAATAGCAAGAGTACTACTCACAGGAGTACATTAAAAACAGGCATCTCAATAGTGGGTGTGCAGAGTTCGTCCGGGGGGTCCTCCAGAAGTCCTGTTGGAACTGGTGCTGCGAGGGATAAGCTGCGGTCTCCTGGTGCGGGACGCGCTGATCTCTCTGTGTTGATCCGGCAGCGTGAGTCCGTAGGATGGAGGGCCGTGGTGTCACTTCCTGGTCGACTCTGCGTGCTTGAACGGCGACGCGTTTGCGGAGCATGCGCTCCTTCTTCGGCCTGAAGAAGGAGCGCATGCTCCGCAAACGCGTCGCCGTTCAAGCACGCAGAGTCGACCAGGAAGTGACACCACGGCCCTCCATCCTACGGACTCACGCTGCCGGATCAACACAGAGAGATCAGCGCGTCCCGCACCAGGAGACCGCAGCTTATCCCTCGCAGCACCAGTTCCAACAGGACTTCTGGAGGACCCCCCGGACGAACTCTGCACACCCACTATTGAGATGCCTGTTTTTAACGTACTCCTGTGAGTAGTACTCTTGCTATTGCTATTAAATGTTTTATTGCTACACTTAGATCGGCGCCCGGTCTTTTCTCTTCTTGTTTTGGGTCATACAGGGTTACTTCACCCTTCACTGGAGGCAGCCATTGAAGTGTTTAGCAAGCCACACCGAACTTTGTGTACCGAAGCCCACCTTGCCATACCTTGCTATATGCATAGAAACTGTTTACAGTTCTGACCATCTGATTGCGCTAATCTCTCCTCTCCTCCTTGCAAGCATTCTTCCCACTGACTGTCACACTAATGTGTCATGAGTTGTAGATTTTTCATTTTTAGCAGGGGTTTGCCGAGACTAGAAATTTTATTTCAAGGGTTCCTCTGTGTTGAAAAGGTTGAAAAAGACTGCTCTATACCCATAGCATGTGTGAGCACTATATCATTTAAGTGACAACTTTGTGTAAAAAAAAAAAACTTGTAAACAGAAACTTGTGGCAAAACATAAAATATTCCACTCAAAATGCATCTCAGCAATTACCTTGGGTTGTCTACTTTTCAAAAAAGGTAATTTGGGGGGTGTTTGGACTGTCCTGGCATTTTATGCACAACATTAGAAGGTTATGCCACACATCACCCACTCTTCTAACCACATGAATACCAAGCCTTCGCTGACACTTTTTGTTTACATGAACAAACTTTTTTTTTTTTGCTAGAAAATTACAATGAACTCCCAAACATTATATATTTTTTTAAAGCAGAGGCCCGGCAGAATGCAATATGGTGGGTATGGTGGATATGGTATTGCAAGTTTTTTGTCATATGGTATTTGTGCAGCAACTTTTCAAAATCAAACACTTTTATTGCACAAAAATACAATATATTGCCCAATTGTTTGGTAACATATAAAAAATGACCTTATGCTGAGTACATAGATACCAAATACAACATACTTTAAAATTGCGCACGCCCGTGCAGCCCTGACAAACTATGTACATTTTTAAAAGCCTTTGAAAGCCTTTACAGGTTACCACTTTGGATTTATAAAGGAGCGCTAGTGCTAGAAATACAGCCCTCGATGGCATTCGAGGTGATACCTCACATGCATGGTGCAATTGTTTACATATGACACAAGACCAATGCTTGCATTCGCCTTTGCACTGGGGGAGACAGCGGTGCTTTAATTTTTTTTTTTATTTCTTATGTATTTTACCTTTTTTTTATTTATTTTTTCACTGTCCTTTTCATTTTTTTTATCACTTTTATTGTTATTACAGGAAATGTAAATATCCCCCTATGATAACAATAGTTAGTTACAGGCAGTGACAGCTACTCTTTTGAAAAATTTGGGGTTTATTAGACTCTAGATCTCTCCTCTGCCCTTAAAGCATCTGACCACACCAAGATCGGTGTGATAAGATACTTTCCAAATTTAAAAATGGCTCTGTTGATATCCAGCAAAATCGAAGTGATCAAATGCTTGTAGCTTCCGGTTTCTTAGGCCATAGAGATGTTTGGAGTTGTTCCGGTCTATGGTCAGCTGGCAGAATCACCAGCTGCATTCTGGGGTTTCCCGGTGGGACAGAAGAGCCCGAGAAAACCTTGGAAGGCGGCAGATTGTTTTCTAAAAACAATCTAGCAGCTAATTAGCTCGCTAGGGTTGCTTTTAAATGAAAGCCGACCGCTGGCTGAAAAAAAGATACCAAGATGATGCATAAACCTGCAGGGATCATCCCGGTATAACAACCCAAATCTCTGCCAGAAAAAGTGTGTGGTAAGCCCACTATTAGGTTATACCACCAGGGCCGTCTTTAATATTCATTGGACACTGGGCAAACATTTTCAGGAAGACTCAAAATCAGTTTACTGCAGAAGATCAAGCAGCAATTGCAATTGGTTGCCAGAGGTACAGTATATTATTATCGCTTACTGACTGGTTTGCTAAATGATATTGCACATCATTACTGCTCACTGATAGATGTACTACAGGAGATGGTCAGAGACTACAGACATACAACAGGTGATACCCAGAGACTGCTAATCTAGTACAGGAGGTGGCCAGAGACTGCGGGTCTAGTACAGGGGATAACCAGAGACTGTGGATCTAGTACAGGGGATAATAAGACACTGGGTCTCTAGTACAGGGGATAACCAGATACTTTGTAACTAGTACAGTGGATAACCAGAGACTGCTGATCTAGTACAGGGGATAACCAGAGACTGCGGATCTAGTACAGGGGATAACCAGAGGCTGTGGAGTAGTACAGAAGATTCCCAGAGGCTGTGGAGTAGTACAGGAGATAACCAGAGACTGTAGATCTAGTACAGGAGATAATCAGAGACAGAGACTGCAGATCTAGTACAAGGGGTGATCAACTAAGAAACCATTTTAAAATGTTATCTATCAGCTATACTGTAACAAAATTATAACCGCGCTAGTATAAAGGCAAGCTGCAGCTTATAGTGAGATAGCACCAAAAATAGTAGCAGATAAAAAAGCTGCGCTGAGCGTGAAAAAATGCAAATAAATATATCAATAAAATTGTGAAAACTGTAAACTATTTGTACAGTGAATAAAACTAGCTAAATAACTGATATCAAGTATGAATGTGAAACAGCAAAATAAAAGTCCCAAATAATTAGTGACAAAACTGGTGAAATGTGATGATATTGAATGAATAACGGTGCCCAAGTTTTTTTTTAGCAATTTATCTTCTTACTGAATGTGAGTGCATTTTCTTTTATATAATAAAGTGGTTTAAGGCATATTGCACTATAGAGCTGCTTTTATGTTTTATATGGTAATGCCTCGGACTGGTGCCTTGAGTGTTTCTGGAGTGTGTTGGCATTTTTGGCGCTGCGCCTTCTATCCGGAGTCTCCTTACTGTTCGGATCCCTTGTGGGAATCGTCCTGCTGATCCATATGTGATATTTGGTGAATGTCCATTTGGCACTTTACTTACCGGCATCTGGTAAGCATAACTGCATGCGTAGGTGACTGATGCACTGTGGTGGAAGAAGACACTTGGGCACCGTTATTTATTCAATATCATCACATTTCACCAGTTTTGTCACTAATTATTTGGGACTTTTATTTTGCTGTTTCACATTCATACTTTATATCAGTTATTTAGCTAGTTTTATTCACTGTACAAATAGTTAACAGTTTTCACAATGTTATTGATTTATTTATTTGCATTTTTTCACACTCAGCGCAGCTTTTTTATCTGCTACTATCAGCTATACTGTTGGTAAACAGGTCAGGGTTAGGATAACACACCACAAGCAGTCCATGGGGAAAATGACCTACCTAGCCAGCCAGGCTCACCACCCGCTCTTATAGGTCCAGGCGCGGTGCTTTCAGAGTTCCAGGTGCGGGGCCCTTAGAGTTCCAGGTGCGGGGCCCTCAGGGGTCCAGGTGCGGGGCCCTCAGGGGTCCAGGTGCTGAGCTCTCAGGGATCCGGGAGCGGAGCTCTCAGAGGTCTGGAGGCAGCAGGGCTTTCAAAGGTCTGGGGGCAGAACTCGCAGAGGTCTGGAGGCGGTGCTCCCAGCGTTCCTACTTCTATCTCAGCTCCGAGCATACAGGCTATATGGGGCAGGGTCAGAGCAGCAGTGGAGTTCCTGGCCCCGCCCCCACCCTGACGGATAGGGAATACACTGATGTACTCAGTGAACTCTGTAATGTTATCATGGGACTCCCAATTTGCGGGCAGCGCAGGCTCAAGTGGCAAATGCTTTGGGCCCCCCAACAATGACAGGGCCCAGGGCAGCTGCCCCTTTTTCCCTGCTTTAAAGACAGCCCTGTATACCACCCTGCATTTACCCACTTCTAATGATGGGCATTATGCTCTTTTTTTTTTCATTCAGCGCATGGGCTGAACGAAAAACAAGAACCTAACAGATTTCCTCATTCACATCAATTGATGTGGATGAGGAAATCTCTGCCAAGAAAAGTGAAAAAAAAAAATATGCCGGAGCATAGGGGTGATCCACCCACTGTCCACCCCAGCCCCCATGCTTCAGCATATACGCTCTTTTTTTTAACTGCAGTGGTGAAATCACCTTCTATAGCATTGTAGTCATTGATTTGTGTATTCTGAAAGCAAACCCTGTTGCTGTCAGAATAAACAGATCCGTGCTGCATCTAAATGGCTTTCCTGCAAAGCAAACAACAGTTAACAATAAAAAACAATAACAAAAAAAACATTAACTCAATAAAACAGCAACTTTTATATTGCAATCTGTGCCAAAAAGGAGTAAAAAATATATGCAGAAGTATAGGAGCGATCCCCCCTCTGTCCACCCTAGCCCCTATGCTTCAGCATATATGCTCCTTTTTTAACTGCGGTGATGAAATCCCCTCCTACAGCACTGTAGTCACTGTTGCTGTCAAAGCAAAGCAAACAATGGTTAACAATAAAACACAGTTACCACAAAACATTACAGAATAACAGTAAAACAGTAAGAACAGAACATTAACTCAATAAAATTACAATTATTGTCTTTTGTTATATATATATATATATATTGGGGTTTTTTTGTTCGTTTTTGCAATTTTTTGTAACTATAAATAACCTTAAACATCCCAGGCTAGGGTCTCTCAAAATGCGATAGTCAGTTTCCTAACTATTTAACATCATTTGAGACCCTGTGTGAATGTGTGCCCTAGACTGTGCCATGCTGTACCCTATACTAATAATCCACTAGTGTGTGGTAGCAACAAAAACAGTCTTGCAAATACTAGGTTGGCTAGGACAGGAGGGACAAAATAGGGGGTGTCATGCCTATATCCACATTTACTATAGACACAACATCTTTTTTGGGGTGCTCTTTAAATAGGGGAACCAGGGACGACATCCGGAAAATGCCTCTAATGCAGCTAGCTCATTGCATCTGGATCTGGAAAAAAAGGGCTGTGATGATCTCTTCCTGAAGTTTTAGGAAAGATCCACTTCTTCCTGATGCTTTGTATAGTACATAAACATTGAACATAGTTAATTGGAATAAACATACAGACTCTTTCTTGTACCAGCATCTGGCCTTACGGGAAATTAAGTATGACCCCATCAACTGGTCATTGAAGTCCACCCCTCCCATGTTAGGGTTGCAGTCATAGACAGAGAGGCGCTTCTCAACAACACCAGTTTAGACTGTCATATCTGCGTATATGGAAGACAGAATGGGTGAGTCTAGGATGGAGAAGGACCTGGGGGTACTGGTGGACATCAGGCTTGGCAGTGGCATGCAATGCCAAGCCGCTGCAAGCAAAGCCAACAGAATACTGGGATGTATAAAAAATGGGATTCAGTCCAGAAATAAAGAGATTATTCTCCCTCTCTACAAGACTCTGGTCCGGCCACATCTGAAGTATGCTGTCCAGTTCTGGGCACCGGTCCTCAGGAAGGATGTGCTGGAACTGGAGAAAGTCCAGAGAAGGGCAACAAAAATAATTATGGGAATGGAGGACATCAGCTATGAGGAAAGACTGCAAGCACTGAACTTATTTTCTCTGGAGAAGAAACGATTGAGGGGGGATATGATATCAATGTACAAATACTGTACTGGCGACCCTAGCATAAGGAACAAACTATTCAGAGAAAGTGAATACAATAAGACACGTGGCCACTCACTAAAACTAGAGGAAAGGCGGTTTAACCTTAAAATACGTAGGGGATTCTTCACTGTAAGAGCAGTAAGGATGTGGAATTCTCTTCCGCAAACAGTTGTATCAGCAGGGAGCATCGATAGTTTCAAAAAACTATTAGATGGGCACCTTAAAGACCACAACATACAGGGGTATACAATATATGGTTAACAGCAAATACACACACACACATCATAGGTTGAACTGGATGGACTGATGTCTTTTTTCAACCTCACTAACTATGTAACTATGTAAGAATGAAAATGTTCAGTTTGTCGTTCCACTTCACTGCAAGCAATTCATTACTTCCCAAGCAGGTTCTCTCCCCTGTGTAAGTGGGGCACTTACAAGCCATTGGGGGAAGCCCTGTCGATTAGATCACACAGTGCTTCTGTAATATTTGTCCACGTACAATTGGTACCCCTTTCCAAATAAGGGTGACACCAATTCCCAAAAAATATTGCCACTGCTCCCTATGTAGTCTGGGCAGTTGCGGGGCTTCACACTGCTATCTTTTGCCTCGTAAATCAGGAAAGTGCATGCATAGCCTGTTGCCCTGTCACAGAACTTATACATTTTGACCCCATATCTGGCGCGCTTGCTGGGGAGAAACTGTTTGAAAACAAGGCGGGCAGAAAACGTAATTAGGGACTCATCTACGTAGACAGATTGTTGGGGCATATACAAGGCTGGAAATTTTTAGTTCAAGTGATTTACAAAGGGCCGAATTTTGTGGAGCCGGTCATATCCAGGGTGACCCTGAGGACAACAGACTTCATTATCATTGAAGAGCATAAACTGTATGATTTGCTCGTATCTAGCCCTAGTCATGGCAGCAGAGGACATGGGCATATGATGAATTGGGTCTGTGGACCAATATGACCGCAACTCATTCTTTTTAGTAATGCCCATGTTGGGGGATAGGCCCAGAAAAGTGTTAAATTCAGGTACCATGATGCGTTTCCATGCAAATTGTCTGGCAAGGTTCAAATTTGGGTTTGTGGCGATAAACAGATTCGCATATAAATTGCTTTGGTCCACAATAGATCTGTACGGATCTTCCATTAAAAACAGATAAAAAAAAATGGGGAAATGAAATCTGCTGTTTCCACCTGAATTCAGGATTTGCCAGTGATTGGGGGAAATATGGGTGCTGCAAAATCTGTGGGCTACCAATCAGGACTTGCAAACCCAGTGGGAATGACACCAGGGGCTCTACGGGCCTGTTTTAGAACTCTTGGTGGCCACATGACATTACTTGTGCTAGCCACCGCAACAGCTTGAACTGCACTTATGGGACTCTCCACGTCACCCTGTGTTACTGTAGTGCTGGTTTGTCTTCAACCAGGATGTACTAGGCTGCTGGTGCTCGCCAGCTCACCAGAAGGTAGAGTGGCACTAGTACTAGCACTCTGCTGCATAAGGAAGTCATCATGCGATTGTATCACCTCAGCAATCTGGACACGGAGTCGGGTACGCCTGACCTTAGCAGGGGTTCTCAGAGCTATCTGTCAGGGTGCTGCTGCTCTCTACAGATTTGTATACTGAGCCTGATTCTGACAGTGAGGACTCCCTATCACTCTCATCTGTCATGCTCAGTATCCTGTAGGCCTCTTCACTAGAGTACCTTTCGTTTGACATTTTGGCCACTAAATTTATAGGTACCCAGTGTGACTCACAGGTAAAAAAGCACCTGGCTGTCAAGGACTGTTTGAACCTCTAAAATAAAATTTACCTGCTAGTGCTATCAGAGACCAGGCCTGATTTTGCTAACATTCCGGTTTTGTGTACTGTGTATCAGAAGTAATAGTGATCTACTGACTCCTTCCTCCTGTACATATTACCCACTCCTTGTACACACTGCCCTTCTGGTTCATTTTACCCCTTTCTTGTACACAATGCCCTCTCCTGTACATATTTACCCCCTTCCTCTAAGTAATGCTACCCCCTGTACATATTACCCTCCTCCCTGCACACAATGCTCCCTCCTGTAGATATTATCCCCTCCTTGTACACAATGCCCCCTCCTGTACATATTACCCCCTCCCTGTACACAATGCTCCGTCTTGTACATATTACCCCCTTCCTGTACGCACTGCTCCCTCCTGTATGCACTGCTAGCTCCTGTACAAATTACCCCCTGCTTGTACACAGTGCTTCTTCCTGTACACATTACCCCCTCCCTGTATGCACTTCTCCTCCCTGTACATATTACCACCTCCCTGAATGCACTGCTCCCTCCTGTATATATTACCCCCTCCCTGTACACATCACTCCCTCCTGTACATATTACCCTCCTCCCTGCACATAATTCTCCCCCCTGTACATATTATCCCCTCCTTGTACACAATGCCCCCTCCTGTACATATTACCCCCTCCTTGTACACAATGCCCCATCTTGTACATATTACCCCCTTCCTATACGCACTGCTCCCCCCCCCCCCCCCCGTATGCACTGCTTGCTCCTGTACATATTACCCCCTGCTTGTACACAATGCTTCTTCCTGTACATATTACCCCCTCCCTGTATGCACTGCTCCTTCCTGTACATATTACCACCTCCCTGTATGCACTGCTCCCTCCTGTACATGTTACCCCCTCCCAGTACACATCACTCCCTCCTGTAGATATTACCCTCCTCCCTGCACACAATTCTTGCCCCTGTACATATTATCCCCTCTCTTGTACACAATGCCCCCTCTTGTACATATTACCCTTTCCCTGTACACAATGTTTCATCTTGCACATATTACCCTCTTCCTATACGCACTGCTCCCCCCCCCCCCTGTATGCACTGCTTGCTCCTGTACATATTACCCCCTGCTTGTACACAATGCTTCTTCCTGTACATATTACCCCCTCCCTGTATGCACTGCTCCTTCCTGTACATATTACCACCTCCCTGTATGCACTGCTCCCTCCTGTCCATGTTACCCCCACCCAGTACACATCACTCCCTCCTGTACATATTACCCTCCTCCCTGCACACAATTCTCGCCCCTGTACCTATTATCCCCTTTCTTGTACACAATGCCCCCTCCTGTACATATTACCTTTTCCCTGTACACAATGCTTCATCTTGCACATATTTACCCCTTCCTGTATGCACTGCTCCCTCCTATACATATATATTATTACCCCTCCTCATATGCACTGCCCCCTCTTATACATATTACCGCCTCTCTGTACTCACTGCTCCCTTCTGTACATGTTACCTCCTCACTGTACACAATGCTCCCTCCTGTACATATTACCCTTCTCCCTGTACATAATGCTCCCTCCAGTACACATCACCCCCTCCTTGTGCACAATGCTCCCTCCTGTACATATTACCCCCTCCTTGTGCACAATGCTCCCTCCTGTACATATTATACCCTCCTTATCCACTCCTAGACCAAGCCCATTTCTGACACATGTTGTTTACAAGTTAAAATCTGTATTTTTTGCTAGAAAACCCCCAAACATTATAAATCTATTTATTTTTTAACAAAGATTCTGGAGAATAAAATGGCGGTTGTTGCATTATTTTTTGTCATGCGGTATTTGCGCAGCGGTCTTTGAAATTAAATTTTTGGGGAAAAAATACATTTCACTGCATTTGAAAAAAACAAAACAATAAAGTTAGCAAATTTTTTTTGTATATTGTGAAAGATGATGTCACGCCAAGTAAATAGATACCTAACATGTTACGGTTTAAAATTGCGCACACCTGCAAAATAGCGACAAACTCCGGTCAATAAAAATCCCGATTACATCATCGGAGACCCGGTAAAGCCAAACCTGTCTTTGTTCGGGACTTCAACTAGCCGGCGGATGTGCCAGCTGGTTTCTCGGGTCTCCCAGTGGGACGGGAAACCCGAGCAGAGCCTCAGAATGCGGTGGGGGGGGTGTCCCCTCTCGCTTGCTGGGGTAATGACCAAGCGGCTCCTGAGCCGCATCGCTTATTACCACCTAAAAGCCGACCTCGGGCTCTAAAAAATTGTACCGGTATGATGCCTCTGGCTGCAGGCATCACCCCGGTACAACCACTTCTTGCAGATCACGTAGAGCTACGTGAGTTTGTGGGAAGTGGTTATACGCAATGCTCTCTCTTGTACATTTTATCCCCTCCCTGTAAACAATGCTTCCTCCTGTACATATTATTCCCTCCTTGTACACAATGCTGCCTCCTGTACATACTGTATACTGTATTACCCCCTCCCGGTACACAATGCTCTCTCCTGTACATACAGTATTACACCCTCCTTGTGCACAATGCTCTCTCCTGTACATATTACCCCCTCCTTGCACACAATGCTCCCTCCTGTACATATATGATCCCCTCCCTGTAAATATTACCCCCTCTTTGTATGAAATGCCCTTTCCTGTACATATTACCCCCTCCCTGTACACAATTCCCCTCCTGTATATATTACCCCCTCCCTGTATACAATGCCCCCTCTTGTACAGCTTACCCTCCTCCATGTACACAATGCCCCCCACTGTACATATTACCCCCTCCCTGTACATAATGCTCCCTCCTGTACAAATTAACCCCTCCTTGTACACAATGCCCCCTCCTGTACATATTATCCCCTCCCTGTACATAATACCCCTCTCTGTATACACTGCTCTCTACTGTACATACAGTATTACCCCTCTCTCCACTGTCTCCACTCCCTTGCACACTGGAGCTCCCTGCATTTTCAAAAGAAAGCTGTGTGTGAGTCAAGCTCTCTCTGCTCACATTCCTGAGATTGTGAACTAACCTACAGACCTGTCCAGGTCCCTGGAATATACACCAATGACGGTAAATCAGTAACAATGCTAACTAGTCCCAAAAGAAGCCCTGATTGGCTACACAGCTCTGGTAGAAAGTGCTGATTGGAGGCTTCCTGGAAAGAAGTCTGTGTACCCGGGGCAGTCGGAGCAGCAGTGATCTGACTTTCTGTTACATAGAGCGGCTGCAGGTTCAGTGCAGAATCACTGTACTGGACCTGCAGCAGCCGCCCGGGTCCACTGGCACATGGGGGGGGGGGGCGCAAGTGGGAGCCCTGCAACCCCTGGTGCTATGCCAATGGTTTATTGTCACTTTAAGGCTTCATATACATTGGGCATTTCTACAGCTGCAGTTTTGGGCATCAGACATTTTTTTTAACTGCTTCTAAACTCCCCTACATGTTATCCTATGCGTTCAAGCATACAAAGGCTTTTAGCAGCTTTTTTTTGGCAGTTTAGTGGCAGAAAAAATCCCACTGCCAGATCGTTCCAGAGCAGCACTGTTTCGGCAGAAAAAAAACGTTGATATCCCTTCAGGCCTAGTATGGATTTTATGGGGAACCCCACAACAAGATAAAAAAACAGCATAGGGTACCTCCCCAAAATCCATACCAGACCTTTATCTAAGCATGCAGCTTGGCAGACTAGAAAAGGGGAGGACCCCCATCCTGAACCATACCAGGCCACATGCCCTCAACATGGGGGGTGCTTTGGGGTAGGGGGGATTTATGAGGACAAGGGCCTCTTCCCCACAAACCTACCCGTTGGTTGTGCGGAGCGGTGACTTATCAGAATCTGGAAGCCCCCTTTAACAAGGAGGTCCCTGAATCCTGTCCCCCCATGTGAATGAGTATGTGGGTACATTGCACCCCTACTTATTCAACAAAAAAGTGTCAAAAAGTAAATAACAACATGCGCACAGTGTTTACAAGCACTTTTAAAAAACAGAAAAAAATAAAAACAATGTCTGGTGTAGATCCATTGTGTATATCTATTGTGTAGTTACTATGCATCATGTACTGTAGATCCATCGTCAGTCACGATAAACGACCCGACCCCAAAAAAAGGTCCACACCTGAAGAAGGCTCTCGCAGCTAAATAAAATAAACTAAGAGGTGGGACCACAGAGTGACCCTGCCCCCTTGTGACATCATCGAGTGGGCCATGCTGGGTTGAGGGCATGTGACCTAGTATGGTTCAGGAGGGGGCCACCCGATTGTCCCCCCTTTCCTAGCCTGCCAGGCTGCATGCTTGGATAAGGGACTGGTATGGATTTTGGGGGGGCCCCATGCCAATATTAAAAAATTAGGCATAAGGGTATCCCCAAAATCCATACCAGACGCTTATTCAAGAAAGCAGCCTGGCAGGCCAGGAAAAGGCGAAGGGCCTGGTATGGATTGGAGTGGGACCCGCAAGCATTTTTTTTTTTCACAATTTATTGTTGCCAATTGTTTTTTTTTTACATTCAGCTGATGACTCATCGATTGTTAAAGAAGCAGCGGCCAGCTTGCCAGGCCACTCCTTAACAATCAGCTATTCACTGGTTGTTAAAGTGGTTGTAAACCTGGGTCATGGAATTTAAGCAAAGCTCATATATCTGCAGTGTTTACTTATCTCTCTCCAAAGCTTTGAGTGTTGTTTCTCTCTGGTGCTTTGTTCCTCTGTTATCAGCATGTGTCCCTTCTGAGAAGGTTTTCTGACACATGAAATAATTTTGTGTTGGGAGGTAAAGGGAGGGAGAGCTCAGAACAGAGCTTGTCTATTCAGAGTACATTTCTTCTACTGTGTGGAGAGGGGTGTGTGCCTTTCCTCCAATCAGCACTGTAACTGCAATTTCTCTGCCCACTTCTCTGTGCTGCTGGCAGATGTTAAAAGATTTTTAAAATGATCTGCACTTTTGAAGGGGTGTAGGAGGATTTGTTTAATCTCTGCCTATCACCTGAGGCTGTTCAATTCACTGGGTATATGCGAGGGTTTATAGCCACTTTAAGGATGCCGGTAGCCCCGCTTCTTAAGGCGAACGCAACTAAACCTAGCTTACACACTGTTTTAAACACTGCAAAAAATATTAACCTTTTTTTTTATCCAGCTTTTCTTTAGCAGTTTTTAGTTTTCTACTGTGCATGACGGTTAAGGCTTATTACTGCTAGATTTGTAAAATGAGATGTTGCAACAAGGCTACTTAAAAGGTATATAGTTTTTTATTTGAAATTAATCAACTTTGGGTTCTGCTATTATATTTAAACCAAACTAAATGTAGAGGGAAAAAATCAATGACCCATTTAAAATATGTGATGTTACAATAGGATGTTACTAACACAGTCCATGAAAATCGTACTGTTCCAAAACCCTACATACATCTTGAAGGCATCTTCCTAGCATATAATTTAAAGCAAGATGACAGCAGGGCGCCAGATCACAAACAGATAAAATCACCAATTTTTATGTGTAGTACACTTAGATATAAGAACTTGTAAAACAGCTCCAATGGCCAGGGCGGAAGATGCATGAAGAACAAGAACAGGGAACAGTAGCCAGGGTGGATCAAAAATTTAATGCAGGGGCATGGACAGAAGCGTGTACTTTAAAGGATTGGTGTTCTTTTCTATGCCCCTCCCAACAAAGTTGCAAAGAAGGAGGACCCTCTCCTCTCCCTCTCTTCACCCTCTCATAATTTCAGAGTACTGGACAAAGGTTTTCTGTATTTTTCTAGTGTCCTAAGGTGATGGACCACCTTTCCTTTACGAAGAGTGTTCACAAAGAAATTGTCTATTCTTGTAGTTGATCCTGCTTTCTCAGTCTTAAACATGGATCAGACTGTAACTAGGATGTTCTTTCTTTGAAGGATTATGCAGTTAGAACATTTGCTACTGCTTAAAAGTTCTTTTTACTCTTGCAGGCCCTAGCCCGTGCTGCAATTTCAATATGTCAAACTGCAACTGACTGAACCAGGGCATTGAACAACCAACATGATCCTTTCTTTCAGGACCATGCCTTAACAGAGCAAATAAAGCAACTACTTTCTGCTCTGTATTTTTGTTAGGATGCCCTAGGACAGGGGTGTCAAACTCAATTTCATCTCGTGCTGCATCAGCATTATGGTCCCCCTCAAAGGGCTGGTTGTATCTGTAAGACTATATAAATGTATCTACTCTTTATCATAATAAATAATTACCTCTACATTCAATTATTATTGGTTTAAGTAAAAACTGATAATACCAGTGGTATGCGACCCTATTTTTAAACTGGCATAGAATTATATTATTTTCATAATAACTATAAGCAGATGTCCAGAGCAACCCCCATCCTTATTTCAGATGTCAAGACCCCCGCATCAGATGTCAAGAGTCCACCATCCTCCCTTACAATACATTGCACCCCCCTTACCTTGTGCTGCCCCCGGGAAGAAGCTGGGGGCAAAGCTGGTAAGCAGAAAGTACAGGGTTTGGAGAAGAACCAGAGGAGGGCTAGAGTCAGCTGTTAGAATCTGCTGCATGCTGGGACCAGGGGAGGGGGAGACGAGGTGGTGATGCAGCTGCACATAGAGGTGTAGGATCTGTAGAAGGAGTTCTACCGCCAACTGCTGGGATGAGGGGCAGAGGTAAGCCTTTCTGCAGTTGTATGACAAAGCACAGGATCTGGCGGAGGAGTTCTGTCCTCCTCTCTGCTGCCAACTGCTGAGACAAGATGGGGCAGAGATGAGGGGTTGCCGCAGCTACTGGAGATGTGAAAGGGCAACATAAAATGGCCTGGTGGGCCCTTGTGTTTGACAGATGTGCCCTTAAACATGCCATGAGGCAGATTTCCAAAGTAGCTCTAATCTCCATTCACACGTGCAGAATGTTATGTCTGGACAGCTGATGCTGCCACTTAAAAGCAGCTCACACATATACTTTCCAAGGTTGTTTGGAGAGGCACATGAAGAATTCATTAAAGTGTTTTTTAACACACTTATACTCTTTTAAATAATCCTCTGTGTAGCCTGATTACAAGTGCTCCTGTCTCTGTTTTATAAAAAAAATGCCACTTTTACCATATTTCAGATCGGCTCCTGGCAATCACATGACCGGCAGGCTCTCTCCTCTCCCCGTCTGACAGATACAGAGGACGGGGCCGAGATTCCCTTGCTGATGTCAGGTGGTGCGAGAGGAGTGAGAGAGAAGCAAAAGCCAACAGAATACTGGCATGTATAAAAAAGGGGATTCACTCCAGAGATAAAGAGATTATTCTCCCACTCTACAAGACTCTAGTCTGTCCACATCTTGAATATGCCATCCAGTTCTGGGCACTGGTCCTCAGAAAGCATGTGCTGGAACTGGAGAGAGTCCAGAGAAGGGCAACAAAGATAATTAGGGGAATGGAAGACATCAGCTATGAAGAAAGACTGCAAGCATTGAACCTATTCTCTCTGGAGAAGAGATGCTTGAGGGGGGATATGATATCAATGTATAAATACTGTACTGGTGACTATAGCATAAGGAACAAACTTTTCAAAAAAAGGGAATACAATAAGACACGGGGGCACTCACTAAAACTAGAAGAAAAGTGGTTTAACCCTAAACTACGTAAGGGGTTCTTTACTGTAAGAGCGGTAAGGTTGTGGAATTCTTTTCCACAAGCAGTCGTATCAGCAGGGAGCATCAAAAGTTTAAAAAACATTTAGATTTGCACCTTAAAGACCACAACATACAGGGGTATACAATGTATGGTTAACAGTAAATACACACACATTATGGGTTGAACTGGATAGACTGATGTCTTTTTTCAACCTCACTAACTGTGTAACCGGCCGGTCACATGATTGCCGGAGCTCATCATAGTGTTAATGTTGAAAACAAATCGTTTTTAGTTTAAATTATTTTTGTTAATTTGAATATTTAACTTCTGTAAGTTTGCTTAAGCTGGGGTTGAACTTGCCAGGAAATGACAAGGTTTTTTTTATTTTTGTATTATGTAATTCTGACTCCCGTACAACAGTATTTCATTGCTGACTGCATGTCCTTTATATAAAGAGAGGTCACAGACGGCTCCTTGTCCCTGAAGATGTGGTTTACCAACAAACATGTTAGGCGGAGCTAGCTTGTAACGTTATTGCACATGCCACTGGTTGGGTAGCGGTGCCTTTTTTTGCCTGTGCTGACGTTTGTTTGTGAGTGCCTTTAAGTATAATAAATTTTACTGGTTTTGAAATATTGGGCCATGCTCCTTTTCTCGCCCTACTCATGCTCCTGTCTAGTTCGGCAGAGAACTCCTTGTCTTGGTAGATTTTAAGCCCAGCCCTAACAATAAGGAAGCTTCTCCTTCCTAGTCTTTCAGGTTGGGAAGGGGTGTTTCAGTCCTTCCTTGTCAAAGAAACATAATTAAAATGTGGAAGCCAAGCTCCCTATCAACATTCTGGAACTCAGAGCAGTTTGGATGTCTTTGTAACACTAGACCCCCGTAGTCAAATGCTTAGTATCAGCACTGATACCGGTATCGGTGCAACGATAATAAAAACCAACAAAAATGACTCACTTCCAGAACTACACCATTCTAAAGACCACATGTTGGTTAGCAGTTTTTGCTCATGTAGAAATGCCAAACATGCATAGAATTAAAGGCAACTATTCTGACTCCCATACCACTGTATTTCATTGCTGACTGCATGTCCTTTATATAAAGAGAGGTCGCAGACGTCTCCTTTTACCTGAAGATGTGGTTTACCAACAAACATGTTAGGCGGAGCTAGCTTGTAACGTTATTGCACATGCCACTGGTTGGGTAGCGGTGCCTTTTTTTGCCTGTGCTGACGTTTGTTTGTGAGTGCCTTTAAGTATAATAAATTTTACTGGTTTTGAAATATTGGGCCATGCTCCTTCTCTCGCCCTACTCATGCTCCTGTCTAGTCCAACAGAGAACTCCTTGTCTTGGTAGATTTTAAGCCCAGCCCTAACAATAAGGAAGCTTCTCCTTCCTAGTCTTTCAGGTTGGGAAGGGGTGTTTCAGTCCTTCCTTGTCAAAGAAACATAGTCAAATGTGGAAGCCAAGCTCCCTATCAACATCCTGGAACTCAGAGCAGTTTGGATGTCTTTGTAACACCAGACCCCCGTAGTCAAATGTTTAGTATCAGCACTGATACCGGTATCGGTGCAACGATAATAAAAACCAACAAAAATGACTCACTTCCAGAACTACACCATTCTAAAGACCACATGTGGGTTAGCAGTTTTTGCTCATGTAGAAATGCCAAACATGCATAGAATTAAAGGCAACTATTATGTCTGTTGCCTATGTACAACACAATTCTTATTAGTCCTATGCACATTTTTTGCTACTTACTTTACCACCACCATTCTGAATTACCCATTCAAGTCATGGACTCATATTTGTTACTATTATATATATATATATATATATATATATATATATATATATATCTGACCAAAGTAAAATAGGTTAGGAAATACTTTTAAAATCTGTGCTATAGAATTTCTGATATGCTTTAAAAGCAAGCTAATCATTAGAATGCTCCAAATACATTAGCCTTCATAGCAAAACATTAAGGAAGAGTTATCATGAAAAATCAATGTGATATAAAGTAAAGAAAACACTTTACTCACATTTACTGGTGTCCTGCTGTCTAAAGTGTTTATTAATACACCATCAGTGAAAATGTGTTCTATTAGCGACTGCAATATATTTCATCTTGGATTCTATCCCTTGGCTGTATCTCTATGTGCAATAAAGTACAGGGAAAATAATTTTCAAACGTTGCATTAGCCAGCCAATGTCAAATTAAAGTTGATGAAAGTTAGTCTTTCTTGAGCTGAACTCACATCACGTACATAGTATTTGGTGCACTTGAGTTGACTTGTATTGACATGTCTTTTTTTAATAATTTTTGTTGCTTTGTAAAGCTTTTTTTTTCCACAGCAGAAGCTGAAATATTTAATTTTGCTTTGCTTAGCATGTATAACAGCACGATGTGGCGAGTTGTAAAGATAGGCCCGAAGCAAGAAAAGATTAAAAAAAAAGCGAAGGGCTGCATGAGAGGGGAAACATGGAAGAAGAGGGTTAAATCAGTTATAGCATAGAAAGGGTGGGTGGTGCTGTTATCAGGGGGGGGGGGGGGGTAAGCAGGGTGAGATCTGGAAGGCAGAAAAGCAGTTGGAGCCAACTAACAAGAAGGATCTTTCCTACCCTCCTGCCCTGCATTGGATCTGTTTTAAGGCCGGTGGTTATAGGGCGTTTGCAGTTTGGGGTCTAAAGTAACCATTTTCCATCCCCAGTGTCATGTGAGTCATTAGTGTTACAAGTAGAGTTGAGCGGACACCTGGATGTCCGTGTTCGGTGGGTCCGGCCGAACTTGAAAAAAAAGTCCGGGTCCGTGACCCGGACTTTTTCCGAACTTGACCCGGACACCGAACCCCATTGAAGTCAATGGGGACCCGAACTTTCAGGCACTAAAATGGCTCTAAAAAAACAATGGAAAGGGCTAGAGTGCTGCAAATGCAGCAAAATGTAGTTAAGAGCATGGCAAGTGCTCTGCAAATAAATGTGGATAGGGAAATAACTTAAAACAACAAAAAAAACAGAAAAAATAAAACAATTTTCTTCATCTGTGAAGGACGAGCCCATATGGAGTAGGAGGGAGGTTGAGGTGGCGATGGATGTGGCGGTGTAGATGGAAGCGGCGGTGGAGGGGGACGAGGTAGCCAACACTGCTTTTTTTTAGTCATTTTAAATTAGGGTACACTTACAATTTTTTGTACCCTAAAGGGAGGATGAGGATGAGGAAGAGGAGGCAAACTGAAGCGCCCTGCAATCCTCGGCGGTGGAAGGAGATGCGCCAAACAAATTTAAAAGGTGTATCTCACACGTACAGATACAGACTATGCCGCAATTTAATTTGTTTCACCCCAAAAGGGTGTATATTGAATAGCGGAATAGAAAAAAGTATATAAAACAGTGTATCTCACACGTACAAACACAGTCTAGGCCCCGATTACAATTTTTTGTACCCTAAAGGGAGGATGAGGAAGAGGAGTAGGAGGAGTTCGGAACAGGAGGCAAACTGAAGCGCCCTGCAATCCTCCGCGGTGGAAGGAGATGCGCCAAACAAATTTAAAAGGTGTATGTCACACGTACCGATACAGACTATGCCGCAATTTAATTTTTCTTACCCCCAAAATGGTGTATATTGAATAGCAGAATAGAAAAAAGTATATAAAACGGTGTATCTCACACGTACAAACACAGACTAGGCCCCGATTACAATTTTTTGTACCCTAAAGGGAGGATGAGGATGAGGAAGAAGAGTAGGAGGAGTTCGGAACAGGAGGCAAACTGAAGCGCCCTGCAATCCTCGGCGGTGGAAGGAGATGCGCCAAACAAATTTAAAAGGTGTATCTCACACGTACCGATACAGACTATGCCGCAATTTAATTTTTTTCACGCCAAAAGGGTGTATATTGAATAGCGGAATAGAAAAAAGTATATAAAAAGGTGTATCTCACACGTACAAACACAGACTAGTATAAGTATATAAAATTGGTGATTTTTCAATAGCACATGTGAACACAGCAGTGTCTTATGTTTTATGTCACGGTCAGCAGCAGGCTATGAAGGGGGAAAAAAAAATTCCCCTTTAAATTTGTAATTTTTTCTCCCTCCTCCTCCTCAGTGAGCTCAAGTGAGGGCAAAAAGATTGTTCACTGCACCACCCCCCACACAGCAAAATCGATGTAGATCGCTAACGGACGATTGTTCTGTCCTGTGTCTCCTAATCTCTCCCTGCCTACTCTCTCCAGCCTGTTCCTAAAATGCTTTTCTATCTTTCCCTGCCTACACTCCGACCTGTCCCTACATTCTTTTCAGCCACAATGTTTTTTTTGTCCTGTCTCTGTCCCTAATCAGCAGCAGCCAGCACCATTGTGTGTGCTCTCTCCCTGCACTAGAACAGACCGACGCGCACCGCGCTGTGTCTCTAGCTTATAAAGACCTAGGTCACATGCTTCAGCTGGCCAATCACAGCCATGCCATTAGTAGGCATGGCTGTGATGGCTTCTATGGCACACCAGTTAAACGCTTGTTGATTGGCTGTTGAAACCGCGCCATTAAAACCGCGAGATTACATACAAAACAGGAAATAAAATTACACGGATTTTAAACCCGAATATACAGTAAAGTTTTCGGGTCCGGGTAACAAAAATCCAATTATCCGGTACGGACCCGAATAATACAGTCCGTGTTCGCTCAACCCTAGTTACAAGATCTCAGGTGTGAATGGGGAGCAGGTGTGTTAAATTTGGTGTTATCACTTTTACTTTCTCGTACTGGTCACTGGAAGTTCAACATAGCACCTCATGGCAAAGAACTCTCTGAAGAGCTGAAAAAGAATTGTTGCTCTACATAAAAATGGCGTAGGCTATAAAAAGATTGCCAAGACACTGAAACTTAGCTGCAGCACGGTGGCCAAGCTCATATAGTGGTTTAATAAGACAGGTTCTGCTCAGAACAGGCCTCACCATGGTCGACCAAAGAAGTTGAGTGTACGTGCTCAGCGTCATATCCAGAGGTTGTCTTTGGGAAATAGAAGTATGAGTGCTGCCAGCATTGCTGCGGAGGTTGAATGGGTGGGGGGTCAGCCTTTCAGTGATCAGACCATATACCGCACACTGCATCAAATTGGTCTGCATCCCAGAAGGAAGCCTCTTCTAAAGATGATGCACAAGAAAGCCCACAAACAGTTTGCTGAAGACAAGCAGACTAAGGACATGGATTACTGGAACCATGTCCCATGGTCTGATGAGACCAACATAAACATATTTGGTTTAGATGATGAGTGTGTGGCAGCCAGGGCCGCTGTTAGAAATCACGGGGCCCCCTACAACCTACCTGACAGGCCCCCCCCCACAACCTACCTGACAGCCCCCCCCGGAAATATAAATTCGCTAAAATGCCATGGTCGCAATGGTATGCTTTGCAGCCATGGAAGAAATTAGATCCTCGCTACTGACACCTGTTTTTTTGTTTTTTGTTTTTTTACTTTTTTAAATTGCTGAATGGCAATTTTACATTGTGAGACTGCATTGCAACTGTGAGCCAATTATTTGACTTCAAGGTGCAGAGCGACCCTATTGAACTCAATGGGGAGTTTGACAGGTGGTACTACCTGTCAAACTCTGTAGCCTGCCTTAAAAATGCCACAGCTATGAATTAAAGCATCGCAGCCATGGCATGTACACAGTCCTGTCTGACTATATGATAGCTGGCTTCTGTCGAAGGGGCATGACCAAAAAAGGTCTGCCGACCATCTCCCAATCAGTCCTCTCAGCCAATGGCCCGAGAGTGCTGAGCAGAGTGTTCTGGTGGGTGGGTGGACCCCTTGTCAGAACACAATTGAACAGAAGGGGAGATTGCTGTACTGACATCGGGTTGTTAGTACAGCGGCTCTGACCTGAGGTGTAAGATTTTTTTTCGTTCAGCCAGCAGGGTTGAATGATAAAAAAAAACTAGCAGTATATACTAGGCATTAGGCCACATTCACACTTGTGTAATGTTTCCTGAATGTGTGAAAAAGTGCACGGGTAACGGGCGTTTTGCAGTGCATTTTGGAAATGCACTGCAAATGCGCAAAGCACTTGAGGTGTCATTAATTGTATTGAAGCTTATGTTTGTATTTGTATTTTTTGCAATAAAGCTTCTTATTGGAAAAAAAAAAAAATAATAATTGTAAATGGCACCCCAAATGCAATTATCAGACCTGCGTTTTGTCATGTGGCAAAGCAACATGTCTTAATAGGTACTAGAGTCTCTATAAAGTGTTTGTCACACATATGACAGCCCATTCAAGTGAATAGGCTACCTATGTACGAAAAGGAAGAAAAAAAAAGAAAAAAAATGCAAGCAGGAACGTGTGTTCCTGCTATGTGAAGTATAAAGTGGGCCTTAGCAGTGGTATATAGAAAAGGCTGGGCAGAGATGTTTCCACTGGCTCCCAGCTCCAGCACCACAGTAGCAGCTACCTGCAGTTCTAGGCTGGGTCCATGTTCACCCCTCTCAAAAATCCTGAAGTTTCTGTCCCCTTCACTGCAGCAGGAACCCCCCAACACCCCAACCCCCCACACTCACCCCCTCCAGCAGAAGCATTGATGCATCCAACCCCTGGAGGTCACAGTGAAACAAAGCAGTGAGTGCACGATCTGAAGGGAGGTGGAGCAAGCTTCTTGCTCATTCATCTCACTGACAGGAGATAACACTGCTGACTACTGTCCAGGGGAGACGGAGGGGTAGTTTCAGGACCCGGCAGACACAGACAGAGACTCTGCAGATGTCTCCTTCTACTTCAAATTGGGACACTTTGCCAGCATGTAGAACTGATCCCCCTGTCGGGCTGCTGGAGGGAGAAAGCTGGCAGTGTTGCAAGTGGATCCACAGGAGTCACAAGGCAGTACAGCTGGCTCTCCTCTCCTGCAGGTGCCCGGGCCCCTCTTCTGAAGTGACAGAGCTCGGGCCCCCTACAGGAGGGCTGGCTGTACTGGCTTATCAGCGGCCCTGGTGGCAGCAACCAGGTGAGGAGTACAGACAAGTGTGTCTTGCCTACAGTCAAGCATGGTGGTGGGAGTGTCATGGTCTGGGGCTGGATGAGTGCTGCCGTCACTGAAGAGCTACAGTTCATTAAGGGAACCGTGAATGCCAACATGTACTGTGACATACCGAAGCAGAACATGATCCCCTTTCTTCGGAGCCTGGGCCCCAGGGCAATATTCCAACATGATAACGACCCCAAATACGCCTCCAAGATTACCACTGCCTTGCTAAAGAAGCTGAGGGTAAAGGTGATGGACTGGCCAAACATGTCTCCAGATCTAAACCCTATTGAGCATCTGTGGGGTATTCTCAAATGGAAGATGAAGGAGCGCAATGTCTCTAACATCCACCAGCTCTGTGATGTCGTCATGGAGTTGTGGAAGAGGACTCCAGTGGCAACCTGTAAAGCTCTGGTGAACTGGTTGACTGTATGTCAACCACACAACTGAATTAAGAAGTGTAGCACTAGCCCTGAAGAAAGACTGTTTTCCCTTGTTTCTAGTGATAACAACCCTTTAGGCAATACTGTACCCTCTAAGACACCAAGGATGGAGGTAAAGATGTTTGTTTGACCAGCATGACTGGCAGAGTAAGGGCCCTTTCACACTAGGAACTGCATGTTACATAGTTAGCAAGGTTGAAAAAGACACCAGTCCATCCAGTTCAACCCCGTGGTGTGTGTGAGTTTATGTCAATAATAAATCCCATATCCCTGTATGTTTTAGTTGTTAAGATGCCGATCTAAAAGTTTTTTTTAAAACTATTGACACTCTCTGCTGATACCACTGCTTGTGAAAGGAAGTTCCACATCCTCACCGCCCTGACAGTAAAGAACCCTCTATGCAGTTTAAGGTTAAACCGCATATCTTCCAGTTTCAATGAATGGGCACATGTCTTTTTAAAACCCCCTCTACCTGAAAAGTTTTGTTTCCCTATGCTAGGTTCACCAGTATAGTATTTGTATATCACTACCATATCTCCTCTCAAGCAACTCTTCTCCAGAGAGAATACGTTTAATTCTTATAGTCTTTCCCTATAACTGAGGTCCTCCAGTCTTTTTAATAGCTTTGTTGTCCTTCTCTGGACTCTCCCCAATTCCAGTACATTCTTCCTGAGGACTAGTGACAAGAACTGGATGGCATACTTGAGATGCAGCCGAACCAGAGTCTCGTAGAGTGGCAGAATTATCATTTTATCCCTTAAGTATATCCCCTTTTCAATTCATGCTAATATTCTGCTAGCTTTGCTAAGCCTATCATCTACTAATACCCCCAGATCTTGTTCCATCCTGGATTCTCCCCCTAGTGAATAACTTGCATTCCTATTTTTAGCACCCAAAATGCATCAATTTACATTTTTCAACATTAAACCTCATTTGCCATGTAGTTGCCAAACCCATTATTTTATTGAGGTCCTCCTGTAAGGTTTCCACATATTGTCCTGTTTAGCTTTGTATCGCCAGCAAACACTGAGATTGAGCTATTTATACCAACCTTTATATCATTTATAAATACATTAAACAGAATTGGTCCCAGGACAGATTCTTGGGGGACCCCATTTACCACCCCAGCCCATTCTGAACCAGTTTTCTATCCAGGTACATACCCTATGGTCCGTGCTGACAGACCTCAGTTTGTAAAATAAATATTTATGGGGAACTGTATAAAATGCCTTTGCAAAATCCAGATATACAACATCCACAGGCCTACCTTTATCTAGATGGCAGCTCACTTCCTCATAGAATGTAACAGAGTGGTCTGGCAAGAATAATTCTTTATGAATCTATGCTGATTACTACTAATAATACCGTTTTCATCAGTAAATTATTGGACATAGTTCCTTATCATCCCTCCAATAATTGACAAACTTTTGATGTTAGACTGACTGGCCTGTAGTTTCCAGGTATATATCTCTGCCCTTTTTTTAAATATTGGTACCACGTTGGCTTTTCTTCAATCAGCTGGTACTGTTCCAGTCAGTAAACTGTCCATAAAAAATAGGGACATTGGTCTATCTATCTCCTGACTGAGTTCCTTAAGGACTCTCGGGTGTAAGTCATCTGGTGCTGGTGATTTATTTATGTTAGGTTTTTCAAGTCTATTTCTGACACTGGCTTCTGTTAGCCACCCGGGTACATTCTGTGGTGCGTTACTAATATTACAGTCTTGGTTACTATATCCCCCCTTTTCCTTTGTGAAAACTGAGGAGATGAATGCATTTGAAACCTTTGCCTTCTCCTTGTCTTTTGTAACCAAATTCCCTTCATCATCTCTTATGGGGATAATATGCTCTGGCCTCACTTTCCTACTGTTAATATATTTAAAAATGTATGGGGATCTTTTTTTACTCTCCTCTGCTCTATGCCTTTTGTTGTCTGTTTCAGCCGTCTTGATTGCGTTCTTACACTTCTTAGTGCATTCTTTGTAGTGCTGGAATGCTGTCAATGACCCCTCAGCCTTTATTTTTTGAAGGCCTTTTTTTTTTTTCTTTTAAATGCATTTTTACATTATAGTTTAGCCCCCCAAGTTTAATCTGAGCTCTTTTATATTTTTTTCCTCACAAACCCTCCCCTCAGCTCATGTTATCCTTTATTGTGCATTATCAAGCTTCTTTGAGATTTTTTGAGCTTATTCATGCTTTCTCGCGCTTTTTCATGCATTTTTGGGCACATAGTCATCTTTTCTGCTCGAAAGCTCCTCTCAAAAATGTGATTTTTGGTGGGGTTTTTATTTTCTTGTAGCAGCTTATGCCTGTAAAATCATGAAAAAGCCATATTGTGCATGAACACATTGGCTAAAGTAGAGGGGGGTTTCCAGGCAGAAAACAATAAGAGCTCAAGAGTTCAAAAGCCTGTAGGAGCCACTTCTTTGAACTGCAATGTACATGAGCCCTTGCCCCCCCCCCCCCCAATACCGATGATAGGCCTTGCTTACTCCCCCTGACTCCTGGACATTTTCTCCCCCCACTGATCACAGTCTGCCCCCCCACCTAAATTTTGAAGGACAGTAAACTTGCCCATCGTTTATAAAGTTTGAAAGCCCTTGTTCTAGAGCAATGGTAGTGGTTCGTATTACTTTTGCAGCAGGCCTAGGCGAAGCTACAGACATTCCAGGTGCAGAAGTCCTCTCCTGTTGGGTTCCTCTTTATGGTTCCTGTTCATACTCAGCATTTCCTCTGGCAACCTCTAGATAGCTGCAGCAGCGCAGCCCTAGTCTTGTAACACAGTGTCATGCCAGCACTTAGCAGTATCAGAAACAGGTTCCACGCTGCACACTTCTTTGCCCTCCATGTGAAAAACTGACCTAGAGCCTGGGCATTACCATCCTTTTCTTCCTCTCTCTGGCACTTTTCTACTTTTACTTGTAGTCCCACACAGTTCTTTTTAAACAGGGGCAGCTTCCAGGGGACTACTTCCCACAGCTCCCAGCAGCTCGCAGTCTTCCTTACTCCATTGGTGGGCTTTTCCAGGTTGTAGCTTTACTCAATCTCACAGCTCCCTCTCTCTAGTGTCTCTATCCCTCCCTCTCCTCTTTTCTTATACCTACCACTGATAACGGCGGTGCAGCACAGGAGCAATTCCAATCAACAAGTGAAACAAATAAGTGAGCAACTAATGCTACACAGCAAACCATGGCACTTCAACAAATCAGAAATTCACTCATTTGATCTAAATCTAAATACAGCACACACAGTATCAAAATTGAATGAAGTCACTAGGAGAGTTTAGCTTGAAGTATGTGCTGCATAACTTCCTCTCCCTCTTTTGTACTTATGTCATTCTGACTGTATTAAATCAATTTCAAAGCAGTTTTCAATATAATTGCTAGTTGTAAGAATCTTCTTAGTAGTGTCACATTTTTTTATTTCTTTGTGTAAGAGGCAGCAAAGAGCCTGCACTGGGTGTTGTCTCAAATGTTACTTTATACAGAAGACAAACCTACTAAGATAATGATATAACGAATGCTGCATTTTGGGCTAGATGACCCCTTAAGCCTATCTTGCCTTTTAGATATGATGTTTGACTATAAAATATCTTTTAAAACTATATTAATGTAATTTTAATACGTTTCGCCCCATAAAATACGTACATGCTAATTCGTTAAGATTTCACCTAATTAAACAATAAAAGTATACGATGCAGGAAAGTGTGTTCTTCTACAGCCAGCTATCAAATAAACAGTCTGCATAAAATTATTGCATTCTCCTAGAGTGCAAAGTGAAGAAAATGAATTAAAATTCAGCAAAATAACCAGCCATATAAATTTTAATAATAAATATAAACCACAAAGGAGTTTACAGGTACAAAGGTGCACATAGTGACTTTGACACATAACACAGACATATTAAAGTACATAATAAAGGGGTGTGTAACTTGAAAGGTCCCTTAAGCCCAAATGAACCCTTATGATTTATTACTCCAATGCAATTAGGCTACATGTACAGCAATAAATCTGCTGTTCTTTTATTAAAAAAAAAAAAACAAAAACAAAACAAAACTGTATATGATTTTAACTTGTACATATTCACTGTTAGGGTGTTTTAGGGGGTTAAGATATCTTTTTTTTTTTTTTTTTGAGGGGGGGGGGGTAGTGGTTATGAGAAAAGGCTCAGGATTTAGATATACACTCACTCAGTAGCTGCGGGTAAACTGTTAGATCATAGATATACTTGCAAAATAGTCCCTTATGGTTTAGAGTTTAGCAGCATTGACATGTGGCTGAGACTTTCTCTTTCTCTCCCTTCCTCCTTCTAGGGTTTCAAAGCCAAGTAAGTAATACATACATATACAGTATACAGGCATGTACAAATTCAGACAGTAGAGGGCAGCAGATACCTTTATATTTTTCCTGGTGAAACCTTTATGTGCCATCAAAGGCAACACAACATGCATATCAGCTTAAGAAAACAGCATTGTCCTTTCTCTAATGCAATGGTTTTCTGTGGAAAAATAGCAATACATGCCAGGTAAAGTAAAAACGGCCTACATGTTGACTTAATTTAGAGACTGTTTCTACCCAAGCATGATAAAAATGTGATAAACCTGGGGTCCTCCAAACTATCATAGGTCAAGTCGGGTGGAGAATGCCTGACTCTCTGCCCTCTCTATACTTCCCTCTGAGGCAAATCTGTGTTTTCAGGCACTGAACAAGGATTATGAGTCATTTGAAGGGATGGCACTGTCTGTTTAGAAGGATTGGGTCCTTAAATAGGTGTGCTCATTAGCTGTGTTTCTTCAGCTAACTAGTAAGCAGACTAGAGGGTATCTTTCAGACAAGTAATGAATTTGATGACTAATACCATCAGTGGAGACTCAAGAAGGAGATCAATGGGCAATCTAGGCTCCCTCACAATCATCAGTAAATAGGGAGAGAGTCTTGTACTCTCATGCCTGGTGCTGTTATAATCATGGACCATGGCTTCAACCCTGTGGCTCCAGGTCCGCTTCTCGACAGCCTGTAGGGTACCAGCATATCAAGTAGGGTCCTGTTGAATCTCTCAGAGAGAGCATCACCTTTAGTCTCCATTCACACTAGCACGACTTGTCAGGCGACTTGGTCAGCCTGACAAGTCGTGCACCGTCGCGGTCCATTGACTGCTACAGCAGCCGTTCTAATAGGAGCGACACAAGTCGCTCAGACTTATAAAAAGGGTCCTGTACTACTTTGGGGCAACCTGGAGCGACTTGCATAGACATTCATTTTATGAAGTCCGTGCAAGTCGTGCCGAAGTCGCGCTGCACGCGACTTCACAGGTCGCCCCCTAAGTCGGAGCGACGTAGTGTGAACCGAGCCTTAGGGTATTAAGGGATGTTTTGAGTTTTGTGCATGTTCAGCAGCTGAAGTAACTAATTAGCTTGTTCTCAAAATCTCTGCCTTGATCTGAATGTAATCTGTAGGGGTAGGCCGTTATAGATTAAATACTTCTCCCAAGTCCCAAGGCATTCTCATGACTGTAATTGCCCTTTGATCTTTGTTAGGAAAAGCTTGGGTGTATTGGATTTATCAGTCACTACCAGTATATTTTCAATTCCTTTTGAATAATTGTCAATGCAACAAAAAACCTATACAGATTAAGTCCATAAGACCTGAAATCTGTAAGTGCCCCATTGGAGAAGCTCAAAATAGCAGGACTTTCTGCTGTAAAATTCTGGCAGATGGCATGCCCATTTTGATGAGGAAGTGAAGGTGCCATTTAATATCACAAGGCGGTATTGACATGTAAACCCTGTAAGTGCAACAATTGTTTTTTATTTGAGTAATACATTTAATTACACTTCTTTCATCTCTTGAACACGAGCAGGACTGGAAGTGGAAGGGATGGGGAGAAGGTACGAGGAGAATGTCTGGTGGAAGGGAAGCCTATATAAAGCGCTACTGACCTTCTTATTCAACAAAAAGGGTCACTATTATTTGGTAAGTGCAATTTACAAGGGGATTGGTGAATACGCACAGGCATTTTATGGTTGTTATGTCACAGGTGTGGAGAAAAAAAAGAAAAGCAAGCACAGACATTTTTAAAAGCACTTTATTGGTTTACATAACTCAGATCTAACTTTAGGGTAGAATCTGTATTTCTGACTTGGACACTTTAGCATAGGGGTTAATACCCAGCATAAGGTAGCAGTTAGCTACAACTTGGTGAGGACCAATTATGACAGGATGGGTAGAATCTTTTTTTACAGTCACAACTGTAAATGATTCCACTCTGGCTCTTCAGTTCTTTCTTTCAGGAATAACCATCTACCCTAACCTTCGTTGTTCATTATCTCTTCAGGAGTCTCCATGAGGACATAACTTACATGAGCAGCTTGGGGGCAATACTGGAAGCTCTTCTAAGCACTCTCTCTACTCCTGGTGGAATTTCCACTGGGCTCTTACCAATGTGATACTACACCATTACATGCCGATAGCAGAGTAGACATTGCAGAGCTCTTGAAGTTTAGATGGTATTTCAACTTGATCAAAATAAACAGTCAGATGACCTACGGTATCTCACAAAAGTGAGTACACCCCTCACATTTTTGTAAATGTTTTATTATATCTTTTCCTATGACAACACTGAAGAAATTACACTTTGCTACAATGTAAAGTAGTGATTGTACAGCTTGTATAACTTGTATAAATTTGCTGTCCCCTCAAAATAACACACAGCCATTAATGTCTAAACCGCTGGCAACAAAAGTGAGTACACCCCTAAGTGAAAATCTCCAAAATGGGCCAAAAGTGTCAATATTTTGTGTGGCCACCATTATTTTCCAGCACTGCCTTAACCCTCTTGGGCATGAAGTTCACCAGAGCTTCACAAGTAGCCACTGGAGTCCTCCTCAACTCCTCCATGATGGCATCACGGAGCTGGTGGATGTTAGAGACCTAGCACTCCTCCGCCTTTCCGTTTGAGAATGCCCCACAGATGCTCAATAGGGTTTAGATTTGGAGACATGCCTGGCCAGTCCATCTTCTTTACCCTCAGCTTCTTTAGCAAGGCAGTGGTCATCTTGGAGGTGTGTTTGGGGTCGTTATCATGTTGGAATACTGTTCTGCTTCAGTATTTCACAGTAGATGTTGACATTCATGGTTCCCTCAATGAACTGTAGCCCCCCAGTGCTGGCAGCACTCATGCAGCCCCAGACCATGACACTCCCACCGCCATGCTTAAATGTAGGCAAGACACACTTTCTTTGTACTCTTCACCTGGTTGCTGGCACACACGCTTGACACCATCTGAACCAAATAAGTTTACCTTGGTCTCATCAGACCACAGGACATGGTTCCAGTAATCCATGTCCTTAGTCTGTTTGTCGTCAGCAAACTGTTTGCGGGCTTTATTGTGCATCATCTTTAGAAGAGACTTCCTTCTGGGACACCAGCCATGCAGATCAATTTGATACAGTAGGGTCTGCGTACTGACAGGCTGACCTCCCCACCCGTTCAATCTCTGCAGCAATCCTGGTAGAACTCATATGTCTATTCCCCAAAGACAACCTCTGGATATGACGCTGAGCATGTGCACTCAACTTCTTTGGTCGACCGTGGTGAGGCCTGTTCTGAGTGGAACCTGTGGTGTTAAACTGTTGTATGGTCCTGGCCACAGTGCTGCAGTTCAGTTTCAGGGTCTTGGCAATATTCTTATAGACTAGGCCATCTTTATGTAGAGCAACAATTCTTCAGATCCTCAAAGGGTTCTTTGCCATGAGGTGCCATGTTGAACTTCCAGGGACCAGTATGAGATAATGAGAGTGATAACACCACATTTAACTCACCTGCTTCCCATTCACACCTGAGACCTTGTAACACTAATGAGTCACATGACACCGGGGTGGAAAAATGGCTATTTGGGCCCAATTTGAACATGTTCACTTAGGGGTGTACTCACTTTTGTTGCCAGCGCTTTAGACATTAATGACATTAGTGAGTTATTTTGAAGGGACAGCACATTTACACAGTGTTGTCTTCAGTGTTGTCAAATGAAAAGATATAATAAAATATTTACAACAATGTGAGGGGTGTACTCACTTTTGTGAGATACTGTACTTTAAAGAGGATTTTCAGCCTATCAAAAAAATAAATAAATAAATAAAAGTCAGCAGCCTAAGGCCCCTTTGGCCCCTTTCACACATACGGTCCGTTCAGTTCATCAGTTCAGTCACGTCAAAATGTATCAGTTTTGCATCCGTTTTTCATCCGTTTTTCATCAGTTGTCATCTGTTTTTCGTCAGTTGTTATCCGTTTTTCGTCAGCTGTTATCCGTTTTTCATCCGTTTTTCGTCAGTTGATATCCGTTTTTCATCCATTTTTCGTCAGTTGTTATCCGTTTTTCATCCGTTTTTTGTCAGTTATCTGTTTTTCATCAGTTATCCGTTTTTCATCCGTTTTTCATCCGTTGTCATCCGTTTTTCATCCATTGTCATCCGTTTTTCGTCCGATCCGTTTTTTTGACGGATGAAAAATAGGGCATTCATACGTTAAAAAAAAAACGGACATTGACGGAGGTGGACGAAAACGGATGTTAACTGATGATCATCCGTTGTCATCCGTTTTTACATAGAGATACATTGATGTCCGTTTTTCATCCGTCAACGGATGGATGAAAAACGGACAAACGGACAGCATGTGTGAAAGGGGCCTTAAGGCATCATCTCCGCAGAAAGAATCATCTTGTTTTCTATATCTGCAGCAGTCACAATTATTTGCAAGCTTCCATCAACAGGATATGACTCAGAGTTTAGGCCCTACATTTCAATTGTTTCAGTAGGCTGAACAGGTATGCTGCTCAAGTACTTCTGGTAGAATGTACGGCAAATAACTGTATCTTGGCAACCTGTGTCAAATAGAGCTGGAGTTGTATGCCCATTGACAGTGACTTTAACTATAGATTTAGAGTCTATGAGGGGGCCTCTTGGCTTTGGTCCAAAACGCTTACCTCTGTTTCTTTGCTGATGTACAGGGAATGCCACATTTAGCACCCTTCCCCAGAGTCATGAGACTGTTTTGCGATATGGCCAGTGTGACCACACCTAAAACACCTTTAAGAACCTTTCCTCCTTTGTGTAGCAACTGCTTGAGCAACCGAAGATTTGGATTAGTAACGAGTTAGAATGGTGATCCCTTTTGGAACACTTTTCACCTTCTTAGGAATACAAAACTGAACGTCAGAATCCTGTTTCCTCACTAACTTCATTTACTCATGGAAAAAAGGAATTCTCTCAGATAACATGATTTTGAAGAGCTAACAGGATGATGAGGTGGCAAGTCTCTTACTAACGGACTGGTCCTTATAGCGTCCACGCAGAAGGAGTACTGTGATAAACTAAACATAACAAGGGTAACTGTAAATGATTACTAAAAGTGGAAACATCTTCCTCTTGTTTCTGACAACACAAACAGGGGTAGATTTACTAAAACGGGTGCACACAGAATCTGTGCAGCCGTGCACAATAACCAATCAGCTTTTAGGTTTCATTTTCAAAGACTAATTGAACAAGCTGAAGTTACAGGCCGATTGGCTACTATGCATAGCTACACCAGATTCTGTGTGCACCAGTTCTAATAAACTTCCAAGTTTCCAAGTGCTTCCAAGTTCACTATACTGAGGAGAGATCAGACATCCTATCTCTCCTCCACTATACAGCCACCTTTTTTTTTATACTCGATAGCAAATGAGAACAGAGTATCTTCAGGTAACACAATACTGAGTGTCTTAGAACATCAAAACAGTCTGATATACTGTACTATTGCATATATGTGTAATAAGTATTGCAACATTAATTTAGTAGTCAAATGTTATGAGATGGTCTTGCCAATTTCAAGTGTGAGGGGCAGTCAGTCTGACCTGCTCGAGCAAATAGGAAAGACTAGGCTTTTAATCCAGGAACCTAGGCCAATTTTGCTTGTCACCTGGCCATTGAACTTGGGGTTCTAGGGACATGACATTGGAAATTTAACCTGAAGTGCAGCTGCCTGGAGGTGTGTGCTATGCCCTTCCAGCAGTGGCTTGGAAGTTTATTTTCTACTACTCTGTAGAACAGGGGTATGGAATTATAATTCACAAAGGTTGGTTGTTGGAACCGCCCTGTGTTCAGCCAGCAAGTCACTGACTTGTGAACTTGGGAGGTGGGCTATCCAGCTCTCTGTTCAGGCATGCCACACCTTCTGCCTGTCAGCTGCTGTAGGGACGAAGCTAAATCCAATGGACATTATTCTGTACATATTCTCCTGGACCTCTCTGCTGCCTTTGACACAGTGGACTACCCCTCCTCCTCAAAAAACTCCACGCTTTTTGTCTCCATGACTGTACTCTTTACTGGTTCTCATCCTACTTATCCAACCGCACCTTTAGCGTTACTTAACCACTTGCCTACTGGGCACTTAAACCCCCTTCCTGCCCAGGCCAATGCTCAGCTTTCAGCGCTGTCGCACTTTGAATGACAATTTCGCGGTCATGCAACACTGTACCCAATCAAAATTCTCATCATTTTTTTTTTCAAACAAATAGAGCTTTCTTTTGGTGGTATTTAATCACCACTGGGGTTTTTATTTTTTTCTGAACAAACAAAAAAAGACCGACAATTTAAAAAAAAAAACGATTTTTATAGTTTGTTCTAAAATTTTGCAAACAGGTAATTTTTCTCCTTTATTGATGTACGCTGATGAGGCAGCACTGATGGGCCCTGATAGGCTGCACTAAAGGGCACTGATAGGTGGCACTTATGGGTGGCACCGATGGGCACTAATGGGCGACACTGATGGCACTGGTAGGTGGCACTGAAGGACACTAATAGGTGGCACTGATAGGTGGCACAGATAGGTGCAATCATTGGCACTGATAGGTGGCAATCACTGATGGGTGGCACTGATGGGCAATAAATGGCACTGGTAGGTGACACTGATAGGCAGCACTGATGATTGGGCACTGACTGACACTGATAGGTGACACTAGTGGGCACTGATAGGTGGCACTGGTGGGTAATGGTAGGTGGCACTGGTGGATACAGATTCTCCTTTCCTCTTCAGGACCGATGTCCCTCTGACAGCAGCCGGCAATCTACTTTTTTTTCTCCTCACGCTGACAGCATGAGGAGAATAAAAAGCTGATCACCGGCTGCTGTTTACATCATGTGATCGGCTGTCATTGGCTGAAAGCTGATCACGTGGTAAGGGGCCGGTACCGAGAGTCTCATGGACTCGCTGATCACAGAGAGCGAGCCACGCGCGCAAAGCAGGGAGCGCGTAGGCAGATCATGCATGGGAGGATGTACATGGACGCCCTCCCGGCAATTAGGTGCATTGTAGGGTCCCATCTTTCGGCTATAACGTGGATGGGAAGAGGTTAAAATTCTACTTCCCCCTCTCCATTTCTCTGTCAAGTTCCCCCAAGAATCTGTTCTTTGACCTCGATTATTCTTCATCTACACCTCCTCCTTGGGTCACGTAATAGCGTACCATGGCTTCCAATATTATCTCTACACTGACAACACCCAAACCTATCTCTCTAACCCTCAGCCCACCCCTTCAGTCTCCTCACGTATCACTAATTACCAAATCATCATTTACTAATACATATCATCCTGGATGTCACACAGCTTCCTCAAACTTATTGTATCCAAAATCAAACTCATAATTTTTCCTCCCCCACGTGTCTCTTCCCCTGATTTCTCTGTCAAGAAGATTGATAGCACCACTTTCAGCCTGTCCCCACATGCCAAAGTTCTAGGTGTAATCCTTGACTCTGTACTATGCTTTCCGACCCATGTCCTATCACTGTCCAAATCCTGCAGCCTCAACCTCCGCAAAATCTACTAAATATACCTCTTCCTAACCAATGACACTGCAAAGCTCCTAGTTCACTCCCTGGTCATCTCCAGTCTCGACTAGTCCATCATGAATTCTGCTGCCAGGTTCATCCGCCTTACCAATAGTTCAGTGTCTGCTACTCCTGTCTGTCAATCCCTCCACTGACTTCCACTCACTTAATGAATTAAATTCAAAATACTTACAACAAACTACAAAGATAGCCACAACTCAGCCCCTAGTTACATCACTAACCTTGTCTTCAAAATACCACCCTACTTGTTCTGTTCATTCCTCCCAAGACCTCCTGCTCCCAACTCCCTAGTCACCTCCTACCATCCTCGCCTCCAGGACTTTTCTCCTATTCTATGGAACTCCCTACCCCAATCTGTCCCACTATCTCCTACTCTGTTTGCTTTTAGACTATCCCTGAAAACCTTGCCTATTCTGCTCCCACCTAATAACTGTACTTTTATTTTCTCCATCAGATCAATCCTCCACAGTTATTACCTTTTGTATCACTTGACCTTCCCTCCTAGATTGTAAGCTCTAATGAGTAGGGTCCTCTGATTCTTCTGGTATTGAATTGTATTGTAACTGTACTGTCTGCCCTCATGTTGTAAAACGCTGTGCAAACTGTTGGAGCTATATCAATCCTGTATAATAATAAATACTTTTAATAATTTTCTTTATTTGTTATGTTTAATGCTGAAAAAATTCCTGATAAATATAGAATATTGCATATAAATATTTCATATTTACCACCATATTTGGCCGTATTTACAAAATTAGTTCTCCACAAGTTTGATGTGCCATTTTTTAGCTATTCTGTAAATAGTGTGTAAACTGATCAGCCATTTGAAGTACAAATAGCTGAATGAGTTAGAGAGAGATAACTAACACACAACCTTCTCACAGCCTTGTTCCTAAACTCTTTAACATGCTATGCTACACTATGCTGCCTGCAAATGAACAGCACCAACTCAATTTAATTAAGCCTGTCCCCAATCTAGGACCAAGGACTTGTCAAAACTGTGTATCCAAGTTTATATACACTTTACATTTTATTTTGTGAATGACTAGGGGTACAAGGTAACCCTACTCTTTCACACTGAGGAAGGGCAGTATCTGAGTACAACTATGTACCCTTCACTCATTCACATAAGGGGAAGGGGGGGGCAGAATCTGTGTGCCCTATTTTATTGGTAAAGGGGGTTTCCAGATTTCGGTAAGTCCCCCCCGCCTGCAGACCATTACAATCACCATGCCAGGGTTACGGAGAAAAGGTCATGGTCCTCATCAACATAAGGACAAGGTGTTTAGGGGACCCTCCATGTTGAAGACATGTAGCCTGGTATTGTTCAGCCTGTCAGAATGCATGATTGGACAAGAGCCTTGTGTGGATTACCGGTGGGGGCCTCACATTTTTGTTTCTTGATTTCTTATTTTTTGCTTTGGGCCCCCTCATGCTGTATTCTTTTGTTTTGTTTTTTTGCATGTGGTCCTAAAATTAAAACCAGACCTGAGGGACCTTTTTTTTTAAACTCTCCTGAGCCAGGAATCCCCAGCCAGTAAGTAAAGTAAATGGGGTCTGATAATGTTACTAGATTCTAGGGATGAGGCAACCAATGACAGTAGTAAAGGGAAGCTGTCATCATGGGTGTCCGCAGAACTTTTTTCAGGGGGGGGGGGGGGGGCATAATTTTAAGGTCACTCATGCTCCACCCCTTTTCAACAGTGTCATGAAGGGGAGGGGCTTAGTCATTATACTTATTTTGAGTATTTATTTTTAACCACCTCCCACCCGGCCAATGTACATATACGGCCGAGTGGGAGCTTCCTCCTTCTGAGTGGACGTTCAGGAACATCCTGCAGAAGGAAGGAGAACACGAGTCCACGTGCACACACAGCTGCGCGATCCCGGTGTGCCTGTGTCCCCTGGACACAGAGCAACACCGCTCGACAGGAGGGCTCTGTGATTGGCCCTCCTGATCACATGACGGCCGTGTCCAATCACAGCCGTCATGTGATATAAATAGAGACATTGTCATGGTGATCGGCTCTGCTTCTCCTTACATAGTGAGGAGAAGGAGAGCGGATCGGTCCTGGCAGGCGGCGATCAGTGAGTATAGAGCTGTTTTACTGCTCTTTACTCACTAATCACCCTGTGCTAGTGCCCCCAAAAGTGTACCCAACCACAGTGTCTCCAAAAGTTTCCCCAAACACAGTGCCCACACAATAAAACACAATTGTCACACATCTGTCCCAATAAAATCTGTCTCAGTGAACATCTTCCACATCTGTTCGTGATCATCTGGAGCAAATCATCTGGAGAAAATCTAGCGCACATCTTCCACATCTGTCCGTGATCATCTGGCGCACATCTGCCCCATCTGTCCGTGATCATCTGGTGCACATATGGCGCAGATTATCTGCCACATCTGGCGCACATCTGCCACATCTGGCGCACATCAACTGCCACATATGTCTAATCATCTGGCGCACATCATCTGCCACACATCATCGGCCATATCTGTCAGTGATCATCTATCACATCTGTAGTCATCTGGCGCACATCATATGCCACATATGTCAAAGTGAACATCTGCCACATCCTAGTGATCAACATCTGTCACACATCTGTCCCAGGAATCAGCGCACATCTGTCCATATGGCTAAAAAATTATCCAGGGCCTTCAAAAATGTGATAGATACTCAGGAAATTAAATGTGTAATTTATGCTCCTAGAACGCCTGATGGTGCTCCTTGGATGTTGGGCCTTTGTATGAGACCAGGTTGTGGAAAAGTCTCACACATGCGGTATCCCCATACTCAAAAGTAGCAGAATATATTTTGGGGTGTCATTTTTGCTATGTACATGCTATGTGTTTAAAAAATTGTATAAATTGACAACTTTGTGTGAAAAAAAAAAAGGTTTTCATTTTCTTTACACATATTCCAAAAACTTGTGGAAAAAAAATGACACGTTCAAAAGACTCATTGTGCCTATTGTGGAATATACATTGGAGTGTTTTGTTTCCAAAATGGGGTAATTTTTTTGGTAATTCTTTTGTCCTGGTGCTCCAGGGCCTTAAAAAATTTGATAGGTACTTAGGAAATGAAATGTGTAATTTATGCCTTTAGAATGCCTATGGCTGTCATATAGAGTAGTGGTAGAAAAAAATGAGGTTTTCTCTCATTACAATATACTGTATGACGTTTAGCTCCAAGCAAAGTTTGGTCCAAACTTGTTCTCTGTCTAAACCAGGAGCTGATCCCTAACTCTGTCGTAGGAATGCATCTACACACAACATCCCCATAGGTTGACTGTCAGAAGCTGTCAGGGGATTTGGGAAAAATAGATAAGCATGTGCCACAGCAAGTATGGTACTTTCTTTTATTGCTATTATTAAAATGGAACTTTCAAGTCTGCATGAATACCTCCATGGCAGATCTTCATTTTGATTTGATCGGGCAAAGGTGATGTCATGATGCCGAGATTGTACACTGCACAGCTCAGTGTACATTACGAACAAGCAGGTAAGAAGACTTTAATGAAGAAGAGATATACTATTTTTCTTCTGCAGTAAAACGCCTGTTTGTTCATCCATTTTTATTTTACAATTAAAGTTCCATTTCAACATACAAAATCTAATGCTGTGTCATGTTAACCACTTCTGGACTAGAAGGATTTGCCCCCTTAATGACCAGGCCATTTTTTGCGATTCGGCACTGTGTTACTTTAGCGGAAAATTGCGCAGTCATACAAGGCTGTACCAAAATAAAATTGATGTCCTTTTTTCAGCACAAATAGAGATTTCTTTTGGTGGTATTTGATCACCTGTGCGTTTTCATTTTTTTGCGCTTTAAACAAAAAAAGAGGGACAATTCTGAAAAAAAAAACAATATTTTTCACATTCTGCTATATATTATTCCCCCAAAAAATGTAAAAATCAAATTTTTTTCATCCTTTTAGCCCAATTTGTATTCTGCTACATATTTTTGGTAAAAAAAATTGCAATAAGTGTATTTTGATTGGTTTGCACAAAAGTTATCGCCTCTACAAACTAGGGGAAAGATTTATATCATTTTTATTTTTTTACTAGTAATGGCGGAGATCTGCGATTTTTATTGGGACTGCGACATTGCAGCTGACAGATTGGACCCCTAACTGACATTTTTGACACTTTTGGGGGGACCAGTGACATTACTACAGTAGTCAGTGCTAAAAATATGCACTGTTACTGTAATAATGACACTGGCAGGGAAGGGGTTAACCTAGTGGGTGATCAAAGAGTTAAATGTTAGGCTAGGGGAGTGTTTACTAACTGTGGGGGGAGATTCTTGTGAAATGACCATAGAGACCTGTGATCCTATATAGAAGGATCACAGGCGCTCTGTAAATATTTCAGAGAGAAGAACAGTCGGCTGTGTTTACAACAACTGACCGTCCTCTCTCAGCAGGGAGCGATTGCAATCGGTGCCACCAGCCCCATGCATTGGCATCCCCACTGCCTAGTGGGGGCGGGAGCGCGCCGACAGCGGCGCGCACTCGCTTCCTAACACTACGCGTGCGACCAACGTCGGTTCGCACAGAAGGGGCTGCGGCGGGCGGTCCGGAACTGGTTAAAGTAGAAGTTCAGCCTAAAACTAAAATTTCTAAATCTACTTGCAGCCACAATCTAAGACTAATCTATCTATCCTTGTAAAGCAAAAGTCGCTATACATACTTTTCTAAAGCCGCTCCGGTCTCATCCAACTCTGTAGCTGTCAGTGGCAGCTTCTCTGTGTGTGGGAGTGTGCAGAAAAGGCAGCCGACAACGGAAGCCCTATAGTAACTTTATGGGTGCCATCCCTTCCCAGGCATTTCCCAGCATTTCCCTGCACACAGCTTCTGCCGCTGGAGATCGGGCCGGAGCGGCTTCAGAAAAGGTATGTATAGCGATTTTTGTTTTACAGGGCTAGATAGGTTACTCTTAGATTGTGGCTACAAGTAGATTTAGAGATTTTAATTTTAGGCTGAACTTCCACTTGAACCACCTCCCGCCCACCGTATAGACAATTGAATCCTCTCTCGCTCTGGGGCGACATCATATGATGTCACCCCAGTCTCAAGATGCTTGCATGCCCAATCACAGTACAGAGACAATGACAAGACAGCTCTTTACCCATGTGATAAAATGTGCCCAATCACAGCTGATCACATGTAAACACGGAAATGCGATTTATCGGCTCTCCTCACCTCATACTGATAGAGTGTGAGAAGAAGAGAGCTAATCAGCGGTATCTCCTCACAAGGGAGACTTGTACATATAATCAGGGCACTGATCATCAGTGCCCTGATTATCAGTGCAGCCCCAACAGTGCCCAGCACTAATGCCAGTCAGTACCCATCAATTATGCCAATCTGTGCCATCAGTGATGCCATCTGTACCCATCAGTGATGTCAATGTGTGCCCATCAGTAATATCAATCCATGCCCATTTGTAATGCCAGTCAGTGTTGCTTTTCAGTGCCCATCAATGCCTGGCCATCAATGCTGCCCATCAGTGCCCATCAGTGCTGCCTATCCATGCTGCCTATCTTTGCCCATAAGTTCTGCCTATCAGTGCTCGTCAGTGCCACTTATCAGTGCCCATGCGTTTCACTTATCAGTGCCCATCAGTGCCACCTATTAGTGCTCATCAATGCTGCATATCAGTGACACCTATCAGTGCCCATCAGGTCCGCACATTACTGCCTACCCATCAATGCCCTGCAGTGCCGTCTCATCAGTGCCCATCAGTGCCGCCTCATCAGCACACATCAGTGAAGGAGAAAAATTACGTATCACATTTTCTGACAGAAACTAAGAATTTTTTTTTTTTAGCAAAAAATACAGAGGTGATTAAATACCACCAAAAGAAAGCTTATTTGTGTAAAAAAAAAAGATAAAAATTTCATATGGGAACAGTGTTGTATGACCACGCAATTATCATTCAAAGTGTGACAGCGCTAAAAGCTGAAAATTGGCCTGGGCAGGAAGGGGGTATAAGTGCCCTGTATTAAAAAAGTGCTTAAATTGGCATCCCAAGTCACAAAGGTATATTCAACAATGTGCATAAGTGCGTGTGTTAATGTCTCAAAATGCCTTGATTTCATGGGACTGCCCTGAGTCACCAAACAATGGGAGACATTTGTTATTATCTGAACATGATTTGGGTTTTTCTAAAAATGGACAAGTAGGGTTCGTTTAGAAGACTAGCAAATATGCAAATTGTCAGTATCAAATTCATTTCTTGGAAATTAATATATTGCCATAAGAAAGTCTAGGCAGTGATAGACAAGATTAAAGCATCTGTCTAAAAGAGAATTCTTTTCTGTTGCCAAGGGTACTTTTCTTTTAAATCAATTCCTTTGTTCACTTTTACAGTGGTAACAAATGTAGATGGCGAGTAACAGGATGCAAATCACTGATCATTGATTTTCAAGTTTCTGTCTGAATAGCAATGTAATTGATCTTTTCTTCTATTTTAAGACATTATGTTATTTTGTATCTTTCTTTTTCCTGCACTTTTAAGTAATTATCAGAAAAAGTGGAATGCAATAGTACAGAATGTGATGGTTAAACTATATTATCAACTGTACTTTACTATTGCATTGAATTTTTACTTTTTTTTTTTTTTGCAGCGTTCACAAACTTCCTTAGAATACATGCACAATGTACATTAAGGTGCTATGCAAATTATTGAAAAAATTAAAGGAATTTAAAGCACAGTAGTATTAAATAAAGACAATCATCTTGAAGCAACCAATAAAATACCAGCTTTGTTCAACTATGTCCATGAAAGCGAAAAGATCATTTGCTTTGTTGCTTTCTCTTTTTGTTAAACGACCTCTATAGCAAAAATACAACATCAGCAGTATGTATTTGAAAATAAACAGAAAGCAATCGATTAATGAAGCAACCATACACAAATAAAAAGAACAACACCACAACTAAAGTGGGGCAAATTATTGTAGACATTGGATCTCAGCCAAGGAAGCACTAAAAAGACAGAACCTTAACAATGAGATTCATCATTACAGTCCCTGGCACGGCTCCCAGGGAAAGAGCTACGTTAATTGTATTATCGTAACCTAGGGTGTAAAGGTGTTGAGAAGTCCACGATGGCAGGATCATGAGTCTGCACTCACTGGATTTTTATGTATGGGGGTGGTGGGGGTAGAGGGAAAATATAGGGGGAAAAGGGATGATGGCAAGGTTTAGGGAGGAAGAGATGTAGGGGAAAAGGAATAAGAAAAAAATGGAGGGAGGGGGGTTACCACTAAAAGAGGGTTAAGCAAGAGGCTTTGGGTCAGTATAAAGATGGCATAGCAAAGTTCATGTAAGTTGGAGGTATTCATCAGAGAAACTAAAGAGATCCCAGTAGAACCACCTGATTTTGTGTTTCTGAGATCTGTCTCTAATAGGGATGATCGAACTTTTGAAAAGTTCGGTTCGACCAGAACACCCGAACTTCACGAAAGTTCGGTTCGGATTTCAGAACCCCATTGAAATCAATGGGACCCGAACTTCTGTAATCAAAAAACACCATTTTTAAGCCCTAAAATCCAATAAATGCCCCTAAAAAGTGCCTAGGGTTCTGGGTCATGCCCCAGGGACTATTAATCACACAAAAAAAAGTTCTCAAAAATTGTCGTTTTTGATAGATAGCCAATTATTGAAAAAATTAAAAAAAAAAAAAAAAAAAGAGATTTCTTTGGATTTAGTGTCTGGGGGTTCTAAAAGGTGTACCTGTGAAGTTTCAGCTCTGTAGCATGTCCAGAACCAGAATTACAGCATACCAAACCTTCAAAAATGACTTTTTTGCTTAACCGCACCTTTCTTTTGCTCCTAATCAACGGCTCAGCCAATGTGTATGATGGGGACATAATGCAGTGCACTGGGAACAAGATTAGAGGTTTTTTTGGAAAAAGGTGCTGTCTCTTTAAATGTGCATATAATTAACGGGTGTATTTCCACAATGGGGCTTTTATTACCAAATGTTTCAAGAAGTCCAAAGATGTATGTAATTGCACTTTATTTCATGTAAAATGGTGTTTGGTGCACTTTAACTTGAAATCTCACAAGAAACAGACATATATGCACGGATACATTGAGGGTTAGGGGTAGGGGCCACAATGTAGTGCAGAGTGAACAAGATTAGAGATGTTTTGGATGAATACTGTTGTCTCTTGACTTTGAATAGAAGTAAAGGATGCTTAAAAATTGGGCATTTGGTGGTGCGGACGATGCCTTGACACCATAACCCTATGAAAGTGCTGGTAATGAAAGCAATAATTGCCTTTGTAAGGAAAAAAATTACAATGATATGCATCTGTGTGACAGGTGCGCAAAAATTGTTGTTTGGGTGTTGGCGGAGCCATACCACTGTAAGCCCAAAGAGCTGGTGTTGAAGAAGGCGTAAAAATTATGAAGGTGTGCACATGTGGAACAGGTGCGCAAACATGGTAGTTTTGGTGTTGGCGGAGCCTCCCCACCATAACCCCAAAGAGCTGGCTTTGAAGGAGGCCCAAAAATTGTAAAGGTGTGCACCTGTGGAACAGGTTCGCAAACATGGTAGTTTTTGTTTAGCATAGCCTCCCCACCTTAACCCCAAAGAGCTGGTGTTGAAGGAGGCCCAAAAATTGTAAAGGTGTGCACCTGTGGAACACGTGCGCAAACATTGTAGTTTTTGTTTTAGCATAGCCTCCCCACCTTAACCCCAAAGAGCTGGCGTTGAAGGAGGCCCAAAAATTGTAAAGGTGTGCACCTGTGGAACAGGTGCGCAAACATTGTAGTTTTTGTTTTAGCATAGCCTCCCCACCTTAACCCCAAAGAGCTGGTGTTGAAGGAGGCCCAAAAATTGTAAAGGTGTGCACCTGTGGAACAGGTGCGCAAACATTGTCGTTTTTGTTTTAGCATAGCCTCCCCATCTTAACCCCAAAGAGCTGGTGTTGAAGGAGGCCCAAAAATTGTAAAGGTGTGCACCTGTGGAACAGGTGCGCAAACATTGTAGTTTTTGTTTTAGCATAGCCTCCCCACCTTAACCCCAAAGAGCTGGCGTTGAAGGAGGCCCAAAAATTGTAAAGGTGTGCACCTGTGGAACAGGTGCGCAAACATTGTAGTTTTTGTTTTAGCATAGCCTCCCCACCTTAACCCCAAAGAGCTGGTGTTGAAGGAGGCCCAAAAATTGTAAAGGTGTGCACCTGTGGAACAGGTGCGCAAACATTGTCGTTTTTGTTTTAGCATAGCCTCCCCACCTTAACCCCAAAGAGCTGGCGTTGAAGGAGGCCCAAAAATTGTAAAGGTGTGCACCTGTGGAACAGGTGCGCAAACATTGTAGTTTTTGTTTTAGCATAGCCTCCCCACCTTAACCCCAAAGAGCTGGTGTTGAAGGAGGCCCAAAAATTGTAAAGGTGTGCCCCTGTGGAACAGGTGCGCAAACATTGTAGTTTTTGTTTTAGCATAGCCTCCCCACCTTAACCCCAAAGAGCTGGCGTTGAAGGAGGCCCAAAAATTGTAAAGGTGTGCACCTGTGGAACAGGTGCGCAAACATTGTAGTTTTTGTTTTAGCATAGCCTCCCCACCTTAACCCCAAAGAGCTGGCGTTGAAGGAGGCCCAAAAATTGTAAAGGTGTGCACCTGTGGAACAGGTGCGCAAACATTGTAGTTTTTGTTTTAGCATAGCCTCCCCACCTTAACCCCAAAGAGCTGGTGTTGAAGGAGGCCCAAAAATTGAAAAGGTGTGCACCTGTGGAACAGGTGCGCAAACATTGTCGTTTTTGTCATAACCAAAATGAGGTTCTGTGAACGTAAAGAGAATGAGAGGAGGGTTTGAGGGTGGCACCATGGTCCAGGCTTAAACTGAGGCTCAACTGCCACATCACAACGATAGCCTAGTCTACAAGGTCTGCATCAGGTGCATCAAAGCTTGATATCCACGACTGATTCATCTTAATGAATGTCAAACGGTCGACTGAGTCGGTGGAGAGTCTAGTTCGATGGTCTGTGACGAATCCTCCTGCTGCGCTGAATGCCCGTTCCGATAGGACACTGGAAGCAGGGCAGGCCAACAACTCCATGGCATACTGGGCCAGTTCTGGCCAGTGGTCTAATCTTAAGACCCAGTATGCCAGTGGATCGGATTCGTCACATGAAAAGCCCTCTGTGTCACTTTGTGCCCTCACGTAATCGTCCACCATGTGATGCAGACGGTTTCGATGCGATGTGGCAGCTGAGAGGCCTGGGCGGTGAGGACTAAAAAAAGACCGAAAGGCATCCGTCAACCGCACGCCTTCTCCAACGCTCCTCTCGTGACCACCAGTAGAATCCATGGTAGGTTGTCCCCGCCCCTGCACCCTACGGGAGTCGGGGAACATGTTCACCAGATTCCTCTTGAGACTGTCCTCAAGGGATTTGATCCTGTGGACTCTCTGGGTGGATGGGAAAAGCTCCGAGACTTTACACTTGTACCGGGGGTCAAGTAGGGTGGCCAACCAATAGTGGTTAGTCTCTTTAATGGCCTTGATTCTGGGGTCCTTTCGCAGGCTCTGGAGCATGATGTTTCCCATGCGTCGCAAATTAGCGAAGGCCTGAGAAGCTGACTCCTCGGGGTCACTCATAACGACATTATCTTCAACGGGCTCCTCCTCCTCCCAGCCACGTACTACTCCAAAGTGTCCCGAGGGAGTCAAACTAGGCCTTGCAGATTGCCGCATGTCTTCCTCCTCCTCCTCCTCAAACCCTGCAAAAGTTCCCGCAGAATCGTCCTCCTCCTCCTCTTCCACCCCTGGATCCTGCTCGGGCCTTTGGGAGCTAGGCATAATGGGGTCAGGATTCTCAGGATAAAGGGGGCCTTGAGAGGCAAGGAAGTCCTCCTCTTCCTCCTGCTGCTCTGCCTCCAGTGCCCTGTCCATAATGCCACGCAGAGTGTGCTCCAACAAAAACAGTACCGGTAGGGTGTCACTGATGCATGCGCTGTCCCGGCTGACCATCCTTGTGGCCTCCTCAAATGGCGAGAGGACAGCGCATGCATCCTTAATCAAAAGCCACTGCCGTGGTGAAAAGAAGCCCAGGCGCGCAGAGCCAGTGCTGGTGCCGTACTCGCATAGGTATTCATTGAGGGCCCTCTGCTGCGTGTACAGGCGCTGCAGCATAGCCAAGGTGGAGTTCCAGCGGGTGGGCATGTCACAGATGAGGCGGTGTACCGGCAGGTGAAACTCGCGCTGCACTTCGGCCAAACGTGCAGTGGCACTGTACGACCGCCTGAAGTGACTGCACACCCTTCTTGCCATCCTTAGCACATCCTGCATTCCCGGGTACGAGTTCAAAAACCGCTGTACCACGAGATTCAGGACATGCGCCAGGCATGGCACATGGGTTAACTTTCCCTGACGAAGGGCGGCCAGGAGGTTTGACCCATTATCAGTAACCACCATCCCTGGCTGCAGCTGGCGTGGTGTCAACCACCTCTGGGCCTGTGCCTGCAGAGCCCCAAGAATCTGAGGGGCAGTGTGCTGCCTGTCCCCTAGACACACAAGCTGCAGCACTGCGTGACACCTTTTGGCCTGAGACATAGAATAGCCCTTTGAACGTTTACGTGGTACCTCATCATATTCAAAGGACCATTCTGCAGAGGAGGGCATGGAGGAGGTAGAGGAGGAGGAGCAGGAGGGGGTAGAAGTGATCGATCTACCCGGATCAGCGACACCACCAGCTGTTTGCAGACGTGGGGGCAACACTGGCTGCAGCACCGAGCCCTGGCTACAATCCCTTCCACTGGCAAGCAGTGTCACCCAGTGAGCAGTGACAGAAATGTACCGTCCCTGCCCATGTTTGCTTGACCAAGTGTCAGCCGTCAAGTGTATCTTACGGCTGACTGACTTGGCCAGGGACGACACTACATTGCCTTCCACATGTTGGTATAGGGATGGCAGGGCCTTACAGGAAAAGTAATGCCGACTTGGCACCTGCCACTGTGGAACTGCACATTTTGCGAAGTCACGGAAGGGAGCAGACTCTACCAGGTTAAATGGTAATAGTTGCAGAGCCAGTAGTTTAGCCAAACTACTGTTTAGACGCTGGGCATGTGGGTGGCGGGGAGTATACATTTTTTTTCGTTCCAGCATGTGTGGAATCGAAATTTGGCGTCTAGATGTTACAGCTGGTGGTGTGCTGGAGGTAGATGCGACACTGCCTGCTATATCATCATCCCTGCCAGTGGAGGCTGCCAACAGGTGACGAGTGACTATAGCAGGGCCAGGAACAGACTGATGTGCAGGTGGAGCAGGTGGAGCAGATGGAGCATGAGGAGGAGCGCGAGGAGAACTAGGAGGCCGACTGACCGATCTTTGGCCCTTTTGTGGGTTCTTTAAATGCTCCTGCCAACGGGCCGAGTGGTGGGTTGTCAAATGCCTGTTTAGGCAGCTTGTACCCAGGTGGTTGACATTTTTGCCACGTTTTATACCCTTCTTACAAATCTTGCAGATCGCAACTGTTTTATCTGCATGGGATGTCTCAAAAAAGGCCCAGCAAGATGAGGTGTGTATAGTGGCCTGGGAGACAACAGGTGCGGCCTTAGATGGAGTAGGCCGTCTGCTCTCCCCTCTTGTTTGCTCTGCCCCCTCCTCAACCTCAGACCCAACATCTGATTCCATCAAAGACTGAGCATCAGGCCTGGCCTGGGAGACAACAGGTGCGGCCTTAGATGGAGTAGGCCGTCTGCTCTCCCCTCTTGCTTGCTCTGCCTCCTCCTCAACCTCAGACCCAACATCTGACTCCATCAAAGACTGAGCATCAGGCCTGGCCTGGGAGACAACAGGTGCGGCCTTAGATGGAGCGGGCCGTCTGCTCTCCCCTCTTGTTTGCTCTGCCTCCTCCTCAACCTCAGACCCAACATCTGATTCTATCAAAGACTGAGCATCAGGCCTGGCCTGGGAGACAACAGGTGCGGCCTTAGATGGAGCGGGCCGTCTGCTCTCCCCTCTTGTTTGCTCTGCCTCCTCCTCAAACTCAGACCCAACATCAGACTCCATAAAGGACTGAGCATCAGGCTGGAGTAGATGGCCGACACTGTGGTCAAACAGCTCAGCTGACTCCTCTGCCATGTCTGAAATTGGGTCTAAGGGAGGACATGAGGTGGACATGGACTCATCTGTATTTGTTCTGACAACTGCAGAAGACTGACCACTTTTCTCTGCCTGGGTCACTGTAGTTGCAGATGATGCCGATGATGAGGGTTTGTTCATATAGTCCACCACCTCCTGTACATACTGTGGACGTATAGCTTGGCCACTGCCGGAGAACAATCCAAATGGTGGCCTGGCTGAGGACTGACCACCACGTCCACCCCTGCCTCTAGACACCCTAGAAGCTGTGCCCCTTTCCGCAGCAGGGCCACGTATGCCTTTTCTTGGTCTACCAGGCATATTTCTCACTGATGCGTTGGCAACTGTGTGCGGTGAAAAACGCACACTGCTATGCGACCCACAGTTGTCGCTGGATACAGCACAGCAGATGTGTCACGCACAGTAGCAAAGCCTTTTGCACAGTGGACCTAACGCTTTGAACAACAGGCGTTAGGTTGTCACTGATGCGTTGGCAACTGTGTGCGGTGAAAAACGCACACTGCTATGCGACCCACAGTTGTCGCTGGATACAGCACAGCAGATGTGTCACGCACAGTAGCAAAGCCTTTTGCACAGTGGACCTAACGCTTTGAACAACAGGCGTTAGGTTGTCACTGATGCGTTGGCAACTGTGTGCGGTGAAAAACGCACACTGCTATGCGACCCACAGTTGTCGCTGGATACAGCACAGCAGATGTGTCACGCACAGTAGCAAAGCCTTTTGCACAGTGGACCTAACGCTTTGAACAACAGGCGTTAGGTTGTCACTGATGCGTTGGCAACTGTGTGCGGTGAAAAACGCACACTGCTATGCGACCCACAGTTGTCGCTGGATACAGCACAGCAGTTGCGTGTCACGCACAGTTGCAAAGGCTTTTGTACAGTGCACCTAACGCTTTGAACAACAGGCGTTAGGTTGTCACTGATGCGTTGGCAACTGTGTGCGGTGAAAAACGCACACTGCTATGCGACCCACAGTTGTCGCTGGATACAGCACAGCAGTTGCGTGTCACGCACAGTTGCAAAGGCTTTTGTACAGTGCACCTAACGCTTTGAACAACAGGCATTAAGTTGTCACTGTATTTTGCTGCCTAGCAAGCACGTATACCTGCTGTGATACAGCAGCACTGTGCCACGTGCTCACTAAACAGAACCCTCACACTTTCCCTACAGAAACTAAATTTTCAAATCTAACTAATGTAGTACAAAGTTCCCTAACTACACTAGATATCCCTTTCCACTAAATAGAAAGCTCCATACAGCAGAAGACTGACACTGTCCCTTAAGTTATTTATTTTTTTTTTTTTGTAACTCTAAGAACCAGCACAATCGCTGTATCTAACTACACTGGCTGTAAGCTAAATACAATTCTGCTATATGGAGCTTTAGAACCACTCGATATGTAGGAAATGTAGTGTAGCAAGCAGGAGTCAGACAGAACTGCTTCAACTCTCTTCAACAGGCTCTGGATAACTGTGCTAGGGGTTAGGCGGGGCCATCTTATATAGTGTGGGGCGTATTCACTCCTGATTGGCCTCTGGTCCCCGTAGTCACTCCAATCACGTTCCTAGGAGACTCCTGCCCCCTCATTGGCTTTTGCAGACGTTTCTGGGCCAATCACGGGCTTTTAAAGCCCAGTTCCTGTCCCAGTGCATTTTGGGCGGTTCTGGTGGCCGAATACCGAACTTTTGCCGCAAAAAGTTCGGTATTCGGCCGAATATCGAACATCCAATGTTCGGGTCGAACCGATGGTCGACCCGAACCGTTCGATCATCCCTAGTCTCTAAGGGCAGAGGTCAGTTCCTCCATTAGCTAGATATCATTCACTCTCGCGAGCCATTGTGCAACAGTAGTGGCCGACTGCTGTTTCCACGTACACACACCGGCCACTTTAATAGGTACACCTGTTTAATTGCTTTGTAACACAAATTGCTAATCAGCCAATCACATGGCAGCAACTCAATGCATTTAGTCATCTAGACGTTTGAAGACGACTTGCTGAAGTTCAAACCGAGCATTAGAATGTGGAAGAAAGGGGATTTAAGTGTCTTTGAACGTGGCATGGTGGCTGCTGCCAGATCTGAGCAGCAGCCACTGAGGTCTGAGTATTTCAAAAACTGCCGATCTACCTGGGATTTTCATGCACAACCATCTCTAGGGTTTACAGAAAATATCCAGTGAGCAGCAGTTGTGTGGGCAAAAATGAGTTGTTGATGTCAGAGGTCAGGGGAGAATGAGAGAATAGTTTGAGATGATAGAAAGGCAACAGTAACTCAAATAACCTAGGATGGGCTTTCCCAGATGATATGTAGGAGAGTACCCACATGCGAGCCACACCTCCAACATCGATCACTTTGCTGAGGGAATAACTTGGCAAAGGCTGACTTAGTTCTATGCCAGCAAATAACTGTTTTGTAAGAAGCCTCCTGGTAGTTACTGCATAGGGGTGACTTATGTGTTAAAAAAAGTATCCACTCTTTTTTAGGTCAGTGAAAGTGACTTCTAAGTCCATTTCCCATTTGGCAAGGACAGGGGGATCCAAGGGGGCATGAAGATCCAGCAGGAATTTCTAAGAAGTAGAGAGAGACTTACGTGTCAGACCCTCTCCCAGACACAGCTCTTCAAACTAGTGTAGCCTTCTCAAGAAAAGCGTAGGTTTAGGCAATAAACTCAGAAAGAAAGGTAGCTGAAGAGCCCTCCAGTGATCAAAGGGGGGGGGGGAGGCCAGGTCAGTGAGTAATGTCTTCATAAAAACCCACCCAGAAGGAGGAAGAAAGTGAGAAGTGTGCAAGGTAAGTGGCCAATTATCAGTGTCATTGGGGATGGGAAGCTATTCAGTGAGGCCAAGTGGAAAAATCTATCTAATCCAGAAAGGGTAGGTCCAATCAGTGGGTGGGTAGCTAGATGAGATACATGTTGCTTTCCTTCCCAAGAAAGGCCTTTTGCTGTGCCAAACAAATTTAATGAATGTGGAGCACACAGAATAGAGGAAAGCTTGAGGTATTCAGACAGGTAACGATTCAATTTAAGTACATTACAGTGGCTGAGCCATGATAAGGCAAGAGAGTCCCACTTTTTCCAATCAGAAGAACGACTGTTTTAATTTTGCTGGAATTTAAGAAAGAAAATGTATTCAAATTGGCAGGAATTGTTGTTCTGAGGTAATGGATAGAATGTGTGGCCCATTTAAAAGAGAAGGAAGGGCGCAGTCCAACTATAACAGTTTCTGGAAGGAAGGCGTTTAATGGCTCTAATTCCTGGAGGTTGACCTTGAAGTTAGAAAATGAGCCATAGCGGTGTAGCTCCTGCAGCAGAGAGGGAAGCAAGACAAGGGAGTCAGAAATGTAAAAGAGAAGGTCATATGCATATGCCACTACTTAATGATGGTACTTGCAAGCTCGGATGCCCTGCATTGTTATTTTTAATATGTTGAAAGAAGGGTTTCAAAGTAGGGACAAAGAGTGGTGACGATAATGGACCATGTCTGGTGCTGTTGGAGATCATAAAAGGTCCTGAATTCAGACCACTGAGCCTGACTGTGGCCGAAGGGTTTGTATATAGGGCTGAGATCCAGGAAAGAATTGATGCAGACATACCCACTTGTCATAGGGTCTCATTAAGGAAATTTCAATCTACCCTGAAAAATGTATGGGATTTTTTGGCTGCCGCTATGATATTCAAGGCCTGAATAGTGTTGTCCCCGCCTTCTCGAGTTTAGACAAAGCCAACTTGGTGTTGGGAAATAAAACATTGTAATAAGATGTTTAGTCTTGTAGCTAAAATGTGGTAAAAAGCTTGATATTGCAGTTCAGGAGGGAGATGGGTCTGTAACTGGCACACAATAATGGGCCCTTACCCAGTTTAGAGTGTACCAAAATGCTGACACGTAGCAGGCCTGGTGGGATACTGTTACCATCTGTGATAGCAATAAAGGCTGCAGTAAAAAAGAGTGCCAATTGGGTCTGGTAAGTCTTATAGTATGAAAGCCTAAATCTGTCAGGTCCAGTCATGGCAGCTGCAAATTTCTCCGCAGAAATAGGCTGCAATAAATCTTCCCTTTCCTCTATAGTAAGTGGGGGAAGATTTGCCTCTCGTTTATAAGTGGTCATGTCTAAAGACATGCACTGGCTTTGAGACAATGGGGGGCATGAGTTTAGGTTGTAGTGCTCAAAGTAAAACACTCAGAAGATTTTAGCTAATTCTGCGGTGTCAATATTTATTGTTATGTTCCTAGATATTTTAAATGATGTCTGAGCTGTATTCCTATTTCAGTGGTGAGGAATTTTAGGTGGTAATTAAGGTTTTGAATAGCATTGGTCTGTTTACCAAAGAAAATTTGAAGTTGTCCCCCCAAGGCATTAGACCTTGTTTGAAGATGGTGTATTCTCACCTTGGAAAAAGCAGTTGAGTTTGTTGTGTTTCAGATTTTTATCACTGGTCCAAGGCTCATTAAATACCTTTTATTTAGCAACCATTAAATATAGTTATCCTTGACTTTTATGGCTTTTAAATTCCCAGTCCTGCAAACAGCCTGTTCACATACCGCCAACAGGCTGATACAACCACAGGATGTCTCTAGTTGAAAAACATATGTGACGTGTCCTGAATCTAAACTTTGTCTTTGTGAACCGTACAGTTTGAAACATCCATATGAAATTATGAGAATGTATTTATTTCTTCATCATAGTTCTGACAGTCATCTGTGAAAACCAAAGCTTGTGAATAAAAGAAAAACCAAACTGCAGTGGAATCAATATCAACAAGCATTTTACTATATTAGGCCAAAGGTCTGCCTGAGCTCCAGAGAAATGATGCTGTATGTGTTCAGCCAGTGGCAGGCATCCCAACCTGCAAAGGGGGGGGGGGGGGAATGAGTGAGCCCCCCCTCCTGAACCATACCAGGATGCTTGCCCTCAACATGGGAAGGGTGCTTTGGGGTGCCCCCCGAAGTACCCTGTCCGCATGTTGATGGGGACAAGGGCCTCTTTCTGACAACCCTGGGCTGTGGTTGTGGGGGTCTGCGGGTGGGGGGCTTGTTGGAATATGGAATCCCTCTCTAACAAGGGGGCCCCCAGATACCGGCCTCCCCCCTATGTGAATAGGTATAGGGTACATCGTACCCCTACCCATTCACCAAAAAAGTGTACAAAAAAAAATAAACACAAAAGGCAATTTTTGACAAGTCTTTTATTAAAAAATAACAAAATAGTTACATAGTTAGTCAGGTTGAAAAAAGACACAAGTCAATCTGGTTCAACCAAAAAAAAAAAACGGTATTGAAAACCTAACCATATAATCCCATATACACAATCCTATACCCGCAAGAATCATAAGAACTGATGCCCAAAACTGAACTACATATTCCAGATGAGGTCTTACTAATGATCTGTACAAGGGTAAAATTATATCTCTCTCTCTGGGGTCCATGCCTCTGTCAATACAAGAAAGGAATTTGCTTGCTTTGGAAACAGCAGCTTGTCATTGTATGCTATTATTAAGCTTATGTTCTACCAGAACACCCAGATCCTTCTCTTTTATGGATTCTCCCAGTTCTACTCCACCTAGTATGTATGATGCATGCATATTCTTAGCCCCCAAGTGCATTACTTTACATTTATCAACATTAAACCTCATTTCCCACATAGTTGCCCAATGAAACAGTGCATTGAGGTCAGCTTGTAAGTTGGAGACATCCTGTAAAGAAGTTATTCCACTGCAAAGCTTGGTGTCATCTGCAAAGACTGAAATGCTACTTTTAATCCCAGACCCTATATCATTTATAAAGATATTAAAAAGTAAGGGTCCCAACACTGAACCTTGGGGTACCCCACTGATAACTTTAGACCATTCAGAGTAAGAATCATTAACCACTACTCTCTGAATTCTATCTTTTAGCCAATTTTCTATCCAATTACAAACCGATCTTTCCAAGCCAGTGGACTTTACCTTACACATTAGTCGTGTGTGGGGAACTGTATCAAAATTTTGCAAAATCCAAGTATACTACGTCCACAGCCACCCCTCCGTCCAAGGTTTTACTTACCTCCTCATAAAAAGAAATCAGGTTTGTTTGACAACTTCTGTCTTTCGTGAATCCATGCTGTCTGTTGCTTAAAATATTTTTTTTCAGCAAGAACTTATCTATGTGGTCTTTTATTAAACTCTCCATTATTTTCCCGCCTATATAAGTTAAACTAACAGGTCTATAGTTACTTGGCAAATACTTTGATCCCTTTTTAAATATAGGCACCACATTGGCCCTATGCCAATCCAGTGGTACTATTCCAGTCCTTAACGAGTCCCTAAAAATTAGAAACAATGGCTTAGAAATTACAGCGCTCAATTCTTTTAGGATGCATTGGTGGATGCCATCTGGTCCAGGTGCTTTATCCACCCTTATTCTGTCTAAATATTTCTGGACCATATCACTTTTGAGCCATTGTGGATCATTTGGGGCTGTGTCAATACCGTCCTCATTATGGTCATGAGCTCCCCCATGCTCCTTTGTATATACAGAGCTGAAGAAAGTATTTAATAAATTTGCCTTCTCTTTGTCCCCAGTCACCCACTCCTGATTATTTTGTAAAGGGCCTACATGCTCAGACCTAACCTTTTTACTATTAATATATTTGAAGAATTTTTTGGCGTTTGTCCTACTATCTTTTGCAATCTGTCGTTCATTTTGAATTTTTGCATCCCTGATTTCCTTTTTTACATATTCTGTTATATTTTTTGTAACAATTTAACAATGATAGTGTTCCCTCATTTTTATGCTTTTTAAAAGCTCTTTTCTTTTTATCTATAGCTTTTTTAACTTTTGCAGTGAGCCACATAGGTTTTATTTTTAGCCTTTTAAGCATATTACCCATGGGAATATACTTTGCAGTAAGTTTGCATAAAGTCTTTTTAAAAAATTCCCATTTCTGTTCTGTGCTCATCGATGCCAATATTCCCTCCCAGTCTAAATCCTGGAGAGCAGCCCTCATCCTTGGAAAATTTGCTCTCTTAAAGTGTTTTTGTATTTCCTGTATGCGTTTTTTTGCTTACAGCTAACATTAAATTAAATCATGTTATGATTACTGCTACCCAGATGTTCGTTTATATGAACATTGTTAATAAGCTCTGCATGGTTTGAGATTACCAGGTCCAACAGAGCATCATTTCTAGTGGGGGCCTCAATAAACTGCACCATAAAATTGTCTTGTAATAGGTTTATAAATTTTTGCCCTTTACCTGCTCCAGTGTCCCTCGATGTAAACCCATTGTCAATCACGATGCCCGCCGCATCCGAAATATAGAAAAAAAAATCAAAGACGCTTTGCCTCTTCAGAGACCTCCCTCCGAATGAGCCGCTTGAGCTGTGACAGTTCTTTTATAGGCAAGGGGCGGGGACAACCAGGTTACATCATTTGGTGCCACCGCCCCTTCTGACTTTGCGTAATGTCAGAAGGGGACAGTGCCATCGGGTGACGTAATCGGGTGGCCGGGGTTGGGTCTGGGCGTCGGGTGGCTGGGGTCGGGTCTGGGGGTTGGGTGGATGGGGTCGGGTCTGGTATGGATTTTGGGGGAGACCCCATGCCATTTTTTTTCCATTTTGGCGGGGAGTTTTCCTTAAAATCTGTACCAGACCCAAAAGGCCTGCTAGGGATTTTGGGAGGGGGGGACCCCATGCCATTTTTTTTTTTAATTTTGTTGTGAAGTTCCCCTAAAACGTATACCAGACCCAAAGGGCCTGGTATAGATTCTGGGGGGGACCCCATGCCGTTTTTTTTTGGGTTCCCCTAAACTACTTAACTATCCCCTTCCTGCCTAGACCAATTTTCAGCTTTCAGTGATCATTGGCATCTATGGGAAATCTTGGTCAGCTTGACATGTCACTGCTCCCTATCTTTAACATTGGCATCTATGGGAAATCTCGGTCAGCTTGACATGGCACTGCCCCCCGTCTTTAACACTGGCATCTATAGGAAATCTTGGTCAGTTTGGCTCCCAAACTATAAGTGACAGGGACACAAAACTTGGGGAGCACCGAGAGGGGACCCAGGACTACAACATATCTATACATTATAAAAGTGGGGTATAACCTGTACACTACACTGACCGCACTAAACTAACTCAACTCACTATCCACTAACTACCTGCCTAACCTCTATTATCACTCACTATACACGGCTGCCGTGTAAGTAACAGCGTGTGGGGCGGGGACTAAGCCCCTGAGCCATGATTGGCTAAAGGCACCCTGCCTTTGGCCAATCATGGCTCTGACAGGACATTGTGCTGTGATTGGCTAAAGCATACAGGACATGGTGCATGCTTTGGCCAATCATCAGTAATTTATTCACTGCAGCAGCGCAGTGCATTATGGGGCACTCATCAGCGGACAAACTTCCCGCCTATCTCCCCATTTGTTTTTGTGTTCAACGAACAGCTGATGTTCGAGTCAAATGTAATATCAAGCCCATCCCTATACTTGAATAAGGTGGCCTAGTTCCTATGTCTGGGAGTTAGGCATTATGATTGGAACTAGGCACTCTGCAGTGTGCAGCCAGAGACAGATGTTATACAGAGAAACATTGCAAATGGGCCTTGTAGGTGACTGTGGCCCTCTGGTTGGAGGGGAACACTGAAGGGTGTGTTGGAGAAGCCGCATGTTCTCTTGGCTGGCTCTACAACTTGTGCTTCTTGCTGGGTGCTGTGCATGTGTTCTACTGTCAGTGACTTTATAGTTCGTATTTGCTTGATGGGACAGTATTTTATATGTGAAAAAATGTACATGTATATAACTCTATACGTAATGCATTATGTGACTGGGATGGTTTAATAGGCTACTTTAACTGATCACTACACTTTTTGCACTGGGCTGTATGTGACATGGTCCTGACCATTGCACTCCATACACTTGGCTGCATATGATGTGTTCCTGTACATTGCTTTCTGTACTCTGAGCTGAATGTGACATGTTCCTGACCTCCATACGCAGGGTTGTATGTGACATGTTCCTGCTATGTTCTACAACAGTTGCTGGTTGTTCAGCAGTCACCAACTATGTTAATGAATGTAGGGTGTATGTAGAAAAGGATATGGTACATACTTACATAGTTGGTAAGGAATGGAAGAGTTTCATTTTTTACAAATTATTTGTCCTGATGTTTTTAAGTGTCTGTAAGAATCTCATTTGTGGCACAGTGATTAAAAATATTTTGTGGGCGCAAGTACTATGTGTACTGCCATGTACACAGTAAGTAGGCTCAAGTTTTTAAGCCCCTCCCACTGTTAGCACAATTTTGTCATATCCACAATTTGCCACAGAGCACAATACCTATTTATAATCAACAGGGTATTCAAGGCTGAACCCCCCAGTACCAGATTGGGGGGGGGCACGGGGCACTTCAAGTTCGGGGGCCCCTCAACATAGAAATAAGTCTTTCGTGGAATCACTTGGTTCTCAGATAGTTCTTTATCAGTGACAATTTCCTCAACAACCTTTCTCCCAAACAACTAGTGACCATCATGCTCAAATATATTCTAAGAGCTACAGTAAAACCTGGAAAGGTATCATCAAGCCCTATATCATGTAATAAACCTGCCAGTTGAGATGAAGTGAGACACAACTGGAGCTTGGCAAATGCTGCAAACTGGACAACTTCCAACTCAACTGATACACTACTGAAGTGTCTAGGGAAAATAAATGTAATTTTGTTTTTTAAAAAAGGATGTCTAGGGGGCCCAGGGCAATTGTCCCTTTTGCCCCCTTATAAAAATGCCACTGGAACCCCCAAGAAAAAAGTGTAAAACTTGTACCTACAGACCTTTATAGTTCTTTACAATTATTGTTGTTGTATTTTTACATTTATATACGAAGGGCATTTAAGTCAAACCCGGACTTTTGCATTACTATCATAAAAGAACACATTTCAAGGAGTGGAAACTGCATTTATTTTTCAACATACTCCCCTGCTGCAGTTATACACTTGTCCCCGCATTTAACTAATGCCTGGAAAGCTTAGAAAGATTTCTCAGTACGCCTGAACCATCCTAGAAAAGCCTGCTTAACCGGTTGCCGACTGCGCACAGTATATTTACTGCGGCAGTCAGCCCCGGCCAGGCAGAGTGACGTAGATCTACGTCGCTCGCTCGTCACTGCTATTAGAGCCAATAGCGGGCGAGCGCGCGCCCGCTGAGGCGCGCGCCCGCCTGGGCTCGTTCAGGGAGGAGTGCAGGCGTGTGACCGGCGGACCCGATGTCCGCCGGTCACACTACGATCGTCGGTACAGCGGGAGAAAGGCAGAGCGGCTTATGTAAACAAGCCGCCTGTCATTCTCCCCTGTGTAAAAATGAAGATCAGACGGTTCTACTATGTAGCATTGTCCCACTACAGTTAGAATCACGCCCCTAGGACACACTTAACCCCTCCCTGTCCAATACAGTTAACCCCTTCCCTGGCAGTGTCATTTTTGTAGTAACAGTGCATATATATAGCACTGATTACTGCAGTAATGTCACTGGTACCCCCAAAAGTGTCAAAAATGTCAGTCAAGGGTCCGATCTGTCCGCCGCAATGCCGCAGTACCGCAAAAAAAAATCGCAGATCGCCGCCATTACTCGTTAAAAAAAAAAACACCAAAAATGACAAAAATCTTTCCCTTTGTTAGTAAACGCGATAACTTTTGCGCAAACCAATCAAAATACGCTTTTTGCAATTTTTTTACCAAACATATGTGGCATAAAACAATTTGGCCGAAAATGTTAAAAAATTTAGATTTTTACATTTTTTTGGGGGGGAATTTCATATAAAAAAAGTGAAAAATATTGTTATTTTTGCAAAAATGACGCTCTTGTTTTGTTTATAGCGCATGATCAAAAAATCGCACAGGTGATCAAATACCACCAAAAGAAAGCTCTGTTTGTGGGAAAAAAAGGACATGAAATTCATTTAGGTACAGCGTCACACGACCGCGCAATTGTCCGTTAAAGTCACGCAGTAAAAAATCGCAAAAAAACCCCTGGTCAGGAAGGGGGTATAATCTTCCGGGGCTTAAGTGGTTAACATCGTCATTAGAAAGATTTTTTTTTTGTGCAATTTCACGACAGGTTATGCTTTGATTATCCAGGATCAGGCATTCCATGTGCTATTGTTCACAGGAATTACTGCTGTGGGCTGGGAACCACTAGGGCTGGGATTGTTACTGACAGACGTACAGCCATCTTTGAAATGTAACACCATTAAAATGTCTTACTGTGGCTGAGCATCCCATCCCCGTAGTGTGCTTGAAGTCTTCTATAGATATCCATTGGTTTTACACCTTCATTCACAAGAAATTTCATCACAACATGCTGTTCCATGCACGCACTAACACCGTTGTCTGCCATCTTGGTTAACAGTCTCTGTACTGGCCCGTAACATGTGTGCCGCCTATTAATGATAGGACGCACTTGCCACTTACTACTGCATGTAGTATTGCCACACTAGCGTCCGTTTTTTTATACAGGGATATGGGAAATGGTATTGGCATTAACACACCCACACCGCTTGAACTGGGAAGACTTGTGTCTTTATTCAACTATGTAATTATGTAACTATGTACCTATATACGTTGTTGTTCCTTTTTTTTTTTTTTTAGTTTGAAAGAGAAAGAACATAGCAATATATTATATTTTAGTTCTGCCACTTGGTGTTTCACTACTGTAATACCAAGGTTGTAGGCAAAACCATTTGGTTCCCTGTTCATCATGAGATAAATGCCATGTCATGTACATTATGAAAACACTTAGGCCCCTTTCACACTAGCTTTCCGATCCGGTTCGCCTATCAGTTTTTCAGGCGGACCTGATCGGATGCTCCATGCAGCCCTATGGAGCAGCGGAGGTCAGCGGAGACATCCGATCTGATCCTTTCCATGAAATCTGAACAGATGGAAACTCTATTTTCCATCCGTCTGGAGGCTCAGATCGGATGAAAATGGACAGGTGGTCCTTTACCATCCAATCTCCCATAGAGGAGAGCGGGTCTCTTACAGCTCCGTCTCTGCAAAGTAAGCGGAGACGGAGCTGCTATGCACCTGCTCAACAGGGATCAGTGGATCGATCCCCGCTGTGCAAAACGGAGTCCCCGGGCGCACCGCCTGTGTGAAAGGGGCCTTAGTCTATGCAAGAGCAAATATTTACAGTAAAAACCTTCCTTCCTTGGTTCGTTCTACAATGCAACTGGATGAGCTGGATGCTTAGGTAGACAATCATTGGGCTCAAGAGCTGTCACATGGTAGTGGGGTAAAGGTATTTAGCCCTGTCTAAAGCCCCGTACACATGTACCGATTGTCGGCCGTAAATATTCGGCCGACGACCGATCGGCCAATTGTAGGATTGTTAGTATGATGCTTCCCACAGCCGACAGCGCATTTTCGGCCGAACAGAATCTGTCGTGCAGGCATTAAAATTTTTGTTGGCCGTCACCAGAACGGCCGATTGTTCACCAGTCAGTACAGATTTCGGCCGACAGACAGCCGATTAGCAAGACTGGGCATGCTCAGAAAAGAAAAAAGACAAGGAAAGTTAACCATCATATGACATCACTTCTGCAGTCGGCTGTTGTTGGCCGACAAAATTCATGTGCAGTCTTTTGCAGTTTTCAACAGACATGACAGCCCTGGACAAAAGACGACCGATGATCGGTACATGTGTACGGGGCTTTAGGGTCAATCAGACCAACTTGGAGCTTATACGGGGCTGTTTACTTTGTTCAAGCTGGCAAATATGGTGGTGAAGTGAATGAAACGTATTTATAGTGAAACGCATCATCTGTCAGTCCCCCACTGCTGTTTCTGTTCTGCTGCTTGTCATTTTAAGGATATGTTGGAATAAAAGTGTTTTTTATGATCAGCCATCTGTATTATCCTAACTAGAGTAAATAGCGGGGCATGGGGAGATTTTATATAGATTAACCTTTTACTTGACCAATGTAGAATAGATGTCACCCCCAAACTCTTAGGCTGCTTAAAGCCAAAGGCTCCACCCCCATGCCATAAACCTTTCCCTTTACCTAAATAATTGAGACCACACCGTGCTTGGAGTTAATTGGCCACAGCAGCCATTTTATTAACCCTTTTACCTTAAAATTAACATAAGGAGAAAAAACATTCCTTACAAACATAAAACAATCAGTCATTAGGCCTGTTGGTCTTTGAGGCTCCTCCAAATAATTCCAAATCCTGCACTGCGGGACCTGTGCCCTGATAGGCCTCCAGCCGCGTCACCGGCTCGGAGACAAACCACTCCCCGCAGTGCCACCATTTTGAATTCCATTTAAACTGACATTAAATGGAATGCACCATAGGGACCCATACCAACGATGAGTCCCAACCATACCCTTATCCTAAACTGTTCACCTCCCCCGCCAGCAAAGACCAACAAAACGCCCAGCTGCCATGACAATATAAAATTCCCCCAGAAAGGACAGAAAGCACAAAAGACATGAATCAAAATCAACCATAACAGTCCCAGAAATTAGGGAGGGTGGGTGGGAAGCTTCTTCTTCCTTCGTCCGTTGAACTTCCACTGACCTCCAATCTGAGGGGCCACCCCTCCTAACTGTACCTCAACCCCTCCCAAACCTGATACACCAATCCCTGAATACCCCCCAACTCAAAACAATTTAATTTAACTCACACCTGCCCTGTCTCCCCTCTTCACATGGTCATGTCTGCCCTGCGCTATTTTTTTTTTTTTTTTTTTTCGCTTCGGGCCTTGCTTGACCAATGTAGAATAGATGTCACCCCCAAACTCTTAGGCTGCTTAAAGCCAAAGGCTCCACCCCCATGCCATAAACCTTTCCCTTTACCTAAATAATTGAGACCACACCGTGCTTGGAGTTAATTGGCCACAGCAGCCATTTTATTAACCCTTTTACCTTAAAATTAACATAAGGAGAAAAAACATTCCTTACAAACATAAAACAATCAGTCATTAGGCCTGTTGGTCTTTGAGGCTCCTCCAAATAATTCCAAATCCTGCACTGCGGGACCTGTGCCCTGATAGGCCTCCAGCCGCGTCACCGGCTCGGAGACAAACCACTCCCCGCAGTGCCACCATTTTGAATTCCATTTAAACTGACATTAAATGGAATGCACCATAGGGACCCATACCAACGATGAGTCCCAACCATACCCTTATCCTAAACTGTTCACCTCCCCCGCCAGCAAAGACCAACAAAACGCCACCAGCACCCAAGGGTGACACCTTACCCTTGCGTGCCCCTCCAAACCCTCAAGGCTCGCTGGATCCCATCCTGTAATCCCAGGGCCCATAAATCTATACCCACCGCATTGAGGTGGACTCCATCATCCCGCAGATACCGCCATGTGTCCACTTCCAACTCCAGGTGGCGAACCACCAACCCCCCATTCCGACACACAAAGCGCCCCACTTCCTTGTTCAACTTAATCCGAGCCTTATTAAGGCGCGCCACCGACCTGGCCATGCGCCAGGACGTGCGGGCCACCATATCCGACCAAACTACAAGCAGCGCCGGAAAAGCCGTGCGCAGCCTAAGGAAATCCAACTTTATGTCCCTGATCAAGGCCCGCGCGGACCTGGCCCCCAAATCGTTGCCCCCGGCATGCAGCACCAAAACATCTGGCTGCCTGTCCAACCGGGCGAAACGATGCACTTCGGGAAGGACCCTGCCCCAAGTAAGCCCCGGCACCCCCAGCCACCTGACACAAGCCTCGTGCCGAGAAAAACCAAGTTGTCTACCATTAGGACGCACATCAGCTCTCCGGGCCCCCCAGAAAACATACGAGTGTCCCACGATCCAAACAAGGCAGGGTTCCAAACCTACAAGAAAAGGGGACAAAAGGAAAAGAAAACCAACCAATAATCAGATAACCAGCCGGGCCCACACCCCCCCAGCGACAAAAACCACCCCCCGTACATACCCTACACCAACAGCTGTGGACGAACGTACAACAAGAACCTCCTAGACTCCCAGCGCCCAATGCGTTTGACCGCATCGTCGTTCAATCCCCAGCGTGCAGCCTCAGTGGCCGCCCCGATCCGAAAGGAATGAGATGCAAACCTACTGGCATCCAAACCCAAAGAGCCCACACACCTTCTGAACACCGATACAAATTGAAAACGGGATAACGACGACCCGTCCGCATGCATTAAAAATGAACCGGGCCGCGAAGGGCGGATTGCCCAGTAATCCCGAACCGCCCCTACCGGGCACAGCGGTGAAGACGGCACCGCGAACAACCGGACATGGACCCCCTTGCCACTCTGGTCCGTTTTGGACCGTCGAAGGAGGATAGTAACCCCCTCCCGACCGACAGAGACATCCTGACCCAATAGGCCCCCCGGCACCGTCCGGGAGGAGCTGACCAATTCCCCAATCCGGAAAGCCCCGAAAAAAGCGAGAGAAAAGGCCGCCTTAAACAACACCACCTCGTAACTCGAGGCGCAGTGCACCCCCAATTGCCGGCAGACGTCCTGCAAAAGAGCGAAGGACACCGGGCGCCTAGTGTCCCTCCTCCGATAAGCCCTGGAATAGCCCCGTAACGCTTGTCTCACCACGAAGTCCTTCGTGTAATCCTGACAACCCAGAAATTTAAACAGAAAGGCCAAGCCGGACAACTTGCGAGCCACAGCGGAAGCCGACGCGCCCCTCTCAAAATGATCAGAGACAAAAGAAAGTAACACCCACCTGACCTCCGGACCCAGAGGATCCACCGATGCCACCCGCAACACCTCCAGCCACTCCAACCATACCTTGCAATAAGCCGACCACGTGGACTCGCTCACCGACTTCCTGATCCATCCAGCGAGGACCCCAAGGCAATCCCCCATAGCCACTCCGGACACGTGACTCCGCGTTGCTCCGCTGCCGGTGCCAACTCCCGGAACCTGTCCCACTGAAAACGAGACAGCGCGTCAGCAATATCATTCTTAACCCCCGGAATGTGCACAGCGTACAGGAAAACATTCAACCGTAGACACCGCAAAACCAAATACCTAAGGAGGCGCACCACCGGCTGAGACGAAGCCGACGCGCGGTTGATCACCTGAACCACCCCGAGATTGTCGCAATGGAGGCGAACCTTCAGGTTCCTGAACTCCGCCCCCCAAATCTCCAGGGCCACCACCACCGGGAACAGTTCCAGCAACACCAAGTTGCTGACCAGCCCCGCTGCCTGCCATGCCCCCGGCCAAGGGGCGGCGCTCCACGCCCCCCGGTGAAAAGCCCCGTACCCCGCCGAACCAGCAGCATCGGTAAACAGTTCCAAATCAAAGTTGCTGATCGGCCCGGCCATCCACAAGGATCTACCATTGTATGTGGCCAAAAAACCGTGCCACAGACGCAAGTCATCCCTGTGTTCCCTGTTGAGCCTGACGAAGTGAGTGGGCAACTTCACCCCCGAAGTCGCCGCCGACAGCCGTCGGCAGAAAACCCGGCCCATGGGCATAATGCGGCAGGCAAAATTCAATTTACCCAGCAACGACTGCAAGCTGCGCAACTGAATCTTGCGCAAACCCAACACCCCTTCAATTTCAGCTCTAAAAGCCCCCAATTTATCCTCCGGTAGGCGACACTCCATGGCCTCCGAATCCACGACAATGCCCAGGAAGCTGAGCACCGTGGTCGGGCCTTCCGTCTTGTCGGGGGCCAACGGAATGCCGAAGCTCCCGGCCACATGCTGCAACGTGGCAAGCAGGATCGCGCACCCGTTGGAAGAGGGCGGGCCCACACACAGAAAGTCGTCCAAATAGTGGATCACCGAATTCACACCGGAAACCTCCCGAACCACCCACTCCACAAAGGAACTGAAGGTCTCAAACAGCGCGCACGATATGGAGCAGCCCATAGGAAGGCAGCGATCCACATAATACGCCCCTTGCCACCGGCAGCCCAGCAATCGAAAACTGTCCGGGTGAACCGGGAGCAACCTGAACGCCGCCTCAATGTCCGATTTGGCCATCAAGGCCCCCCGCCCATAATGTCGCACCCAGGCCACCGCGGCGTCAAAGGAAATGTAAGACACCGTACAGGCATCCGGGTCGATGGCGTCATTCACAGACCCACCCTTTGGGAAGGAGAGGTGGTGAATGAGGCGAAACTTGTTGGGTTCCTTCTTGGGAACCACCCCCAACGGCGAAACCACCAAGTCACGCACCGGCACCTCCGAAAACGGGCCCGCCATGCGACCGAGAGCCACTTCCTTGTGCAACTTATCCGACACCACCAAAGGGTGGCGCAATGCCGAACGCAAATTCCTCGCCACCGGCGGCACCGAGGCCAAAGAGCAAGGGATACGAAAACCCACCGCAAAACCCTCCCCCAGAAGTCGGGCAGCCGCCCTATCGGGGTACCTATCTAGAAAAGGCCGCAGCCTTTCCACCCTCACCGGCGTCGTCCCCTTTGTGCGAAGGCTCTCCGGACCGCCCCTTTCCGGACTTAAAACACCGAGCCAAGGAATGGGAACCTCCGCAACCGGAGCATTCATGTTTGAAGCGACATGTGCCACCGAACTTACAGGAACCCTCATTAAATTGCCAGCAGAAACCCCTCCTCTTTGCGGCCGGCTGTCCCGGGGTCGCAGAACCACCGGCCCCCCCTGGAAAAAACTGATTCGGAGCCTTCGCAGACGACATGAGCCGCATCCACAGGCTGATGTCCTTGTGGTCCCACCGCAAGGACGGCCTAACCGCCTTCCGCTGCCGGAACTGTTCGTCGTACCGCAGCCAGGCCGACCCCCCGTAAACCCGATAGGCTTCCCCTACAGCGTCCATGTAGCAGAACAGGGCCGAGCAGTTTTCCGGCGCCTTTTCCCCTATGACGCCCGCCAGAATGGCAAAGGCCTGCAGCCAATTGGCGAAGGTCCGAGGGATAAGCCGATAGCGTCGCGCCTCCTCGTCCTCCTTCTTGCGCTCCTCCGGTTTAACCCTGTCCAGGTGAAACTTCTCGAGGGGCAACAGCGTGAAGATTTCCACGTACTCACCCTTCCAGATCTTCTCCCGGACTTCCTGCTTCAAATGTGCCCCCAATGGGCCCTCAAAACAAACATATACCTCACCTTTCGCTGAATCGTCCAGGCGAACAGCGTCCGCCTTCCCCTCCTTCGCCGTCCCGGTCTTGTCCCCCGCCGCCCCGGCCGTCACTGCCACCACTGCCGTCGCACCAAGAACCTGAGGAGGGGCCTCAGCCCCCCCCCGCAACTAGCCCCGTGGAAGACGGCCCCGCCAGCCCCGGGGCCCCCCCCGGCTCCGTGCCTGAGCCCCCCGCCGGAGGCACCCAAGCCGCCGCTGGAGACAAGCGGCCCCCGTCCCCCGGGGGCAAACGCCCCAAGAGGTCCCGTAGACCCAGGAGGAAGCCCCTCAAACCCCCATCATCACCCCCTTCCGGGGTCCCCGCCCCCACTGGCCGGGACACCCCCACCCCCCGAGCCCCTCCAGCACTCCCACCCCCCACATCAAACAAGCCCCGCAAATCAGACAAAGCCAGAGAAGGAATTGTGACCTCACCTGCCTGCCCAGGGGGGGCGCCCCCAGCCGCCGATCCAGCCTCCCTCGTCGCCGACCGACCACCGACATCCTCTTCCACATCCGATCCGGACACCTCGCCTTCCGAACGATCGTCCCCGGGCACCGCCGACATCCGTCCACCAGGTGTCGCACTCCCGCCATCTGCAGAGCCGAGCGACAGGCGTCCACGCCCCCGTACTCCAGCTCCGCCCGACGGAGACCTCTGTGAACCAGCCGAACTTCCGATGACCCGGCCACGTGACTTGCCCCGCCGCGTCATCTCTCTGCGCCCAGCCGAGGCCGACTCCGAGTCCCGCCGATCACTGCTGCCACCGGCCGCCATGAAGCCGCTCCCACGCCGAGGCACCCCTCCGACCGGAGCATCGCCAGTAGGGGAGCCCGCCAGTCCAGCAGCACCCCGGCGAGAGGGACGGGGAGAGACCGAAGGCCGCCTCCCCCCACTACCCCCAGAGCTCCGTCCATGCAGAGGATTCCTCCCAGAGGCGCGCACGGCCGCAGCAGGAGAACGCTTAGCCGGCGGCCCTGAAGGGTCCCTGTCGGGGCTCCTAGGATGACGCTGAGCTCGAGGGGAAGGGTCCGGTGAAAAACGCTCCGGCGGCCGTGACCGCCGAGCCCGCGGGACCGCAAGCCCCTCCGAATCCTGTGCAGAGTCCTGAACCCCCATCAACGTGGAGACCTGGGACCGGAGCCACTCAGTCCCCTTCACCGCAGCAGCGGCCTTGATTTGCTCCAGCAAAACGTCCAAATCCGCCATCACAGACCAGGGAAGCTGAGGTGAGATGCTCTGCAGTGAAAAAGGTGGGTGACCAAGCTTCTTCTTCCTTCGTCCGTTGAACTTCCACTGACCTCCAATCTGAGGGGCCACCCCTCCTAACTGTACCTCAACCCCTCCCAAACCTGATACACCAATCCCTGAATACCCCCCAACTCAAAACAATTTAATTTAACTCACACCTGCCCTGTCTCCCCTCTTCACATGGTCATGTCTGCCCTGCGCTATTTTTTTTTTTTTTTTTTTTTCGCTTCGGGCCTTGCTTTATCCTGAATATGAAAGTATGTATTTTAAATAAAAATAAAACATAAAATTATTCTTATAGGTTACTACTACCACTCCCATATTGATTTAGCCAAATAGCAGAGCTTTTAAAGTTTATGTTTCTTAAAAAGTTGACCTGTTTCTAGCAAAGGGAATATGGTTCAGTGAAACCGGTCTTTACATTTCACATCCATTAGTAAAATGTTGGAATAAAATCAATACAAAGCAAAGTAAATATTTTCTGGCAGCACAAAGAGTACATCTTAAATCTTATTCAATGACCCATAGATAGAATAATGTAGAAGACATGAAATGCTAATGGAAATTATACAGAAGAAAGAGATGTATTTTTGTTATATTTTAAAAGTCATTTCCATTTTTTTTCTGTTACTGTGGTGGGTATCACATATTTTGATTTTATTCCAATGAGCTATTAGGGAAGTGAGCAATTACTCAGGTGAATCATAGTTCTTTTAATAGCATACATCTATCTATGTATAAAGTATTGTGGTCCCAGAGGACCTGTGGAAGCAAATAAATCCTAATTTCCCAGATTTGTAGGCTTGTTTTATTTGTAAAACGTACAAATGCGAGATAAAATACTTAAGGTTATAGTTCTGTCAGAGGCAAAAAAGCTATGAAACCTGTTGAAAAAACTGGTTAAGGTATATTTCCTCATAGCAAGCACTTTTACAAAGTTTTAAGAAATATATGAGCAGCATTTTTAAAGCCCTTTAAGCCTAACTTAACCCAAAAATCTATTTTTGCCTCTCCCTCCCACCTCCATCTAGTAAAGTTTTCTTTACCTTGTGAAGTTATACTCACCTAAATCCCCCCATACAGATCTCTTTCTGTGGGGAACACTAACCAGAGCTGGAGGATTTTGCTGTCTTACGTCTGGGCCACTTTTTGCGATTCGGCACTGTGCGACTTTAACTGACAATTTCGCGGTCATGCAACGCCATACCCAAACAAAATTTACGTCCTTTTTTTCCCACAAACAGAGCTTTCTTTTGGTGGTATTTGAGATTTTTACTTTTTGCGCTATAAACAAAAAATAGCGACAATTTTGAAAAAATAACAATATTTTTCACATTTTTTTATATGAAATTCCCCCCAAAAAATTTTAAAATCTAAATTTTTTATCATTTTAGGCCAATTTGTTTTCTGCTACATATTTTTGGTAAAAAAAATCGCAATAAGCGTATTTTGATTGGTTTGCGCAAAAGTTATTGCGTTTACTAACTAAGGGAAAGATTGCTGTCGTTTTTGGTGTTTTTCTTTTAAACGAGTAATGGCGGCGATCTGCGATTTTTTTTGTGGGACTGCGACATTGCGGCGGACAGATCGGACCCTTGACTGACATTTTTGACACTTTTGGGGGTACCAGTGACATTACTACAGTAATCAGTGCTATAAATATGCACTGTTACTGTAAAAATGACACTGGCAGGGAAGGGGTTAATTTTTATTGGTGATCAAGGGGTTAATGTATGCCTGGTGCTTACTTACTTACTGTGTGTGGGGGGAGGGGACTATGTGACACAAGGACAGATCGCAGGTTCAGCTATGCTGAATCCTGCAATCTGACCCTGCCTGTCACTTAGGAGATCCGCCCGCTTGTGTTTACACAAGCAGGCGGATCTCCACACTCGATTCCCCGACGATCGGGGAAGAGCAGCGGCGATCGCCGCCGCTCCTCCCCTGGCCCGACTCCCGCTGTGACTGAGAGAGGGGAATGTCTGACTACGTAGGTCTACGTCGCCAGACGTTATCGAGCCACTTTGCCGCAGTAGAGCTCTAGTGAGCAGCGGCAAAGTGGTTAATGGTAGTTTTATTTTAACAGTGAGAGACAGAATAACAACAAAAAAATCCGGAAAAATACATTTTAAAAAAAGTTATAAATTGATTTGCATTTTAATGAGTGAAGTAATTATTTGTCTCCTTAGCAAATTATGACTTAGTACTTGGTGGCAAAACCCTTGTTGGCAATCACAGAGGTCAGACATTTCTTGTAGTTGGCCACCAAGTTTTCACACATCTCAGGAGGGATTTTGTTCCACTTCTCTTTGCAAATCCTCTCTAAGTCATTAAGGTTTTGAGGCTGACGTTTGGTAACTCGAACCTTCAGCTCCCTTCACATATTTTTTATGGGATTAAGGGCTGGAGACTGGTCAGGCCACTCCAAGGCCTTATTGTGCTTTTTCTTGAGCCACTTCTTTGTTGCCTTGGCTGTGTGTTTTGGGTCATTTTCATGACCCAAAATGGGTATTTGTGAATACCCATCCACAGCCCATTTTCATTGCCCTGGCTGAGGGAAGGAGGTTCTCATTCAAAATTTGTCGGTACATGGCCCCATCCATCGTCCTTTTGATGCAATGAAATTGTCCTTTCCCCTTAGCAGAAAAACACCCCCAAAGCATAAAGTTTCCACCTCCATGTTTGACGGTGGGGGTGGTGTTCTTGGGGTCCTCCAAACATGGCCAGTTGAGTTGATACCAAAGAGCTCGATTTTGGTCTTATCTGACCACAATACTTTTACCCAGTTCTCCTCTGAATCATTCAGATGTTCATTAAAAAACTTCAAACGGGACTGTACATGTGCTTTCGTGAGCAGGGAGACCTTGCAGACGCTGCAGGATTTCAGTCCTTTACGGTGTAGTGTGTTACCAATTGTTTTCTTGTTGAGTATGGTCCCAGCTGCCTTGAGATCATTGACAAGATTCTCCCGTGTAGTTCTGGGCTGATTCCTCACCGTTCTCATAATCATTGAAACTCCATGAGGTGAGATTTTACATGGAGCTCCAGACCGAGGGAGATTGACAGTTATTTTGTGTTTCTTCCATTTGAGAAAAATCGCACCAACTGTTGTCACCCTCTCACCAAGCTGATTGGCAATGGTTTTGTAGCCCATTCCAGCCTTGAGTAGATCTAAAATCTTTTTCTTGACATCCTTGGACAGCTCTTTGGTCTTGGCCATGGTGGAGAGATTGGAATTTGATTGATTGATTGATTGATTGCTTCTGTGGACAGGTGTCTTTTATACAGGTAACAAGCTGAGATTAGGAGAACTCCCTTTAAGTGAGTATTCCTAATCTCAGCTTGTTACCTGTATAGAAGACACCTGGGAGCCATAAATCTTGCTGATTGTTGGGGGACCAAATATTTATTTCACTCATTAAAATTTTTAACTTTTTTGAAATGTGTTTTTCTGGAAATTTTTGTTGTTATTCTGTCTCTCACTGGCAAAATAAACCTACCATTAATGTTATAGACTGATCATTTCTTTGTCAGTGGGCAAACTTTGTCAGCGTACAAAATCAGCAGGGGATCAAATACTTTTTTCCCCTCACTGTATGTGTCTCATAGTCTTTTCACAATAAATGGGCTTGGACCCCAGCATAGTGGGCAGCCATCCTTTATATTGATTTGGTTCTCAGAAGCGAGCGGGGCTTGCACATACACATGGAGCCAAAGATTAATTGGATCACTCACCTGGAGCAGCGTTGTCTCTTGTTCCTGGTTAGCATCTTGCTATCATGCCGGCTCCGGCTGAGTTCCATTGTTTGTTACTTTGTATACTATTGTGAACTTTACAATAATTGATCCTGAGACACTACAAGACACTAGTCACACTTTCAGATGGGTGGGAGACAATTCAATAAAGGTGAACACACATGAAACATTGAACATAAATATGGATAATGATGTGGGCTCAGTGAGACAATTGTTCCGTTGGATGGAAAAGAGCATGATTAGAGAGACCCGTATATATTGGGATGTTAGTTCCCAATCGCAATATATATCCCTTGAGCGGATACCAAGGGGTTTCAGAATCTAAAAGTTCCCTACATTTGTCTTGCATGATGAATCATTGAAAAAAGAATGGACGGATACTTTATCAACATGCTCACTTGCTTTGATGAGTGTTATTATTAGATCAAAGAAAAAGGATCTGGAAACATTACAGCAAGAAATTTCAGATTTACAACTGGCCATTAAACCTCTGCAAAGTGCAATAGAATTTATTTATTTGAACAAGTGACTTAACGATAAAATCAATCGTCTTGAACATACAATAATCACAGGGAAGAAAGAGAAAATGTTAAGGGACAAAATTGATTACGAAAACAAATGTGAATATATGGAAAAGACAACAACATTGGAGGTTATACGTTTAAAATGGCTGGTGGACACAAGAAGCATGTCAGCTTTCAGATACAGAGGTAGAATTCTAGGATGACACCCTAGCCATTTCTAATTCAGAGTCATCACCAATACCTTCTATTCCTGGTCCACAAGAGGGGGCTCACTCAGAAGCTTCCACAAAAAACAGGGCACCACCAAGGCACAAACAACACAGAAAGGGTCGGAATAGAGGTGCAAGAGGACATGTAGGGGACGGAAAAGAAAAGGCTATAGAGGATCAGAGGCAGTATCCCTCTTGCCAGCAGCAATGCAGGGTGTAAATGCATCTCCATGTACCTCTAATTTCCTCAATCCATCCTCAAGAATTTTGACCGATAGCCAGATTTCCTTACTATCTAAAGGACTGAACTTTTGATTACAAAGACATTTCAATCCATTTGATCCTGTTTTGCACGTTAACAAATTTATTAGAAATGTAATGTAACTATTAAACATTTCTATTCAGCAGCAGATACAGAGAGTTCAGTTTCACTGACATCGTCTGATGACACTACTACTGATCCAGTTGAGTTTACCTTCGTGGAACATTGTGCCATCACCAGGGACTTTGAGGATTTGGCTCGGGAAAATTGCAATCCTGGTGTATTTGGGAGTTGTGAAGGTACTGTTCAATCGATCACGATCACACACAAGATTAAATCTGATTATTTACCCTATCAACTTCCATATATCGGTTGGGAAAGAATTCCAGAGATTGGTTGAACGGGATCTCACGATCCTAGTTAAAGATGCAATAAATCATAACACATGTCATGATAATCTCACTAATGAAGAGCAGCTAGCCCTTAAGGATTTAGAAGAGGAAAAATCCATCAAAATCAAAAATTCAGGTAAGGGTGGGCTTACAGTCATCCTTAATGTAGATACCTATAGGGATGAGGCGGTCCGACAACTTTTGGACCCCCAAACCTATATTGAACTTAAAAGTGACGCTACCAACAAATATAAAACCATTCTGAGTGGATTGGTGGACAGAAGAGTGAGGCTGGGTGTTTTTAATCAGAAAGAAGCAGAGAAATGTATTCCTAACTACCCAACGCTCCCAATGTTCTACCACTTACCCAAGACCCACAAGGGGTTAAACCTCTACATGGGATACTTATTATATCCGGTATTACCTCTCTGAATGAGAGTCTAGGTCAGTGGTTGGACAAACAATTGCAGCCCTTGGTGGTTCAATTGCCGGGATACCTTTAGGATACTAACAATTTTTTGCACAATATGGGGGACTTTAAATTGGAGGCAGGTTTCTCCTGGGTCACATGAAATGTTACCAGCCTATACTCATCGTTACCCCATGGCTTCGCCCTGGAAGCAGTTTCCTTTTATTTAGAACTTATGGCTGAGCTGTTTGTGGAGCATCGCATTTACATCCGCAAGATCCTGTAGTATCTGCTTGCCCATAAATACTTCACCTTTGATGGGGAGTCCTATCTCCAAAGATGTGGGAGCCAAATTCTCACCCTCCCTCACAAACCTTTATATGGGCTGGTGGAAGAGGTCCTGCATCTTGGAGCGGAGAACCCCTTTAGTCCATACATCAAAATATACCTGAGTTACATAGAAGATCTGTTATTAGTGATGCAAAATGGGGTAGCCTCTTTGGACCAATTCTTGGTTTACTTGAATTCCAAAAAAAATAATCTTTCCTTTACAGGACATGCAAATGCTAAAAGCATCTGCTACCTGGATGTGCGTCTTGACAGGCTTAAACATGAGGGTGGCCACTTCTTTATACAAAAAACCCTTGTCCGGTAACTTGTTACTATTGGCCCAATCTGGCCAACCTAAACATACGATCAAGGGCATTCCTGTGGGCCAGTTTTTGCGTGTCAGATGCATTTGCAGCAGTAATCAGGCATTCGATTCTGAAGCATCTCTTCTGTACGAAAGGTTTTTTGAATAGGGGGTACCCTAAATCGATGTTAGATAGGGCTCTTACCACTGCTAGAGACAAAAATAGGGAGGACCTTTTGAAACAGACTAAACATCCCCATACTTCACAAGATAACAAGATAACACTATCTATGTCTTATAGTGTGGAGTTAGGAGAAGTAGAAAGAATATTACAGAAGTACCTACCTATTCTCTATGAGGACGAGACATGCGCTGACATACTTCAAGAGAGGGCCAATGTTGTGTCTCGTCGAGCGCCCATATTAGTAGATACCTATCACCTATTTTTTTCAACAGGGAGCAAACGCAGTCCTTGACTTGGTTACATTTCTAAGGTAACTACAAGTGTGGGTCCCTTGAGTTTCCTTACTGCAAACACATCCAAGGAGGCAGGAAATTCTGCTCTACAGTTAGTCAGAGGGAATACGATATAAGTTCTTTCTACAACTGCAATACTAGTTATGTCATCTACCTCATTACCTGTAGTTCATGTCATATACAATACATAGGGCTGACTACAAGATGCTTGAGAGACAGGTTTTATGAGCATGCATACAGTGTAGAGAAGAACAAGTCCACTAATGTAGCCAAACACTTCAATCTATGTCATGGGGTGACAAGACACTTATGCAGGTTAAAATCATGAAGAAAATCCAATCTCCTAAACAAGGGGGGAGGGGGGGGGGGTTGGGATTTATTCCAGTTGTTGTGCCGCAGAGAAGTTTACTGGATTTTCCACCTTCAGACTTGTATGCCCCGCGGTTTGCACTTTGAGTGGGATGTGAGCCAATTCTATGGGTAACTAAAAATGGACCCTCATGGGGACACAAGGGAGACACGCCGCAAATAATATGCTACTGTATTCTACACTGTATGAGGTTATGTTTGTAGCTAGGGATGATCGACCCGAACATTGACTGTTCGAAATTCGGCCGAATTCCGAACTTTTTGCGGTAAAAGTTCGAAATTCGGCAACCAGAAACGACCAAAATGCAATGGGACAGGAACTGGGCTTTAAAAGCCAGTGATTGGACCAGAAACGTGAGTAAAAGACAAATGAGGGGGCAGGAGGATGCTAGGAATGTGATTGGAGTGACTAGGGGGTCCAGAGGCCAATCAGTAGTGAATACGCCCCCCAGTATATAACATAGCCCTGCCAAATCTCTAGCACTGTAGTACAGGGGCTGTGGAAGAGAGTGAAAGCAGTTCTGTTACTCCTGCTGCAAAAGTGTTATTTACCAATTATTAGTGTGAGGAAAGGGATATCTAGTGTAGTTAGGGTAGAATATAGAATATTTGACACAGTCCTGACCTCAGTATCTGAGGAAAGGGATTTAGGAGTAATTATTTCAGAAGACTTAAAGGTGGGAAGACAATGTAATAGAGCAGCACGAAATGCCAGCAGAATGCTTGGATGTATAGGGAGAGGGATAAGCAGTAGAAAGAGAGAAGTGCTTATGCCGCTGTACAGAACACTGGTGAGACCTCACTTGGAGTATTGTGCGCAGTACTGGAGGCCATAACTCTAGAGAGAGTCCAGAGAAGAGCTACTAAACTAGTACATGGATTGCAGGAAAAAACTTACCAGGAAAGGTTAAAGGACCTTAACATGTATAGCTTGGAAGAAAGAAGAGACAGAGGGGATATGATAGAAACTTTTAAATACATAAAGGGAATCAACTCGGTAAAGGAGGAGAGCATATTTAAAAGAAGAAAAACTACCACAAGAGGACACAGTTTTAAATTAGAGGGGCAAAGGTTTAAAAGTAATATGAGGAAGTATTACTTTACTGAGAGAGTAGTGGATGCATGGAATAACCTTCCTGCAGAAGTGGTAGCTGCAAATACAGTGAAGGAGTTTAAGCATGCATGGTATAGGCATAAGGCTATCCTTCATATAAGATAGGGCCAGGGACTATTCATAGGATTCAGATATATTGGGCAGACTAGATGGACCAAATGGTTCTTACCTGCCGACACATTCTATGTTTCTATGTTTCTATGTTTCTATATATACCACTATAGTTAGATTCAATAATCTAGTTTCTGTAGGGAAAGTGTTAAGAGTCAGAGTGTTAAGAGTCAGTTCACACTAAACTACACTACGGTCACCCGTAGTGTAGTTTAGTGTGAACTGACTCTGACTGCTATGCCAGGGTGACCAAACTCATCCATGTCAGGGTGACCGCCAGAGAAACAAGATAATTTTTCTTAGAATTTTTAGTAGAGCAGGGATGGGGTTCCGCTCCTTTCACACCTGGGCGTTTATTGGGCTTTTTTGTGGATGTCTTTGGAGGCAGGCATGACATCTGAACTTCTGTGTAGGGGTATATATACACACACACATATATGTATATATACACATACACACATATAGGTGTGAAAGGAGCGGAACCCCATCCCTGCGCTAATGAAATTATTTGCAGGGATGGGGTTCCGCTCCTTTCACACCTATATGTGTGTATGTGTATATATATATATATATATATATATATATATATATATATATATGTGTGTGTGTGTGTGTATATATACCCCTATACAGAAGTTCAGATGTCATGCCTGCCTCCAAAGACGCCCAAAAAATGCCCAATAAACGCCTGAAACAACACACCTGGGCGTTTTTGTTGCAGGCGTTTATTGAGCATTTTTTGGGCATCTTTGGAGGCAGGCATAACATCTGAACTTCTGTATAGGGGTATATATACACACACACATATATCTATATATACACATACACACATACACACATATAGGTGTGATAGGAGCAGAACCCCATTCCTGCGCTAATGAAATTATTTGCAGGGATGGGGTTCCGCTCCTTTCACACCTATATGAGTGCATGTGTATATATATATAAATATATATATATATATATATATATATATATGTGTGTGTGTGTGTGTGTGTGTGTATATATACCCCTATACAGAAGTTCAGATGTCATGCCTGCCTCCAAAGACGCCCAAAAAATGCCCAATAAACGCCTGAAACAACACACCTGGGCGTTTTTGTTGCAGGCGTTTATTGGGCATTTTTTGGGCGTCTTTGGAGGCAGGCATAACATCTGAACTTCTGTATAGGGGTATATATACACACACACACACACACACATATATATATATATATATATATATATATATATATACACATATACACATACACACATATAGGTGTGAAAGGAGCGGAACCCCATCCCTGCAAATTATTTCATTAGCGCAGGGATATGTTTGTATGTGTATATTTATATATGTGTGTGTGTATATATACCCCTATACAGAAGTTCAGATGTCATGCCTGCCTCCAAAGACGCCCAAAAAATGCCCAATAAACGCCTGAAACAAAAACGCCCAGGTGTTAAAGGAGCAGAACCCCATCCCTGCGCTAATAAAAATTCTAAGAAAAATTATCTTTTTTTTTCTGGTTCTGGACATGCTACAGAGCTGAAACTTCACAGGTACACTTTTTAGACCCCCCAGACACTAAATCCAAAGAAATCTCTTTTTTTTTTTTTTCAATAATTTTTTCATTAATTGGCTCTCTATCAAAAACGACAATATTTAAGAACCTTTTTGTGTGTGATTAATAGTCCCTGGGGCATGACCCAGAACCCTAGGCACTTTTTAGGGGCATGTATTGGGTTTTAGGGCTTCAAAATGGTGTTTTTTGATTACCGAAGTTCGGGTCCCATTGATTTCAATGGGGTTCTGGAATCCGGGCCCAAACTTTTGGGAAGTTCGGGTGTTCTGGCCGAACCAAACTTTTCAAAAGTTCGATCATCCCTATTTGTAGCTACATGCTGTCCTTTTTAGAATTTTACCTTATTGGTTCTTTCCCCTTCAGCTTCTCTTCTTTATAACTGTTCCATCACTATGTCTTATCCTTTTCATGCCTATTGTACACAACACTCATTGATACATGTACGATATATGACATATCTATATATTTTTCATTACTATCAGATAATAGCTTTTATGGGCAGTTAGGGTGTTTGTGTATATAATTGCATTAATACAGCAAAGATATGGAGATGCGAGCAATGACATATCCAGCTCTGCGCATAGCGTCCCTGTTGCCCTAGCAACATCGGTGACACGCAGAGCTGACCGAGCGGCTCTCACGTGCGAGCGCGCACCCACCGCGTGAACGCGCACACCCGCCGCTTCAACATTTTCGCCCGTTCGCCCTAAGTCTCTGCGCTCCAAGTCCCAACGGCTGTCCATGGGGCACATGCACAGTAGCGCAATCCCACGGACACAGGGACTGGACGCAGAGACACTTGTACTTTATATTGAAAGATATAATTTATATGGGGTATGATGTTGTTTGTTATCCTGTAATCCAGTTCTTCAGAAACCTACGGGAACGCCCATTTCCTCCTCCGCCCCTCCTCTCTAATAATATCTCCTTGTTCCACTCATCCTCCATCCCTGCCCCTTTCCTCCTCTGTCCCCACCCCACTCTTCCTCTCGCATTCATCCATCGGCTGCTATCTTGCTTGTAGGCTCCTCCCCTTCTCCGCCTCTTTCCCTAGAGCTGTCAATCGATCTCTCGGCGCTCAGTTCTCAGCCTGGGTCAGGTGGCCGGTATCGCCGATCTGTGGATTCGGGAGTGACAGCCATGGCGTCCGGCAGAGAAGGAGGAGGAGGGAGGGACGCCGGGCAGCGGGGTATGACAGCAACGGGAGCTCTCACAGTGTGCTTTCTTGCATGGGAGCACTGAAAAGGGCAGACAGGAAGAGGGGCCCAGAGTGTGGGGGGGAGGGGTGTAACATTTTCGCCCGGCCGCCCGAAGTCTCTGCGCTCCAAGTCCCAACGGCTGTTCGTGGGGCACATGCGCAGTAGAGCAATCCCACGGACACAGGGACTGGACGCAGAGACACTTGTACTTTATTATAGTAGATAAGTGCTTTTCAGTTTTCAGTTTTACACATTGATCACCTTTTAACCATATTTTACACCTATAGTGGTATGATCAACTAATTATTTACACATGGCCCTTTCACACACATATAGACATGTGGAATATTTATTTTAATCTTTTTTCACATTTCATTTATTTTCTTCTTGTTATTTTCTTTATATAATGTTTTCATATCTTTGAGTCTTTTATACTGAGCATATATACTATTTGGTTATTATATTCTGTTATGGTTGGCTCAGTATTTGGTCTGGTCTTATTTTGTTTTGCTTGTTATTCGTTTTGACATTCATTGTTGCATTTTTTTTTTTTTTTTTTATTCCTATGGTAATTTTGTTTCCTTTCAATACCTCTGCAATGTTTGTTCACTTTAATGTCAAAATGTTTTTATAGTAATTCAGACAGAGAGGGGTCAATGCTGACACCGTCCCAATTACCCGACACAGGTGTATGGGGATTATTTAAGGAGAACCAGCCAGACTTCTTTTGGTTATGATTAAGTTTAAAAAAAAAAGGGTTATAATTAAGCTGACGTGTGAAACGCGTCAACCTTCTACTGTCCGTTGCCTCTGTCGTCTGGTATGTGTCTCATAGTCTTTTCACAATAAATGGACTTGGACCCCAGCATGGTGTGCAGCCAGCCTTTCTATTGATTTGGTTGTCGGAAGTGAGCCGGGGCTTGCACCCACATGTGGAGCCATGGATTAATTGGATCACTCACCTGGAGCGGCATTGTCTCTTGTTCCTGACTGCATTATTTTAACTGTCAATTGCCCGGTTTTGTGACACTGTACCCAAATAAAATTTTTGCCTTTTTTCCCTACAAATAGAGATTTATTTTGGTGGTATTTGATCACCTCTGCGGTTTTTATTTTTTGCGCTATATTTTGAAAATGTCTGCAGCAATTTAGGGCAATATATATTCCATGACATATTTTTGGTAAAAAAAATCCCAATAAGTGTATATTGGTTGATTTTGACACTTTTCGGGGACCAGTGACACTGGCACTGACATTTCCGGGTCTGGGGCACACGTGTGCAGCCTGTGACCCTGGCGATGTCTGGACTCAATGTCCACCAGGCACCCTGGACACAGGGCACAGGCAGAATGTAAACAAGGCAGATTGTCATTCTTCCAGAAGGAAAGGCATTAATCCTGTGTTTCCACAAAGCAGAAACACAAATCTTTGCCTTCCCTTAGTCAAAGCATGTCTCCACAATGAGTAAACACAACCTAGGCACACGGTTAACCCTTGCCCCTGGTGTTAACCCCTTCCCAGCCAGTGTCATTAGTACAGTGACAGTGCATATTTTTGTTGCACTGAACACTGTATTAGTGTCAATGGTCCTCAAAAAAGTGTCAGAATTATCCGCAGTTCCACTATAAGCCACTGATCGCCACCATTACTGGTAAAAATTAAATAAATATATAAAAATTCCATAAATATATCCCTTAGTTGTAGGCGGCACAACATTTGCACAAGCCAATCAATATACGTTTTTTTGGGATTTGTTTTAACCAAAAACATGTAGCAGGATACATATTGGCCTAAATTAATGAAGAAATTAGATTTTTTTTAATTTTTATTGGATATGTTTTATAGCAAAAAGTAAAAAATATTGTTATTTTTTTTTTTCAAAACTGTCGGTCTTTTGTTTTAGCTCAAAAAAATAAAAGCCGCAGAGGTGATCAAATACCACCAAAAGAAAGCTCTATTCAGGGCTGGCCTTAGGTGTTCAGGCGCCCTGTGCGAGCTAATCCTGTGGTCTTTTTTATGATCACTAATAACTTAGCCCCCCTTACATCAGAGACCCCCCACACAAAGCCCCCCCTCACATCAGAGACCCCCACACAGAGCCCCCCTCACATCAGAGACCCCCCACACAAAGCCCCCCTCACATCAGAGACCCCACACACAAAGCCCCCCTCACATCAGAGACCCCACACACAGAGCCCCCTTACATCAGAGACCCACCTCACATCAGAGACCCCACACACAAAGCCCCCCTCACATCAGAGACCCCACACACAGAGCCCCCTTACATCAGAGACCCACCTCACATCAGAGACCCCCACACAGAGCCCCCCTCACATCAGAGACCCCCCACACAAAGCCCCCCTCACATCAGAGACCCCCACACACAGAGCCCCATTACATCAGAGACCCCCCACACAGAGCCCCCCCCACAGCTCCCCTCACATCAGAGACCCCCCACACAAAGCCCCCTTACATCAGAGACCCCCCACACAAAGAGCCCCCTTACATCAGAGCCCCCCCCACATCAGAGAGCCCCCCTTTCATCACAGACCCCCTCAAAAAAACCCTTACACCAGAGCCCCCCCCCACACACAGAGCCCCCCTCATCAGAGAGCCCCCCTTACATCACAGACCCCCCACACAAAGCCCCCTTACATCAGAGCCCCCCCCACACAGAGCCCCCCACATCAGAGAGCCCCCCTTACATCACAGACCTCCCCCACAAAAAGCCCCCTTACATCAGAGCCCCCCCACATCAGAGACAGCCCCCTACATCAGAGAGCCCCCCTCACACAGAGCCCCCACATCAGAGACCCCCCCTTACATTTTTTGAAGGAGACCTCACTTACCTCACGCTGTCTGCACTCTGCAGCTTTTTTTTTTTCTTTAAATTTCCCGCCCACACATCCCCGGGGAGTGTGGGCGGGTGGGAAGAGGAGGAGAAGGGCGGGGCTAGGAGGAGCTGACGATCACTTCAGGGAGGAGAGATCTGTCACCGTGGATCGGAGGCTGAGCTGTGTGTGATACACAGCTCGCCTCAGACTGTCTGCAGCAGTAGGTGAGGTGACCGAGGCGCAGCCACACAGCGGGAGGTAAGCGGCAGCCACGGCCTGTGTTAACCATGTCCAGGCCGTGGTCGCCGCTTACCTCCCACTGTGTGGCCTGAATTGCCTGATCTTCTGCGAGCTGTGATGGCCGCACGGCGCCCTTGTTGCCCATGGCGCCCTGTGCGGCCGCACAGCTCGCACACCCCAAAGGCCGGCCCTGGCTCTATTTGTGGCAAAAAAAGAACATCAATCTTAGTTGGGTAAATTATTGCACAATTGCGTAATTTTCAGGTAAATTAACGCAGTACTGTTTCGCAGAAAATGGCCTGGTCATGAAGAGGGGTAAAGCTTCCTGAGATGAAATGGTTAAAGCACAAAGAAAAAAAAGAAAATACTGTATGCTGGCAATATTAATTCCGTACAATGGCATACAATGATATACAAGAACAAAAATAAGTGCATGCAATGATTATTTGGATTTATGTGCAGACGTTAAATGATTTGGGCCCCGAGACAGTTTTAATATACCAAATGTTCCGCTTGAAACAAAAATTATTATTATTGTAAACAACAGAGTTATATGGAGATTGATTGGTGTTTTCTTTTCCTAGTGTATGCTGTATTTAATGTGGTGCTTGGTGAACTGTTTAGTATACTTGATGCAACTTTCTACTGGCTGACAAGTAAAAGTAGTGCTAACCACTAAGCAGGGGGTCAGCTACCAGTAGATCGCGGACATGTGACTGGTAGATCGCATTCTGGGCTTGCTGACCCGCCTTCCCTGAGCACTTACGCGATGTGGTTTACTCCCCCCCACGTGGGTGTAGTGCATTGTGCCTGCAGCTTTCTAATATACTTCTATTATATCCTGGGGGTTTGGGTGGACTTTCTAAAAGCGCACCAAAACTCCTGAATGCAGGAATTTTGCGCTTTCAGAAAGTGCACCACACCTGCAGGATAATATAGAAGTCTATGGCAAACTGCAGCCAACCCAGGAAAGTCGCAGATGCGCTGCGCTATACCCGTAATGCAGGTAAGCCATGCACATCAGTGTGAAAGCAACCTTATAGGGGGCTCAAAACAGTAAGGCTGGGTTCACACATATGCGGCCACGGTTTCATTGCAGCAGTCTGGTGCATTTCTGTTCACCAGTTCAGGTGCGATTCAGGTGCAAATTTTTACCTGAAATCGCACCTGAACCAGATCCAAAAACCCACAGGACCCTTTTTGAAGCCACACCGCGGCCGCCCTCACATGTGTGAACTGGCTGCATTGAAAGCCGTTCATATTCACAGTTAAAAACGCATCCAATTTGCATATATAGGAACCCAGCCTAGCAAGGGTTAATTTATCTTTACCGTTTGGGGGGTGGTAAAGCCCCACAGTTATGACTTGTTTTTATCACCCTCGCCCTAACCGCACCCCCTTTTGCTGCATTGGCCAGGGGTGCACACATGTAGCAGCCACATCTGGAGGTTGTCATGGTTGGTGGGTGTACAGTAGCACCTGCCAAGCATGACCCAAGTGAATGAGGCCACTCTGCAAGTGCCCTGCTACCTTGTGCAGTACAGCAAACAAGGGGTTAAAGCAGGCAGCATTGTGTTGCTTTCTGACCACCTGCTTTAACCCCTTGAACCCCACAGAAGTATGCAGTAGCGGGGCATTTGCAGAGTGGCCTCGTTTACTTGAAGCTGGGTTCACACTGTGTGTGGATGCAGCTCACAGCAGGGGTTCAGTGCATCCCTGTTCTCTGTTTCAGGGACCAATCAGGCCAGAATTTTTGCCTGAATTCGGACCTGAAACAGAGCCAAATATGCACATGTGCAATGCGTTCTGCGGCCGCCCCGGAGATGTTGAACCAGCTCCACTGAGAGTCAGTCATGCAGAAAAACCTGCATCCAATTCACATCAGTGTGAACCCAGCCTGAATGAGTCGGGATTGGTAGGCAGTAGCACCCACCAAAAGCAACAGGGGGCCTAATTCCTGGTGCAGCATGTGCACACCTTTGGCTGGCTGCTGCCTAGCTAAGGGAGGTAGGGATTGGGGGCAGTAAAACCGTGACTTAACCGCAGGCTTTTGCCACTCCCCAACTTTATGTATGAATGAGCCCTAAGGGTGCCACTGCTAAATGTAACTAAGGGCTCATTAACAAGTGCAGCAGGCACTGCTGCTCCTCTGGAAAGCAATCCAAGTGTGTTTGACGAGTGGTGAGGAGGCGATATGTTGCCTCAGTAGTTCGACAATTAGAGGTTTAATTCAGGTGTAAGAAGGCGAAACTGGGTGACCTTGTGCCCGGTGATCTTTGACTTCTCCCATGTTGTTCAGGTAGATCCCCACCTCTTTAAAGTGATTGTAAAGTTTTGGTTAAAAAAAATAAATAAAGAAATAACAAACATGTTATACTTACCTACTCTGTGCAGTTGGTTTTGCTCAAAGCAGCCCGGATCCTCCTCTTTTTGGGTCCGTCTTCTGTGCTCTTGGCCCTTCCCTCCTATTGAGTGCCCCCACAGCAAGCAGCTTGCTTTGGGGGAACCTGAGCCAAGTCACGGCTCCTTGTGTATATTCAGACACAGAGCTGTGACCCAGCCCCTCCCCCTCTGTCTCGTAATTTACTATTTGACTTTAATTGACAGCAGTGGGAGCCAATTGTGCCACGCTGTTGTCTCAAGCAATGAGGAGGGGAGTCCTATGCAGCTGGGCCACTCCTGCAACATCACTGGATATAGATGGGGCTCAGGTAAGTATTAGGGGGGCTGAGGCGGCTGCTACACACTAGACTAGACTTTTATACTAGACTTTTTATCTTAATGCAGAGAATGCATTAAGATAAAAACAACCTTCTACCTTTACAATGCCTTTAAGGTTGCCTACCCCTGCACTAAGCCATTGTGGGTATTAGACACAAAACAGTTGCATTTTAAGGCTATAAATACATCAGGCTGCATTTACTACCCTTTATATATACAGAAAACACGCTAAAAATACTTATAAGCAAGAGACAAAATGTAGACGTGTTGGTGGTGTTTGTCAGTCAATACCAGTAAACTAAAACAATGACAGATGGGCGATTTTGTAGAAAGTGAAACACAGCCACTGTATAGCATTTACTCACTCAAAGAAATCTGTAAAATATGAAATGCAACCATTTACTTTCCCAATTGTTCATTGAAAAACACACAGCAGAGTTTATATTTGTCAGTCAACAATATGACTCTTGAAATTTTCTGTCCCTAACTCCGGCCATGTCTCTGCTTGGCCCTGCTTCTCCTTGCTGTTTTTCTGTGATACAACACTATGGGCGCTGTGTGCTGTGACCGGGGCTGCTGATAAGGCAGTACAGCCACCCCTTCTGTACTGGGCCCGGACCCCATCAGTTTCAAAGGGGGGCGGGGCAGGCAGCTGCTGAGCAGGAGGTCTAACTGTCCTGTCTTATTGCAGACATCGATCCTCTTCTGCCTCCCCTTGCAGCCCTGCCAGCTTCGCCTCTTCTTTCTCCCTCCAGCTGCACTGCAGGGGGATTGGTTCTAGGACATGCACCCTTTCCATCTGCTTTTTGGGCCCCTTTCCCCGCAGTGCTGCCGGCTTCCCTCCTCTCCTGCCGGCTTCCCTCCTCTCCTGCCTGCAGCTGCTGAAGGCACACAGGGGGGTGTTGCAGAATGGAAAGCGGGGAAAGGGGCTTGCAAATATGTCATTTACTATCCCCTTCCATTCCTGAATGAACACAGGGATTGATTGGTACCGAACACTCCTGTGTCCATTCATCGCTGAAGCATAGTGAACTGTGTTTACTATGCTCCCGTTTGTGAATGAGGATGAAGCTTTGGAGCGCATCTTATTCATTTATCTGTGCAGCTGAGGCTGTAGAGAAAGGGACTGATAAATCTGTCCTCAGTCACTTTTGGCCAGGGGAAGGGGGCCCTGTCAGGTAGGATGTATGGGGCCCTATAATTTCCAACAGCAGCCCTGACTGTGAGCAATGACAGCAATCAACAGTAAAAAATCATTGGGCAAAATACTGACCCACTCTGCTCTACAGTGCCTTTATATTGGAGATGTATCTGTGTATCTGTCAAGTATGTTGGGCTTATCTGGAACACATCCCAATTCATGCTATACATTTTTCTCATTACAGCAACAAGTGGGGCATTTGTATTTCTGTATTTTGAAATAAATCTTTTTTAAAAAAATTTTCCAGATAAAAATTTCATGGAGAAAAGAAAATTCTCCTATTTATGCTTGTCCACTACAATTTAGTACCATGAATGAGTCCCTAACTGTTGCAGCTCCTAGGTGTTTGCTGGGACTGTGGGCTCTAAAGTAAACAGTATATCACCTGCTGGTGAAATAACCATACATATACAATAGTTCTTTATGAAGAATACTTTAAAGAACTAAGCACTGAAAACTATAGCAGGAACAGTCCCTCATGTTTTGCGCTCCTGCTCTTAAAGTGGTTGTAAAGGCACAAGTTTTTTTTTTAACTTCATGCATTCTACGCATGAAGGTAAAAAACCTTCTGTGTGCAGCAGCCCCCCCCCCCCCCTAATTCTTACCCAAGCCCCCTATCGATCCAGCAATGTCCACGCGAGCCTTGCCTCTCCAAGGACTCACACTCCTGATTGGCTATTGGCTCCTACTGCTGTCAATCACAGCCAGTGAGCCAATCAGGAGACAGAAGGGGTGGGCCAAACCGTGACATGTGTGAATGTACACACAGAGCAGCAGCTCGGCTGAGGTGCCACCCATAGCAAGCTGCTTGCTGTTGGAGCACCCAACAGGAGGGAGGAGCCAGGAGTGCCGGCGGGGGGGATCTTAAGAGAGGAGGATCCGGGCCACTCTGCGCAAAACCAACTGCACACAGCAGGTAAGTATAACATGTTTATTATTTTAATGAAAAAAATGAAGGCTTTTCAATCGCTTTAAACTCAAAATAACTCCTACAGGTTACTATATTTTGCAAATTATCCCTGCTCTTTGCATTATCCTAGTGACTAATGCAATGCACTTTGGATTGATGGCATAACATACAGTAGGTATGTATGGTTTAGTAACTATTCACATGTGTTTTGTGTTTCTATCAACTACCTGTCAAGGTCTTACCTTGCCTTCCTGTTGGCAGCCATCTTGAACATGTTGTGACAGGAAGTCAGCTAAATCTGGGAATGTAGTCACAGGAAGGAGATACATTTCCACCTGATTTAGAAAGTCCATTAATTAATTTAGGGTGTTGGCTACAGAGCTAGCCAGCAGGAAGTTGAAAGGCCTTCACCTGTTCAGAATGAGGGAGTTAAGGCTCTATAATTTGTTCAGAGAAATTCCTATTGTTTGCTGCCTCCAGAAGCTGTGTCCTGAAGCCATGTGGGCTGGGAGCAGGAGGACAGTCAGCGTGTGCCTCCCGACAGAATGTGTGGGCCTGGGAGAAGACCCCCCGGAGTGATGTGTGCCCGGGACGGTAACCAAGGGTGAATACGTCTCAAAGGTGAGAAGACGAACTGTTGATGTGAAAGAAACAAAAGGACTGTGTTGCCCTGTGAAGCTATTATAAAAGGACTATTGAGTGTCCGCTGTAGGACAAGGAAGTCTGCCCGACGGTAGGTTGGAGACAGACACTTAGGCAGGTTCCAGTTGTGAGAAGGTAGCCGCCCACAGAGGCAAGGATTTATTTTCTGTTTTATTTTATTTTGGATGTTTTGCTGCATACAGCCTGGTGAAGAAAACACCATTTAATAAACCACACTGTTTGTTTGCAAGCACTTGTCGGCTACCTCTCTGGGAAAACGCACCCCCCAAGGGGTCATCCACACCCGCCACCGAGCTAATCCCTTACATATGGTGGAGGTATGCAGTGGGCATAAGCAGAGATCCCTGCAATGGAGTGCATATGTTTGATGAACTTTGTCTGGTGCATGAGATTGCACAATCTATGTGTGCAGGAGAGAAGATCCTGACAGAAAAAAAAAAAAAAAAAAAAAGTGTTTTAAAGAGACAGGGGTCTCAAAATTTTTTGATGAACTTTGTTGTGTCTGGTGCAAGTGACTGCACAAACTGTGTGCGCAGGAAAAGAGATCCTGCAAGAGAGAGAAAAACTACATGTGTTGAAGAGACAGTGGTCTGAAAATTGTTTGCTGGACTGTGAAAAATTTGTTTGTGGAGTTATTGAAGATGGGGCGTTCAAAACGCCTGAAGAATGCAAAGATAGATGAAATGAGAGACCGGATTCTATGGATGGAGGGGATGTTACCGTCTGAACCAGCCCCATCCATGCCTAAAGAGAGTCTACTAAAGAGGAAGGGTGTTGTCCCTAGCAACACTGATGAAACTGCTATGGAGACGCAGTGTGCTCAGATGAAAAGTAAACTCAAAATGGAGGAGATGTTGAAACATCTGATTATATCAAATGCAGCTCAACAGCAAGCAAATGCAGCTCAACAGCAGGCAAATGCGGATTTTCAGCAGAGCTTTGCAGCTCAACAAAAGGCTCATCAAGAGAGCATGGCAGGCTGGAAACAGAGACGCCAGCAGCCAATGGAGGCCATCGGTTTGGAAGAAACCGAGTATGTGTGCAGGGCTGAGTTGGATGCCTTGCAATGGAAAATGGAAGAAAAGGAACAAGCCTTGGAATTGCTTAAAATGGAGCATAGAAACTTGCAGGAAACGAATGAACTACTCAAGTCTCATGTGTCACAGTGGGAAGAATCCACTGCTCTTCTTTTGGTCGAGTTGCAAAAACGCAGAGAGACTATAATGGAGAAAGATACCATCCTCATGGAAAAGGAAAGTGAAATTCAGACTTTGCAGAAGCAAAGCATGTGTGAAATGTTGGAGTTGCGTAATCAGCTGGAAAAAAGTCTTCAGTGTTTGGAAGTTACAAAAATAGACCTGCAGGAGTCGCAGGAACAGAATGTCGCTCTGAAAACGACATTGTCTCTCAGCGACAACGAGAAAAGTGAAAGAGAGGCTAAATTACTGAGTACTGTGTATGAGCTCACCACTTTGAGCAATGTGGTAGATGAATTACGTGCAGACTGTGAAAGTTGGAAAGGTGAAGCCCAACGTTTCCAGCAGCAGTTAAAGGAGAAAGAAGCCTGTGTGGCAGAATTACATTCTTATTCCCAGATGCTAGCCAGTGAGGTGAAAGCTCTTATGCAGGGAAAAGGAGATTCTGAACACAAGAGAAAAAAAGTAGAGGCACAGCTGCAGGAATCGCAAGTCAAGGTGTCAGAAGGTGACCGAGTGTGTGCTAAGCTGTCAGAGAAGGCAACCCGATTGCAGGTTGAGTTGGACAATGTTACAAATCAGCTTTCTCAAGCAGACAGCAAATCTAGAGAAATTGCGGAAGATTTTTCTATCTTGGAATCGCAGCTGCAAGACACGCAGGAACTCTTACAGGAAGAGAGGTGTCAAAGGCTGAGTTTTAGCACAAAGCTCAAACAAATGGAAGATGAGAAAAATGGCTTCCTGGAACAATTAAAAGAGGAGGCGGAAGCAAAGAAAAACCTATCAGAGCAAGTCGCAACATTGCAAGCTCAGATAGCGGATATGAAAAAACGCATGGAAGAAAGCGTTGGTTCATTACAGTGTGTTGAAGATGTGAAAAAGAAGTTTGATCAGATGCTTGGTGAAGAGAAGACTGTGTCTGCAAAATATGCAGAAGAACGCGCACGTGCAGAAACGGAGGTGCGTGATAACGAGAGCAAAGCCCTGTTCTTGGCTCGCTCTTTGGAGGAAGCTCTAGAGTGTAAGGCTGAACTAGAAAGTGTTAAACAGCTGCATACAGAAATGGAAGAATTGGTCAGCTCCAAGGATGATGTTGTGAAAAGCGTTCAGGAGCTAGAAAAGTCTAAGCGAGCCTTAGAACAGCAAGTAGAAGAGATGAAGATTCCGTTGCAGGAACTGGAAGAGGAATTCCAGGCAACAGAGGATCTGTCCCAAAGAGGGGATAGTGTGCCTGATGCAGTTTTTAAAAGGATCAGTGTTTTGGGGTCTGTCCTGAGTGAGCCTCAGAAATGTGATGACATGTGGCTTGAATCACCCCTTTGGAATAAACCGTTCCTTCAAAAACTTCAAGCATTGGAAAATGTATCATTAGAACTTCAGCAAACAAAGGAGCTGAGTAAGAAATGTGGTGATTTCTCAGTTCAGGCTGAAAACCTAGTGGAGAAAACTAAGGCTGTTGGTGAAAACGTGAAGCAAATGAATAAGTGCCTTTCAGGGAGTGTTTCCAAAATGGAACTGGTGAAAGACGGGTGGCAGAAGTTTGATCGTGATCTTGAAATGCATTCCATGTGGAATTCAGATAGAGAAAAAGAACTAGGTGACCTTGAGCGGTCAAATAGTTCAGCAGAAAGTGCATTGAAGAAACCTGTAAAAGAATGTGTTGCAGTTCCATGCTTCTTCACTGATGCAGAGAGGAGGTCTATAATGGATACCACCCAGATCGCTGGGTTCAACTGTGTTGTTGCCTTTAACCCCTATGTTGGTGGAAGGAAAGTTGATGATGTTCTGGTTGGCTACTTCTGTGAAGAGTTTGGCAAGAAATATAAACTGAATATCAAATCAAATAGTAGGCCTTTACTGCGACTCGCTCAGGAGGGCGAAAAGTTTAAGAAGTTGATGAGTGCAAATGCTTCAGATCTGCCTATGAATATGAAATGTTTGAATGATATTGATATCTCTGGGAAAAGGAACAGGGGTCACTTTGAAGAAATGTGTGACAGCCTGTTGTCTCAATTGGAAAATCCTCTGCACAGCATCTTAGAGCAAGCAAAGCTCAAGAAGGAAGATCATTCCCTTTTACAACAAAAAGTCAATGATTGTGTACAGCTGTATGGAGAGGCAACTCAAGTCACAGAGGGATGTCAAGAGTCCCTACTTGGAACAAAGCTTAGTGAAGCAAAGGTTCTCAAAGTTTTGTGGAAAACATTTATGGATTGCAGAGAGAGGCGTCTTAAGAATGTTGAAGACATTAAGACTAGCCCAATTGAGTTGCCTATGGATCACGGTCCTCCATGGTGGATTGGACAGACGGTTATGAGGGACAAGCTGTCTGACATTTATGAGAAAGCTGTCAATGAAGATGACAGAAACGAGAAGGAGCAAAATGATGCCAAAAATGCAGTTGAAGAATGTGTATATGAGATGAGAGACAAACTGTGTGGCATTTATGAGAAATCCGTCAATGAAGATGACAAAACAGTTTCATCCGGAAGCTTGAGGATAATAGGAGGCTTATCAGTGAGTCAGCAGTGCCTGACACATGCGTGCCTGGAAATATGTGTCCCAACCCTAGGGTTGAAACAAGAGGGGGGGGTATGTGACAGGAAGTCAGCTAAATCTGGGAATGTAGTCACAGGAAGGAGATACATTTCCACCTGATTTAGAAAGTCCATTAATTAATTTAGGGTGTTGGCTACAGAGCTAGCCAGCAGGAAGTTGAAAGGCCTTCACCTGTTCAGAATGAGGGAGTTAAGGCTCTATAATTTGTTCAGAGAAATTCCTATTGTTTGCTGCCTCCAGAAGCTGTGTCCTGAAGCCATGTGGGCTGGGAGCAGGAGGACAGTCAGCGTGTGCCTCCCGACAGGATGTGTGGGCCTGGGAGAAGACCCCCCGGAGTGATGTGTGCCCGGGACGGTAACCAAGGGTGAATACGTCTCAAAGGTGAGAAGACGAACTGTTGATGTGAAAGAAACAAAAGGACTGTGTTGCCCTGTGAAGCTATTATAAAAGGACTATTGAGTGTCCGCTGTAGGACAAGGAAGTCTGCCCGACGGTAGGTTGGAGACAGACACTTAGGCAGGTTCCAGTTGTGAGAAGGTAGCCGCCCACAGAGGCAAGGATTTATTTTCTGTTTTATTTTATTTTGGATGTTTTGCTGCATACAGCCTGGTGAAGAAAACACCATTTAATAAACCACACTGTTTGTTTGCAAGCACTTGTCGGCTACCTCTCTGGGAAAACGCACCCCCCAAGGGGTCATCCACACCCGCCACCGAGCTAATCCCTTACAATGTGCAGACTGCTGCCTCTTATAGACCCTTATTGCATTATCACTTCCTGCTGCCTGGGCGTCGCTCAGTAATGATGTTGCACACCTGACACTATATATTACCTGTTGGCATGCAGTCCTTGCCCTTGTGTTTGTGCTCCATGGTTCATTACTGCTGGCAGTCTTCTGCTCTCCGTGTTCCACTGTGCATGACCTGGCTTAGCTGACGACTTCCCTGGCTCTCGATTCCACATCGACAGATGACCCAGCATTGGCAGACAACCTGGCATCGGCAGATGGCCTGGCATCAGCAGACTAACTGCCTCTGAACTCGACCGCGGCTTAAATGACTACCCGCTTCTAGACTCGATCCCGGCTTGAATGACTACCCGCTCTGGACTTGACGCTGGCTGTTCCTGATTTTGCTAATCACTCTTGCTGTGTGTTTATTGTTGTTGCTCTAATAAACTGCTTTATTTTACTCACATCTTCATGTGGTCGGGTTTCTTGGCACCCTGACACTACCCCTAGCCATGTGAATGTTTACTACTAGTCAGGGCTTTTTTTCAGCGGGAACTCTGCACCTCCAGTACTAAATGTATGTAATGGCAACGGGTGCTGGGGTGTGCTGGAGTGACTATTAATGCTGGCTGCTGGGGGATCTATTGTTGCTGGAGGGGTCTATTTTTGTATGGTGGGCTATTGTTCCTGGTGGTGAATCTATTGTTGCTTGGAGGTCATTTGTTGCTGGAAGAGATCTACTGTTAGGAGAGGGGTCGACTGTTGCTAGCTGCTGGAGAGTCTATTGAAGCTGGCTGCTGGGAGATCTTGTGTTGCTGGTAGGGTGGTATTTTGTTGTGGGAGTCCATTGTTGCTGGGGGGTCTATTGTTTCTGGGCAAATCTATTGCTGCTGGGGGGAGCGGGCTATGGATGCTGGCTGTGGGGGATCTATTTTACTACTTTTCTTGTTATCGTTAACAAATTACATACAAATTACTTAGCCCCACAAATTAATACTTGGCTCTGTATTCTCTAAAAGGGCCAGTACTGGGGGATGAGTAGGGGGCGAAACCAAGGGACGGTGCTTGGAGGTGGGTAGGGGCATAGACAAGAAGTGACTCAGAAGGGAGTTCCTGCACCTATTCTCTGAGAAAAAAAAAGACCCGTTGATAGTACATCCTAAACCTTGCAGAAAAGAGGAAGCCAATGCGCTGCCAAAGGGGTATAGGAAAAAGTAGGAATGAGGTGGAATCTGTGTGATAGGACCAAGATTCCTGAGACTGGCAGCCAATTCTAAAGTGTCACCACTTATTACAAAGATAAGAAGAAAGAGAAGGGGAAATCGGCGCTTGTCTCGCTAAATGTTGGTCCAGGGGATAAATTCCCAAAGCTATATATATAGCACAAGATCCTAGCGGTACTAAAATGCATGTTTCAATAAAAAGATAAGGTGAATGCAAAAATATAAATGAATCCAATATGTGACTTTTAGTGATGGGTGATAACAAAGCAAATGATATTCATAAGTGCACAAAAAACAAATAGAGATTGGTTTGTGAAGTGATGATATGATATCCACATACAAAATAACAATCAATAAATGAATAAATAAAAAAATATTAGTAATAATCGTGGGGTGATGTTGATAAATGAGTCCATATGTAAAAAAGTGCTTGAAACAGAGGGGTGAATCTCGTGACTCTTCACAACAAAAAAGTTTTGGTGACTTTCGTGGAACTTCTACAAGTAAACCGTGCCACTAGAAGTGAGCTATATCCTAATATGGGTGCAGTGACCGATCACCTCCACAAACACCTTTAAAGGCGTTTTTGTGATAGTAGATCACTGGACCAGTATATCTGCTTTTCCTCCACTGATGGGAATCTCTAATGGGATTACAGGGGTCTCCTTTAAGTGGATGTTGTCCGTCTCATTCAGTGATGCTGTCTGTCCTCCTCCACCAGTGCACTTTCTATTTCCATTTTCAGCTCTGTAATTTTCTGTTAAGTGCAATGCAAAATGGCTACCTGGAGGTGTTCTGTTCACAGTTGTTGAAGATTCCTACCATTTGATTTTCCCAGAAGTCATTAGGATACAAGTCAGATTTTTGGCACCCCCTCTTATGGCGAAGTCACATCCACTTTTGATCACCAGTTCTGAAAGGCCCTTGGTAGGTACACTTCTGCTGGCCAGCCTCCCTTCAACCTTGCAGACAGAAAGGCAAGGTTGAAGGGAGTCTGGCCAGCAGAAGTGTACCTACCAAGGGCCTTTCAGAACTGGTGATCAAAAGTGGATGTGACTTCGCCATAAGAGGGGGTGCCAAAAATCTGACTTTTATCCCAATGACTTCTGGGAAAAACAAATGGTAGGAATCTGCAACAACTGTGAACAGAACTCCTCCAGGTAGCAATATTGTATTGCACTTAACAGAAAATTACAGAGCTGAAGATTGAATTAGAAAGTTCAGTGGAGGAGGACAGAAAGGCATCACTGAATGAGACGGACAACATCCACTTAAAGGAGACCCCTGTAATCCCAATCGAGATTCCCATCATTGGAGGAAAAGCAGATATACTGGTCCAGTGATCTACTATCACAAAAACGCCTTTAAAGGTGTTTGTGGAGGTGAGCGGCCACTGCACCCATATTAGGATATAGCTCACTTCTAGTGGCACGGTTTACTTGTAGAAGTTCCACGAAAGTCACCAAAACTTTTTTGTTGTGAAGAGTCAAGAGATTCACCCCTCTGTTTCAAGCACTTTTTTTTACATATGGACTCATTTATCAACATCACCCCACGATTATTACTAATATTTTTTTATTTATTCATTTATTGATTGTTATTTTGTATGTGGATATCATATTATCCCTTCCCAAACCAATCTCTATTTTTTTTTTGTGTACTTAGTAATATCATTTGCTTTGCTATCACCCATCTCTAAAAGTCACATATTGGATTAGTTTATATTCTTGCATTCACCTTATCTTTTTATTGCAACGTGTATTGTAGTACCGCTAGGATCTTGTGCTATATATATATAGCTTTGGGAATTTATCCCCTGGACCAACATTTAGCGAGACAAGCGCCGATTTCCCCTTCTCTTTCTTCACACCCTAAACCTTCTTTCACTTGGGGATTTATTTGCATCTATAGATCACAGTCATTATTCTAATCATTTTACTATACTATCCTGCCCATACATTATGCAAATTTATTTTCTTCAACCATGGGTTGAAGGGGAAAAAAAAACTGCTCCATTCCCTTGTTATCACAGTGAGTGTTGACGGAGGAATCCCTTCTGCTGCACTATTGTATTCTGACAGTGTCAGAATACAAGAATCACTGCTGCTGGCTTTAGCTGGCAGCAGCGATCGTATGAAAAAAAACCTGACAGGCTGGTTGTCCTAAAGTTGATCGATTATTTGACTTCAGGACAACCAGTCGGCCTATAGATGGATCGACATTTTGACGGGTTCCTGCTGAACTGGCTGAACTTTGATCTGTCTCTGGCTGGCTAAATGGGAACGGGATGTAAATTAAATACATAAAAACAGCACACTCTATTGTCCATAACTGCTTTTAACCCAATGTATCTGAATAAACTCCCATGTATCTGTAAAAATGAATGAAGTTGCTTCCGCTCTAAGGCTAGGTTCACACCTATGCATTTTTTTATTGCATGTTGCGGTTTGCAGAAATACACTTCAGTGCATTTAGCATGGTCTCCTATGGATGTAGTTCACATCTGTGCGTTTTAAACCACTGTGTTTTCTGCAAAGGCTCAGGGTCTTTTTTTCCCCCAATGGACTGTGTTTTGTGTGTAAAAAGATTCAATAGAGTCACACCAGAAATGCAAGTGTTGCGTTTTTTTATGCAGTTTTTAATGCTCTTTGCATTTTTATTACCTGTGTCAGAAACACCTCCCCCTATCAATTAAAAACCTTCCCACATGCCAAAAAAACGGAAAGTGAGTCAAAATGAAAAAGACAGAGCTCTTAATCAGTCTTGTCAGGCCCAGTACTTATTTATATAGTCCTGCGGACCCTGAATATAGGGGCAAGAGAAAGACGAATAATGGATGGGTGCATATTGCTCAAGAAATGTTTCAACAATGGGATTCCTTTTTCAAAAAGGATAACAAAAGAAAGCTGCTATACCTATGCCAGTGTACACTTTGCAAGCTCAAATGTATGTTTTTTTTTTTCTTACAGTATGTATTAGTGATATTTGTTATTAAAAAACCTTTTTCCATCAGTGGTCTCCAAACTACAGGACAAGGCTGGATACAGCCCTTTGCTTGAATTTACCTGGCCCTAGAATCATTTTTTTTCCAAATTTTTCTTAATACATTTAAAAAAAAAAAATTCAAGATGCAGTATGTATTTTTTTTTTTTTGTTCGCTATATTGAAATTTAACCTTGAAAAAATGTAATTAGCTGTAGCTCCCTTTGCTTCCCCCTACTGGAGTCAGAGCTGCTCCCATAAGACCCAATATCAATATATAGAAAATTATAATTGCCATCTGCCACTGCAAACAACACAAATGAGAAAAGTTTGTTATAATTGGAAAAACTGCTGCCAATTGCTACTGGCTTAATTATGCATATATGTTTCCCATCTATTGCTCCCACACAGTTGGGGAAATTTCAACGCTCATGGAACAAAACAGCTATCTTGGTCCATTCTTCCACTGTTGGCTTCTTGAAGTCCACATTCTTCGGTACTTCCCATATGACTGAGCAGGTGTCCTGGACAATACAGTTTGCAGTAGATTTACCCACCATAAAGTCAAAATAAAGATTTGACAGAAATTGTTCTGTTGCAAGGTACCTGAAATTTAAATTAAACAGAATTAATTTATGTTATGCAGTCAGAGTGTTGCAGACAAGGTGGCGTAGCGTAAAAGATAGCTACAACAGACACCTGAAAAATCAGAAAACAGGGAGGAGTGGTTTTGGGGCAAAAACAATCACCTTCACCTACACAAGGGATTTGGAGTTCCTATTTTGGACATAAGAAAGTAAGCTAGGAACATCAGTGTATGTTTGTAATCTACCGTATATACTCAAGTATAAGCCGACCCAAATATAAGCTGAGGCACCTAATTTTACCACAAAAAAACTGGGAAAACGTATTGACTCGAGTATAAGCCTAGGGTGGGAAACACAGCAGCTGCTGGACCCAAATGGACCACCATGAGACCCAAAACAGGGGCTGCGGGCATAGTGCAGGGGCTGCGGACATGGTACAGGAGATGCAGGGCTGTGGGCATGGTACAGGAGATGGTCCAGGCATGGTACAGGAGATGGTCCAGGCATGGTACAGGAGATGGTACAGGCATGGTACAGGAGATGGTACAGGCATGGCAAAGGAGATGGTACAGACATGGTACTGGAGATGTTACAGGCAAGTTACAGGAGACGGTACAGGAGATGCAGGGCTGCGGGCATAGTACAGGAGATGCAGTACTGCAGGCATAGTACAGGAGATGCAGGGGCTGCGGAGGAGTCTCACTTACCTTTCAGTGAGGTGCCTTACATTTAATAATGGCGCCGCCTGTCGCCAACACTTCACCGCGCATGCGCCGTCTGCCCGGGAATAGCCGAACGTGTACGGGCTTTCCCGAGTGGCGGCGGCGCATGCGCACTGCACCAAAGAAAGGTAAGTGGGGACCCTGACTCAAGTATAAGCTGAGGGGGGGCGTGCTGAAAAAGTCGCTTATACTCAAGTATATACGGTAAGTAATAATAAGAATATAACTATATTTTTGTTTCAGATGTACAGCACGGAAAGCTGCTGGGAGCCGGAACCAGAGGGATGTGAAGAGGACCCAGATGAAGGACTATCCGTCATGGAGGCACCAACCTGTGTCTATGCATTGTCATTCTGCAGAGGAGATTGTTGAGGAGGTGAAGGAAGAGCAGAGGGGGGGGGGGGGTGGCAGGACTATATCCATAGTTCCCTATCAAAATTATGTAGGGCACATGCTGTTTTCACAGCCTTTATAGCATGTTTCATATTGAGATGGATCAGAGTTTGCAGCAAACGCCATGTTTGTTATTTATAAAAAAAAAAACAAAAGCAAAGCTTTAATACCACTTTAGTTCAAAATGTATGGACGCAGAGAGAGGTGATGATGTCATGATGTCAGGCTTGCTCTCGGCATCAGCAGGGCATCACACCAGGCCAGAGAGGAGGCATAAAGGAAGAAGACTGCCTGAAAACATTTGAAAATGGTATGTATAAAAAAATAGGGCATAACATACAATGTGGCATTTTTCATAGGGTAGGGGTGGGTAATCGGAGCAGGGGTGTCAGCCCCGGGTAGGCCTTCAAACCACGATGCCTTGCATAGTAGGAAGGAAGGAAGACTTTGCTGGATATCATTCAACATGAAGGACTGAGGACATCTTGTGGCTAAAAAGAAGTACTGCATGGGGCAGCTTCAGATTTATGATGAGCATTGCAGTCATTGAAGCTTTTTATTTTGTTTATTTTGTACACTGCCTGGGAGACCATTTTAATAAACAAAAACATGCCCAGATGTAGGCTTTGTTTCTTGCTTAGTAAAACATCAATTAGCCAATTTCTGCATCACACAAAATGGTGGGCTACTGTATACCTGTGCTTAATTTAAAGGCAAAAGATAAAATTACATTTAGTAGATCTCTGTCTTTTTCGTGACATTGTAAGTGTTTCTGTAACAACATGTGTCCAGCAGATCACCAAATGTATAGCATTGTGCACATTCAGCAAAACGAGACAAGTGGAACAGGATGATATTGAAGTTGCTAAGCAACGTAGACACAGCATGCTGCATTCAACATCCTTTACTAATGCTCCTATATTGCAGAGGCCTTAAATGACACATGTCTAAGAACGTGAGGAAAAGCCCAGAGCATTTAAAGAATCATTGCCACAAGACCTGTGGCGACGTTATAAGCATTGTCAATGTCAAACGGGTCCATTCCAAAAGCTGTATAAACTATTATAACATATTCATTATTTGATCTGACGAATTTTCTTCCTAAAATTATCACTGTGCACATGTGAAAATTGCATAATCATTTTTCCATATGAAATAGTTAAAGGCAGGGACTGATGTGAATGTAAATTATCCACTTGAAGACTGTAATTCATATATTTACATTGCACCTTTGAAGTTGTATACAGGGATGAGACATCAGTTCTGTATTTTTTTTTTTTTTGTGGGACGCCCAGCTTTTTTGTTAAAGCCATTCTAGCAGCTAATTGGTTGATGGATTGATTTTACAGGCAGCAGGAGGGATGGACCCCCCTCCCATCGCCCATCAGTGCCTCTCTGGGTTCTCTATTAACTGAAGCCGGTGGCTCTGCCCACTTACCGTAGAGCTTTTCGAGGACCAGAAGGTCCAGAAGGTCCCCAGTATGGTATAGAAGACCGGAAGCAGCCTGTACTTTGTCACTTTCAGTTTCCTCAGATGTAAACAGTGCAGTTTTGAAATTGTGAAAGCATCTGATCACACCGATCTTGGAGAGATCAGATGCTTTAAATATCAGAGGAAACATCGGGGGTCTAATAGACCCCATATCTCTCTATAAAGAGTACCTTTCCTGCCTATTTCTGTCACACGGGAAGTTTATATTCTTTGTGACAGCAAAAAAAATATTTAAAGCACCCTCCCCCTTCGTTCTTGTGCTCAAAGGCGAACGCATGTGCTGGTAACACATGCATTTGTAAACAGTGATTGCACCTCAGGTATTGCCACAAATGTTACAGAAAGAGCAATAATACTTGCACCAGACCTCCTTTGTAACTCTCCACTGCTAACCTGTAAAGAATTGTAATTTTAAAATACCATAGTTTGGCGCTGTTTTGCGAGCCTGGGCAATTTTAAAGCATGACATGTTAGGGATCTATTTACTCAGCGTAACACCAACTTTTATCATTTAGGAATAAATTGGGTGTTATATTGTGTTCTGGTGTATTAAAATTCATTAAAATTTATTTTGTTTCCAAAAATTTGCTTTAGAAAAACCGCTGCGCAAATACCGTGTGACATAAAAAAAAACTGCAAAACCCACCATTTTTTTCTCAAAGGCCTCTGTTAAAAAATATATATATAGAATGTTTTGGGGGTTCTAAGTAATTTTGTAGCAAAAAAAGCAGATTTTTACATGTAAATAAAAAGTGTCTGAAAAAGCTTGGTCTTAAAGAGGATATACAGTATATAAGTGTTGCATAAATTGTCAGTGCTATAAAAGGACCTGTAATAAATAATTGTGATGTGAATAGGGGGTGGTAATTCTGATGCCAAGTATTTCAAGTAGGTAAATGACCACCTCCAGCCCTTAGCCTAGTCACATACGGGCAGTTTTTTTAAGCAATTTCCACCCCTGCCAAGTTCCAACCAGCTATAAGAGAAAACAAATGACATTCCCTGCCATAAAAATATATTAACAGTTGAGAGTAGGTCATCTTGATTTGTTCAATCATCTTTCTGGTCAATAGTTGGTGGAAAACGGCCATGCACTTGGTCAGCATAGGAGCTGACCTAGGCTATCTAACCTTTCATAACTAGAACCTACAGTCTCCTTTCTATTCTTTTATATTCACTTTATGCTTACAGGATGCATAAATATGACAGGACTAAATGTTGGGTGGGTATAAAATATTTATAAGACTACATCTCTCTCTTGTACCAGCAAATCCACACACATTAAGTGCAGACTTCACCACATCCAGAATTAATCCCGTTCTAGTGAGCCTGAAATGATTATTCAGCAGAAGGGCTGGATCGCAGAAAAGCACTTTTACAGGAAAACTTATTCCACATGTCCGCTTGCTTTGCGTCTATTAGTGACTTTGGTATTTTACTAATGGCTCATGTCTATGGGCATTATATCGATCTGGTCCTTATAAAGAGAAAAAACATACCCAGGAAGCACTAGTACATCAGCCAATGAGCTAATGTAAATAAATGTGTTTTACATCCATCTTTATACATTATCAATGCTGTGACTGCATCTTCATAATGTGTTTTTTTTTTCTTTTAAATCTTTATATTGTTTTTCAAGGCACATAAAAACAAGCAGAGCAGCAATTTACTAGAGCTAAGTGCCAATGTAACATTGTTCATCAAGCAATAAATAATAAACGAAAAAAAAAATATCCTCCCCCTTTCCACTCTAAAAGTCTAATTTTCCAAATATCATAGTTACTACATAACAGTATCCACTTGACCTCCGAAAGGTTTTCCCTCCTTCGTGACCAGGACATTTTTTGATATTTAGCACTGTGATAGTTTAACTGGCGATTACACTGTCACGCAACACTGTACACAAATGAAATGTATTTCATTTTTTCTTTTTGATTCAGATTTCTTTTGCGCAGCGCAGATCCCCGGTACGTAGTTAGAAATATTAGTTAACCCCTTGATTACCACATACACATACACACACACCTCCATTACTAGTATAGTGTTTGAACAGATCAATATCTGATCTGATCAGAACTATACTAGCGTCCCCAATAGTTTAGTGTTCCCAAAACAAACGTGGTGTTTGCATGATCAGCACTGATTCCTGCCAGCACCTGTGTTTAGCCCCTCCGCCCGGCCCACCCCACCCAGGCAAGTGCAGTAATCAATAGATTACTGTCACTTCCAAAAAACACAAAACACACAAAACTGCTGTGCTAGCAGAGTCAGGCCTGATCCCTGCTATCATTAGCAGTTTTTTGGTAGTGACTGATAATCCTTAAAACCAGGTGCTTTTTTACCTGTGAGTCCCACTACTGTAGCTGTAAATTTTGTTGCTAAAATGTCCAAACGGTGTTACAGTAGTGAAGAGGCCTACAGTATACTGACCATGTCAGATGACAGCAATGGGGAAGCCTCACTGGCAGAATCAGGATCAGTATATGAACCTTTAGAGAACAGTGGCTCCCTGACAGACAGCTCCGACGACGGATGTGTCCCTGTTAGGATCAGGCGTACCCGACCCCATTCTGGAGTCACTGATGTGCAGGAATTACAGGGTGTTACAGGGAATTACAGGGTGCTCGTATGGAGAGAATGTCCTTACTAGTGCCGCTCAACCTTCTGGTGAACTGGAAAGCACCAGCAGCCTAGTACACCCTGTACAACCAGCACTGCAGTATCACTTGGTGTCGTGGTGAGTCCCATAAGTGCAGTTCAAGCTGGTGCGGTGGCCACCACGAATTCGAAGACAGGCCCTTGGAGCCCATAGTGCCCTCCCTGATGCGCTGGCATATCCTAATTGGCAGCCCACTGATACTACAGCGCCTGTACTTCCCCCATTCACTGCCCAACCTGGAATCCATGTAGAAACAGCCAATTTTACTCCCCTGAATTTTTTTGAGCTGTTTTTCACGGAAGATCTTTTCAGATCTATTGTGGACCAAAGTAATTTATATGCTGGTCAATTCATCGCCGCCAACTCAAATTCGCCCCTTTGCCAGACAATTCGGCTGGAAACCTATAACGGTTTCCAAGTTTAAAACCTTTCTGGGCCTTTCCCTTAACATGGGCATAACCAAAAAGAGTGAGTTGCGGTTATATTGGTCCACTAACCCAATTCACCATATGCACGTGTTCTCTGCTTCCATGTCCAGGGCGAGATACGAGCAAATTCTGCGGTTCATGCACTTCAGTGACAATGAACTCTGTCGTCCTTGGGGAGACCCTGGATATGATCGGCTCCACAAAATTCCGCCCCTTGTAAACCACTTCAATCAGCGGTTTGCAGCCTTGTTTACTCCCCAAAAAGTTGTCTGCATTGATGAGTCCCTGATTAAGTTTACTGGCCGCCTTGCTATGAAGCAGCATCTCCCCAGCAAGTGTGCCAAATACGGGGTCAAGCTGTATAAGCTGTATGACAGGGCCACAGGCTATACAGTTAGTTTCGGGGTTTACAAGGGAAAAGATAGCACTGTGGAGCCCCCCAACTGCCCAGACTACATAGAGAGCAGCGACAAGATAGTTTGGGACTTGGTATCACCCTTATTTGGAAAGGGGTACCATTTGTACGTGGACAATTTTTATTCAAGCGTGCCACTATTTAGTCACCTGCTCGAATTACAAATTGGCGCATGTGGCACCGTGCAACCTAATCGCCGGGGCTTCCCCCAACGGCTTGTAAATTCCCGTCTTAGTTGGGGCATGAGAGCCTGCTTGAAAACTGACAAATTGCTTGCAGTGAAGTGGAGGGATACATGGAATGTTTTCGTTCTGTCCTCCCTTCACACAGACACAACGGTCCAAATTCCTACAGCAACTGGCGTTTTGGAGAAAACCCCCTGTGTCCACGAATATAACCTTAATATGGGAGGGTGGACCTCAATGACCAGCTTTTGGCACCGTACTCAATTGCCTGTAAAGCCAGACGCTGGTACAAAAAAGTGTCTGTGTATTTATTCCAATTGGCTATGCTGAATGCCTTTGTGCTATACAAAGCATCAGGACGAGCTAGATCCTTCCTAGAGTTCCAGGAAGAGATCATCGGAGCCTACCTTCTATGATGAAGTGAGCTGCCACCTAGATAAAGGTAAGCCTGTGGATGTGGTGTATCTGGACTTTGCAAAGGCCTTTGACACAGTTCCCCACAAACGCTTACTGTTCAAACTAAGGAAGGTAGGTATGGACCATAAGGTGAGTACCTGGATAGAGAACTGGCTCCAGGGGAGAGTGCAAAGGGTGGTGATTAATGGGGAGTACTCGGATTGGGCGGGTGTGGAAAGTGGGGTTCCTCAGGGTTCTGTTCTGGGGCCAATCTTGTTTAATTTATTCATAAATGATCTAGAGGAGGGGATATCGAGTACAATCTCAGTATTTGCGGATGATACTAAGCTAAGCATGCCAATATCTTCTATGTAGGATGTGGAAACCTTACAAGCGGACCTGAACAAAATAATGGGGTGGGCAACTACATGGCAGATGAGGTTTAATGTTGAAAAATGTAAAGTAATGCACTTGGGTGCCAGAAACCAGAAAGCAAGCTACTCATTAGGGGGGGAACCTCTGGGTGAATCTAAGATGGAAAAGGACCTGGGGGTACTGGTAGACAACAGGCTTGGCAGTGGCATACAATGCCAAGCCGCTGCAAGCAAAGCCAACAGAATACTGGGATGTATAAAAAGGGGATTCACTCCAGAAATAAAGAGATTATTCTCCCTCTCTATAAGACTCTGGTCCTGCCACATCTGGAGTTCTGGGCACCGGTCCTCAGGAAGAATGTGCTGGAACTGGAAAGAGTCCAGAGAAGTGCAACAAAAATAATTAGGGGAATGGAGGACATCAGATATGAGGAAAGACTACAAGCACTGAACTTAGGGGGGATATGATATCAATGTACAAATACTGTACTGGCGACCCTAGCATAAGGAACAAACTATTCAGAGAAAGGGAATACAATAAGACACGTGGCCACTCACTAAAACTAGAGGAAAGGCGATTTAACCTTAAAGTACATAGGGGGTTCTTTACTGTTAGAGCAGTAAGGATGTGGAATTCTCTTCCGCAAACAGTCGTTTCGGCAGGGAGCATTGATAGTTTCAAAAAACTATTAGATGGGCACCTGAAAGACCACAACATACAGGGGTATACAATGTATGCTTAACAGCAAACACACACACACACATCATAGGTTGAACTGAATGGACTGATGTCTTTTTTCAACCTCACTAACTATGTAACTATGTAACTATGTACCTGTATCCAGGAGGTGCTCCTGCCCAACTCCCCCTACCAGATGCAGTGAGCTGGCTGCATGAGAGGCATTTTCCACATGTGTGCCATGTACCCCTACCCAAAGACACCCCCAAAGAAGATGTTGTGTCTGTAGCAGGGGTGGATTTAGGCATGACATCCGTTTTTACTGTCCCTTCTGTCCTGACCAACCTGGTCTCTGCATTGGGGAATGTTTCCAACGCTACCACACACTAGTGGAGTATTAGCGTAGGGTACAGCACAACACAGTTTAGGGCACACTAACACAGGTTCTCGAAAGATGTTTGATGGCTATCGACATTTTGAGAGACCCTAACCTGGAAAGTTGCAGTTGAAAAAAAAAAGTAGGAGGTGATTTCACCACCGCAGTTAAAAAACCATTAGGTATACATGGAATTTTGTCATGTATACCCATCATTAGATAGTGGGTTTGGATGTTTGGGCGGTTAATGGTGTGTGTGTGTACTATACAATTTTCTTGCAGAGATTTCTGTTAGGTTCTCTTTTTTTTGTTCAGCCCACAACCCTACACTATATGCCAACAAGGACCAGCAATGTACTGGTACGTTGCTGGACTTTGAGTGGTTATACCAGGATGATGCCTGCAGATTTAGGCATCATCTTGGTATCATCTTTTACAGCCAGCGGTCGGCTTACATGTAAAAGTGATCCTAGCAGATAATAAGCCGCTAGACTGCTTTTACAAGCAGTGGGAGGGGACTCTCCCGCCGCCTTCCGCGTTTTTTCTCGGGCTCTCCTGTCCCACCGGTTAACCCGAGAGTGCAGCCGGCGGTTCAATTATCTAACTATAGAGCTGATTAGAGAATAGCTCCAATCATCTCTATGGCCTAAGATACCGGAATCTACTAGCATTTCATGACTTCTGTTTCGCCAGAAATAAACAGCGCCATTGGGAAATTGGGAAAGCATCTTATCACACCAATCTTGGTGTGATTAGATGTGTTAAGGTCAGAGGAGAGAGATCTAGAGTCTAAACAGTCACTACAGATTGCTATCAAGCCCCCCCTGTCCCCCTGTGCTTGCGCGCAAAGGGGCATGCTCCCATTGACCCGAAATATTGAGCACTAAAATGGCTCTAAAAAAGGGCTAGAGGGCTGCAAATGGCAGCAAAATGTTGTTAAGAGCATGGCAAGTGCTCTGCAAACAAATGTGGATAGGGAAATAACTTAAAATAACATAAAATACATAAGAATATTAAATAATAATCTTGATCTAGGAGGACGAGGTCCATATGGAGTAGGAGGTTGAGATGGCGGTGGATGTGGCAGTGTAGGTGGAAGCGGCGGTGGAGGAGGACGAGGTAGCCAACACTGGTTTTTGTTTAATTAAATTAAATTAAATTGGGGTACACCCCAAAAGAGTGAGAAAGATCAAAAATACAACAATGGCTGGGTAAGGCCTGTATACATGTCTATTCTGCAAATGGTACGGACAAATCCTGTGGGATCCATGCCTGATTCATTTTAATGAACGTGAACTTGTCCACATTGGCTCTGAACAGGCGGCTGTGCTTGTCTGTGATAACGTCCCCTGCCTTGCTAAATACACGCTCAGAGAATAGACTGGCTGCAGGGCAGGCCAGCACCTCCAAGGCGTAATGGGCAAGCTCAGGCCATGTGCCCAATTTGGAGACCCAGAAGTTGAAGGGGGCAGACCCGTCATTCAGTACGTCTAGGAGTGTGCACACATACTGCTCCACCATGTTGGTGAAATGCTGCCTCCTGCTAAGATGTTCCACATCAGCTGGTGGTGCTGGTTGTTGTGGCATGTTGACAAAGCTTTTCCACATTTCGGCCATGCTAACCCTGCCTTTTGAGGTGCTGGCGGTGCCCCAGCTGCTTTGGCTACCTCTTCCTCTGCCTTCGCCTTGTGCTTCCACAGTGCCCCTGCTGTCAGGTGAGAATGCCACCAGCAGCGCGTCTACCAGCATGCGCTTGTACTCGCGCATCTTATGATCACGCTCTAGTGAGGGAATTAAGGACGGTACATTGTCCTTGTAACGGGGATCGAGCAGCGTGGCCTCCCAGTAATCAGCACAAGTTATAATGTGGGACACTACAGCATGTAATCGCTCATGTGTGCCAGGCTGCCCAGAGGCAACGAAAAACTGTCCTCTGTGGGAGGTGTATCGTCTGTGTCCTTTGTATCCTTCCAGCCACGCACCAGTGATGGCCATGAGATGGTCTGGGTGCCACCCTGCTGTGAACATGGTTCCTCTTCCTCCATCTCCTCCTCCTTATCCTCCACCTCTAGCCTATGACCCTTGACAACGACGGCCTGTGTGCTATCGAAACCGGTCGGGACCTAGGAGTGCAATCACACTGCCATGTTATTTCTGGGACCGGATGAGACGCATTGAGATGTGGAAGCGCCACCCGATATCCCCAGTATTTGTTTGATCCAATGCCTGATTTTTTTCTGTTAAATGTAAGTGTATCTACCTTATTTCAATAAATATTGCCTGTACGTACTTCACTATATTTGCCATTCCTTTACTTTACACTGCTGAGGAACGTGGGGCTGGCTAAGGATTCTGAAGTTATATATTATACTGGCGATTGCAAGGTGGATCATCCAGGAGGGCTCTAATCTACTCTGGAATATTGGCTTTTGATGAATATCATTCTGCTTACACTGACCCCCTATAACTAAGGGGTCGGTGATTTCTGGTAAGCCTTTTCACACATTGGGTGTCAATGTGGTGAAGGGATTGACGATCTGGTTGTGTGTGGAAGAATCCTTTGGAGACTGCCCTGAAGTCTGTTGGTGCATGGGATTTTTTCACTTATTGCTGCTGCACTTTATATTTATTTTCACTGTGCATGGGACTTTATATGTGATTTATTTCACTTATTGTTGTTGCACTTTATATTCACCACTGTTAATGCACTTTATATTTATATTCATATCAATTGTTATTAGTGATTTATTTTTAATATATATACTATTGCCCATTAATGGTTCACTATATTAAAACACTACACTTAGTGCACTTTAGATGAGCACGGCTCTGTACACCTCTATAGGTGTATTTAAACCACTCTCACGTTATCTACGATTCAGCTGCACTTCCTTTATATGGTTCATGCCTATATGTTGCACTTTATGATTCATTAATTCTGCATAGAATTCACACGGTACACAATTTATTTCATTTTTAGCTTTATTGTCATTTTAATTAAATTTGCCATTTGCGCAGGTACTGTTGGCGATTAACGCCAACTTATATATCTATCATTTGCACTTAGATGCCTGGTCATGCAGGTTTTGCTCAAGTTGAGAATGTTTATGCCTCGCTTCAGGCTCTGATTGCACAGCGTGCAAACCACTCGTGTCTTGTCATCAGCACATTGTCTGAAGAACTGCCATGCTGGGGAACTCCTTGGAGCTGGCTTTGGTGTCCCTTGCTGCGTTGGGCAGTAGCATGCGTATTTTCTAGGGGACGGCCGCTCCGCTTTTGCACCCTGCTCCCTTTTCTGCTGTGCTGGTGGCTCTGTGCGACCACCGCCTCTTTCTCCGAAATATACAGGTCACCTGCATGACGTTGATTCCATGTGGGGTCGAGGACCTCATCGTCCTCCACATCATCTTCCACCCAGTCTTCACCCCTGCCCTCCTTGTCGGTCTGCACAATTCCAAAAGCTGCAGCAGTTGGAACCTGTGTTTTGTCATCATCCGAGACGTGCTGCAATGGTCCTCCCATGTACTCATCTTCAAACATAAGTGGTTGGGCATCGGTGCACTCAATCTCTTCCACTTCTGGGGCAGGGCTAGGTGGATGGCCCTGGGAAACCCTGCTAACAGAGTCATCAAAAAGCAGAAGAGACTGCTACATGACTTGGGGCTCAGACTGCTTGGCTGATCTGCAAGGGGGTGAGGTGAAAGACTGATGGACATCGGCTGCAGGTGCCAACTCTGATCTTTCAGCAGGAGACTGGGTGGGAGACAATGCGATGGAACTGGAGGCACTGTCAGCAACCCAATCTACTCTCGCCTGTACTTGTTCTGGCATCAACATTCGTAGAGCCGCATTAGGCCCAACCAAATACTGCTGCAGGTTCTGTCGCCTACTCGCACCTGAGGAAGGTGTTTCACTTGTGCGTGTAGCTGGCACAGATCGACCACGTCCTCTTCTTGCAACAGGAGCTCCACCAGCAGCACCACGACCGGGGCCACGTCCCTTATTTGACGTTCTCCTCATATTTCTCAAATTTAGGATCTTGCCCTAAATGGGTGTTTTTGGAATAGCAGAATAGAACAACAGTATCTAATGTATCTCACAATGACAGATGCAGCAAGGACTATAAAATTGTGGATTTTAGTCCAAAAAGGGTGTTTTTAAAAACCCAGAAAATTATAGCTATATAGCTTACAATGCACACTGAATAATGCGGCAGAGGCCACAGATGGAGGGTATTGCCAGAAATGGGTGTTTTTTCAAAGTCTGAAAATTCTTGAAGTATTTCAAGCTTGTTTTTTTCAAAGATGCACCAAGCAAGGGATGTAAAATTGTGTATTTTGCCCAAAAAGGGTGTTTTTTTACTAACACAATATGACAGCAGTATATAACGCTTGAATTCTACACGTACAGATGTAGCAAGAGCTGTAAAATTGTGGATTTTAGCCCAAAAAGGGTGTTTTTAAAAACCCAGAAAATTATAGCTATATAGCTTACAATGTACACTGAATAATGCGGCAGAGGCCCCAGATGGAGGGTTTTGCCAGAAATGGGTGTTTTTTCAAAGCCTGAAAACTCTTGAAGTATTTCAAGCTTGTTTTTATCACAGATGCACCAAGGAAGGGCTGTAAAATTGTGCATTTTGCCCAAAAAGGGTGTTTTTTTTACTAACACAATATGACAGCAGTATATAACGCTTGAATTCTACACGTAGAGATGCAGCAAGGGCTGTACAATTGTGGATTTTAGCCCAAAAAGGGTGTTTTCAAAAACCCAGAAAATTATAGCTATATAGCTTAAAATGCACACTGAATAATACTGCAGAGGCCCCAGTTGGAGGGTATTGCCAAAAAAGGGTGTCAAAAATTTCACAAAAGCACATATGCAGTGCTGGTGCATCTGAGCTTGCATAAATGCCCCCCCCCCCCTGCCGCCCACCTAACTAACAGATGGATAAAAGTAATTTTTCTTTGTCACTGGGCTCAGGGCAGGGTAAAACGATTGTGCACTGCACCCACACAACAAAATCTATGTAGATCGCACGCTGACTGAGTTCTGATTAAAGAATAAAGCATCCAGGTGTCCGCTCAACTCTAATTCTGTCCATTCCTGTTCTCGCCCTCAAAGCAGCAGCCGCAGCCTTTCCCTACACTAGATAGAGGAGAGTGATGTGCAGCGCTACGTGACTTTAGCTTATATAAAGGGTGGGCACTGGCCAATCACAGCTATGCCATTAGTAGGCATGGCTGTGATGGCTTCTAAGGGCACACTAGTTAAATGCTTGTCGATTGGCTACCCTGCAGCTTTTTTTAACGCGCCATTAAATTGCCAAACACCGAACTTGATACCGAACATACAGTAAAATGTTCGGCTCCCAGTACCAAAAACCCTAATGTCCGGTACGAACCCGAACTTTACAGTTCGGGTTCGCTCAACCCTACTCACTACCTATCAAAGTTTTGAAGGCCATGAAATGCCAAGATAGCACAAACCCCCTCCCCCCCCCAAATTACCACTTTTTAAAAGTAGACACCCCAGGATATTTGTTAAGATGCATGGTGAGTATTTTGCAACTCTCATTCTTTTTGGAAAATGGAGAACAAAAAGGAAAATTCATTTTTTTCTTCTTTTTTCAATTTCCAAAACTTTGTGACAAAAAGTGAGATCTGCAAAACATTTAACATGCCTCTCTACAAATAGCTTAGGGTGTCTACTTTCCGAAAAGGGGTCATTTGGGGGGGGGGGGGGGTTGTGCTGTCTTGGCATTTCATTGCCTCCAAAACTGTGATAAGTAGTAAGGAGTGAAATCAACCATTTACGCCATTGGAAAGCCTGAAGGTGGTGATTGGAGTTTGGGGTCCTGTACGCGGCTAGACTGCCAAAAAGTCTCACACAAGGGGTATCCCCATACTCAGGAGAAGCAGAAGAATGTATGTTGGGGTGTCATTTCACATATACCCATGGCCTGTGTGAGCAATATATCATTTAGTGACAACTTTGTGTAAAAAAAAAATAATAATTTTCCCGAAACTTGTGGCAAAATATAAAATATTCCATGGACTCACGATGCCTCTCAGCAAATAGCTTGGAGTGTCTACTTTGCAAAATTGGGTCATTTGGGGGGGGGGGGGGGGTTGTGCTATCTTGAAATTTCAGGGCCTCTGAAACTGTGACAGGTAGTGCAGAAGTAAAATGCACAATTTACGCCATTAGAAAACCTGAAGGTGGTGATTGGTTTTCGGGGTCCTGTACACAGCTAGGCTCCCAAAAAGTCTCACACATGTGGTATCCCTGTACTCAGAAGAAGCAGCAGAATGTATTTTGGGGTATCATTCCACATATACCCATGGCATGTGTGAGCAATTTATCTTTTAGTGACAACTTTGTTTAAAAAAATAAAAAAAAAATGTAATTTTCCCAAAACGTGTGGCAAAATATAAAATATAATATATTCACCATGCCTCTCAGCAAACAGCTTGGGGTGTCTACTTTCCAAAATGGGGTTATTTGGGGGTGTTTGTGCTATCTTGAAATTGAAGGGCCTCTGAAACTGTGATAGGTAGTGAGGAGTGAAATAAAAAATTACGCCATCAGAAAGCCTGAAGGTGGTGATTAGTTTTTCCAGGTCCCGTGCACAGCTAGGCTCCCAAAAAGTCTCATGTGATATCCCTGTACTCAGGAGAAGCAGCAGAATGTATTTTGGGGTGTCATTCCACATATACCCATGTTATGTGTTATGTGTGAGAAATGTATATTTTAGTGACAACTTTGTGTAAAAAAAAAAATTAATTTTCCCAAAACTTGTGGCAAAATATAAAATGTTCCATGGACTCACCATGCCTCTCAGCAAACAGCTTGGGGTGTCTACTTTCCAAAATGGGGTAATTTGGGGGGTGGGGTTTTGTGGTATCTTGAAATTTCAGGGCCTCCTAAACTGTGATAGATTGTGAGAAAATGCAATGAAAAATTTACGCCCTTTGAAATTCGGAAGGTGGGGATTGGCTTTCGGGGTCCCGTACACAGCTAGGCTCCCAAAAAGTCTCACACATGTGGTATCCCTGTACTCAGGAGAAGCAGCAGAATATATTTTGTAGTGTAATTACACATATACCCATGTTATGCGTGAGCAATATATCATTTCATTGACAACTTTGTGTAAAAAAAAAAAAAAATTTGTTTTTTTTAGTCATTTTTCAAACACCTGTGAAAAAAATTAAATATTCAATGAGCTCAACATGCCTCTCAGGACATTCCTTAGGATGTCTACTTTCCAAAAAGTGTTAATTTGGGGGGTTTTGTACTGCTCTGCCATTTTAGCACTGCATGAAATGAGAAAGGCAGTCATAAAGTAAAAGCTGCATAAATTCCAGTATTGACACCATAGTTTGTAGACGCTATAACTTTTGCGCAAAGCAATAAAAATATGTTTATTGAGATTTTTTTGACAAAGACATGTAGCTAAATACATTTTGGCCAAAATATATGACAAAAATTTAGTATATTGGATATTTTTTAAAAGACAAATTTGAAAATTTGATTTTTTCTCAAAATTTTTGTTATTTTTTAATTGATATCACAAAAAAATAAAAAAACGCAGAGGTGATCAAATACCACTAAACGAAAGCTCTTTTTGTGGGGAAAAAAGGACATAAATTTCGTTTGGGTACAGCATTGTATGACCGCGCAAATGTCAGTTAAAATCACGCAGTGCCAAGTGGAAAAAAGGGGCCCGGTCATTGAGCAGCCAAATCCTCCGGGGCTAAAGTGGTTAACTGCCCTGCAGCAGCATCCACAGCACACCCTGAGTTATGGTGGAAGGACACAGCCACGCAGGCCTAACACAACAATGAATCCGAATAGCAGGCTTGCCTGCCTGACTCTCGTTATTAATCCTGCCGCCGGACCCACGTGGTGCGTGTGAAATGCAGGGCCGGACGGGGTAGATCTCTCTCTGTTGGCCCATTACTTTCCATTAGCAGCCTGTTCTTTTTGGACGGCTGGGCCTATATTAAGGTAGGAGCCTGCAGCTGCAGCTGCAGCTGCAACAGCCCCTACTTTAATCTAGCCCTGCTTAGAGGACATGCGTGAGGCATGGGAGCAGATGGGCATACAGGTACGTCCACCTGCAACCGGGAAGCTACCCTCTAGGTGTTTATATGCAATGGCCAGAGAGGAAGCGGTTAAGCACTTGCCTACTGAGTGCTTTTATCCCCCTTCCTGCTCAGGCCAATTTTTAGCTTTCAGCCCTTTTGCACTTTGAATGACAATTGTGTGGTTATGCAACACTGTACTCATATGACATTTTTCATGATTTTTTTTTAAAACAAACAGAGCTTTCTTTTGGTGGTATTTAATCACCACTGGGTTTTTCATTTTTTTTTTGCTAAAAAAACGAAAAAGGCCATACATTTTGAAAAAAAAAAAAGTTTTTCTTAGTTTCTGTTATAAGATTTTGCAAACAGGTAATTTTTCTCCTTCACTGATGTGCATTAATGAGGCTGCACTGATGGACACTGATAAGCAGCACTGATGGGCACTAATGAGGTGGCACTGATGGGCACTGAAGATGAGGCCCTAGTGGGAACTGATGAAGCTGCACTAAGATTCAGCACTGATGGGCACTGATAGGCCTCACTGATGAGCACTGATAGGAGGCTTTGATGAGGAGGCACTGACTGGCAGCACTGATGGGCACTGTTGGGGCTGCACTGATAATTAGGACACTGATTATAAGTGCTTTGATTATCAGTGTAGATGTCTCCCCTGTCTGTGACAGGGGGAGGAAAGGAATGCTGATAACCAGCAAGTGTGTTTATATTGTGATCAGCTGTGATTGGACACAACTGATTACATGGTAAAGGGTCACTTTGATTGGCCCTTTACCCTGATCTGTGATTCAAGGGACACAGCAATCACAGAGCGTGTGGTTCTGGGAGGACGTCAGTTTGGCTATAGCATGGTAAGCAAGTGGTTATGGGCAAGTGACCCCTTGTGGTTACTTTACACAATTCCAGCCATTCTGCACTAGATCTGGAAGACTGCTGCTTTTACTTTAGTACCGCTGATTACTACTGGAAATTGCAGCTTACACGGACGGGGTTTGGTCAAAGCTGGACCAATGTATCTGTGACGGTATCACTGTATCTCACCGCCTGGTAATTCCTTAATCCCCAATAGTTGAAGAATCCCCAATTCGCCAAATAAGAAATCGCTGGTATCGCTGAATAATTCCACACATGATCCAAAGCTGAATGCTGGAACACGACTTTACTGGAAGCAACCACAGGCATTCCAAACTACAATTTATTTTATGCCCTGCTCCCATGCAAGGGAGACACCCACAACAAATACACATTAACCAATAACACAAAGGTTACAATCCACAACCCCCCCCCCCCCCCCCTTTGTCTGTGAGGTAATTATGGTACACAATGGTTAACATAATTATCACAGGCAGGGAAAAATGCAGTTTTACCCGCATGCTGTAACTTTAAAACCATACATCCAATCTTTATACAAATACATATTCACAATCAATCCATTCAGGGAAACAACATATTCAAAAATGGCACGAATCAGACCAGGGGTTCAAAAGTTAGAAATAAAGTCTCTTTGGCCTGGCTGTACACATGGCTTGTCTGCCCAACACCAGTTCTACACAGTCTTTTGTCCTGGAGACAATTGAGAAGTGATCCACTTATCTCCCAAGGACAGAGGCAAGACTCCATTAGCCACAGCAAAATACATGAAACTACAGTGCCTTGCAAAAGTATTCGGCCCCCTTGAACTTTGCGACCTTTTGCCACATTTCAGGATTCAAACATAAAGATATAAAACTGTAATTTTTTGTGAAGAATAAACAACAAGTGGGGCACAATCATGAAGTGGAACGAAATTTATTGGATATTTCAAACTTTTTTAACAAATAAAAAACTGAAAAATTGGGCGTGCAAAATTATTCAGCCCCCTTAAGTTAATACTTTGTAGTGCCACCTTTTGCTGCGATTACAGCTGTAAGTCGCTTGGGCTATGTCTCTATCAGTTTTGCACATGGGGAGACTGACATTTTTGCCCATTCCTCCTTGCAAAACAGCTCGAGCTCAGTGAGGTTGGATGGAGAGCGTTTGTGAACAGCAGTTTTCAGTTCTTTCCACAGATTCTCGATTGGATTCAGGTCTGGACTTTGACTTGGCCATTCTAACACCTGGATATGTTTATTTGTGAACCATTGCATTGTAGATTTTGCTTTATGTTTTGGATCATTGTCTTGTTGGAAGACAAATCTCCGTCCCAATCTCAGGTCTTTTGCAGACTCCATCAGGTTTTCTTCCAGAATGGTTCTGTATTTGGCTCCATCCATCTTCCCATCAATTTTAACCATCTTCCCTGCCCCTGCTGTAGAAAAGCAGGCCCAAACCATGATGCTGCCACCACCATGTTTGACAGTGGGGATGGTGTGTTCAGGGTGATGAGCTGTGTTGCTTTTACGCCAAACATAACGTTTTGCATTGTTGCCAAAAAGTTCGATTTTGGTTTCATCTGACCAGAGCACCTTCTTCCACATGTTTGGTGTGTCTCCCAGGTGGCTTGTGGCAAACTTTAAACAACACTTTTTATGGATATCTTTAAGAAATGGCTTTCTTCTTGCCACTCTTCCATAAAGGCCAGATTTGTGCAGTATACGACTGATTGTTGTCCTATGGACAGAATCTCCCACCTCAGCTGTAGATCTATGCAGTTCATCCAGAGTGATCATGGGCCTCTTGGCTGCATCTCTGATCAGTCTTCTCCTTGTATGAGCTGAAAGTTTAGAGGGACGGCTGGTCTTCGTAGATTTGCAGTGGTCTGATACTCCTTCCATTTCAATATTATCGCTTGCACAGTGCTCCTTGGGATGTTTAAAGCTTGGGAAATCTTTTTGTATCCAAATCCGGCTTTAAACTTCAACACAACAGTATCTCCGACCTGCCTGGTGTGTTCCTTGTTCTTCATGATGCTCTCTGCGCTTTAAACGGACCTCTGAGACTATCAAAGTGCAGGTGCATTTATACGGAGACTTGATTACACACAGGTGGATTCTATTTATCATCATTAGTCATTTAGGTCAACATTGGATCATTCAAAGATCCTCACTGAACTTGTGGAGAGAGTTTGCTGCACTGAAAGTAAAGGGGCTGAATAATTTTGCACGCCCAATTTTTCAGTTTTTTATTTGTTAACAAAGTTTGAAATATCCAATAAATTTCTTTCCACTTCATGATTGTGTCCCACTTGTTGTTGATTCTTCACAAAAAATTCCAGTTTTATATCTTTAAGTTTGAAGCCTAAAATGTGGCAAAACGTTGCAAAGTTCAAGGGGACCGAATACTTTCGCAAGGCACTGTATATAACTATGCAGCTATTGCATAAAACAGGTACATTCAACAGCAGGGGAAAAACAAGTGTTTCAACATCTGACCATAATCACATGGTAAGAGGCTGGCAAGTAGTCCTCTCCAAGTACTCGTGGCAAACTCAAAAGAGGGGAATTTGTCACAGACATATGAACGAATACTCAATATAGTCTTTTAAGCAGGGAGAGGAAACATGCGAACAGACATAAAAGGGCATCCTTCACAGTAACTATGCAATAAAATCCATACTTAAACTTCAGCTTTAAGAGTGATCTTAAGGCATTCCATGTAAAACAACTCAGCCACTTTATCTGTTACTATAGATAATGTTGGTGCTAAATTGTCCACATGTACAGTATAAGTCACAATTTATAATTTTACTAAAAGAGGTAGAGATAGAGGTATAGTGTAAAGAGCAAGTCTAAATTTAAAGCAGTAATAAAGCGAACTGTGTGAAGACTGTCATATCACTAACAATATAGTTCCTCATTGCCTGTAAGACTATACTACGGATATCTAAAAAAGGTACTACTTTTATTTTGCTGGAGTTATATAGGCACTATGGACATTTTTGTTACAGTTTATGATTGTATTGCAATGTTTTATCATTTTTTTTTTTTTATTATTTCAAAGTACATTGCTTTTGGTTAAAAATGTATTAAAAACAAAGATTTGTCCCACTTCTCAGCATCTCAACGGATAGTTATTTTATGTATTTTGTCTGTAAGACTTGTAAAAAGGCTGCATTTTGGATTATGTAACCTTAGTTCTCTAGGTTAAAAAACATAAGTGAAAATAAAATTTTGATCAGACTACAGTGCAGTTAAGAGTTGACACTTGAATTTGCTATACATTTGCAGTCTTCAGCTAGCAAGTCTGGGCTTCACAGACAGCAAAAAAAAGAAGAAATAATAATAATCTATTGGGGTCCTAACCATTTCCTATGCTATGCAATGCTTAAGAAAAATGTTGGCTTTACACACTTCAAAGTAAATAGCTATGTGAGAACAAATTACCATTTTTCAGCCTGTAGGCTGCATATTATTATTGGAGCAGTGAACTACCTATTTACAGTAGCTACTGTATATTGCATGTCATGGCTTCCTAGGACTAGTATACAGTTGTAAGTTGTTGCAATCATAGCTTCTTGGAGGGATATCTAATAAAGTTATGCTTCCTGTTTTGTTAACAAAAGAAAAACTCAAAAGTCTTGGGTAGATGTCCATAATTGACAAATTAAATGCTTTACAGCACAATTCCAGGAAAAAAAAATGTAGATATTTGCTAATTACCAGTATATTACTTCTTACAATGGGTGTTTTATGTAAGGACACTGCAGCATTTAGGCTCCGTTCACATCTAGGCATTGCTATTTTTACAGGCATTTTTTCTAGCATTTTACAGGCATTTTTGCAGTGTTTCGGCTGAGCTTTTGTGCAGGCATTTTTAGGTTGCTAAGTGACCAATGAAAAAAAAAAAAAACGCCTGTAATCTGCCAAAAAAGAAGCTCATGTACTTTTTTGAGCGATGGGCATTTTGCTTAACCACTACCCATTGCGCACTTAAACCCCCTTCCTAACCAGACCAATTTTCAGCTTTCAGTGCTCTCACATTTTGAATGACAATTACTCAGTCATGCAACACTGCACCCATATTCAATTTTCGTCCTTTTTTTTCTCACAAATAGAGCTTTCTTTTGGTGGTATTTATTCATCACTGGGTTTTTTATTTTTTGCCCTATAAATGAAGAAATCCTGAAAATGTTGTAAAAAAAAAATAATGCATTTTTCTTTGTTTCGGTTTAAAAATTTTGCAAATTTAGTCATTTTTCTTCATAAATTTTGGCCAAAAGTTATACTTCTACGTATCTTTGGTAAAAAAAAAAAAAAAAAAAAAAAAAAAACAAGCAAAAAAAAATAAAATAAGTATATATTATTTTGTCTTTGTGAAGTTATAGGGTCTACAAGCTATGGTGCCAATCATTAAAAATTAAGATTAAAAAAGCAAAGGACTGTATAAAATACAATTTAATAGCATAAAACAGGAATTCACATTAGTAGTCCACGACTTGGGATGCATATCCGGCGGTTGAAACGCACGCCATTCCGAGTGCACATCGCGAGAGAGGAAGTTGCAGCTCCTAAGCCAGACGGATACGCTTGTTTTAAACTAATAATGTGAGTACCTGTTTTATGCTATTAAATAAAGGATTTTTGTAAACGATCCTTCACTATTAGAAGCATTTCTTTCCATACATGTCCTGGGATTGTCCTTCCTATTTTTACCTTGGAGTATTGATGCTGATGTAAGCTACCTATTACTTCTTTGGAGTCTGACCGGGTTAAGTGTAATCAGCTAGAGAGGAACAGGGACCGGACCCCTGCTGCATGGGAGTGATCCCTAGTATCGACCTGCGATTTACCCCCGTAGGGGTACCCAGCTCTGGTAAGCGCGGGACCTATTGGAAGGGGGAGCACCTGATCTCTCACCTATTTATCCATCCCGGGTCACTTCTCAAAAAAGAGCACCTTAATGATTCTGTGGACTTTGCACCTATTTAATATTGTATTGGACACTTTTTTGTATATATATATATATATGGCCCAATTTTGGACTTTTTCTGCACTTCATCAATTGTTGTTTTTTAATTTTATTTCACACGGAACAGATTTTGCATTGAATGTATATTTATTAACGGCCATATATATTTATTTATTTATTTTTTACTGAATGAGATATTTTTATCACTATAAGCCCACACTCAGGTTTGTGTGACGTCTTTCCACTGTAGGTGGTTTGATTAGTTTTACACTTCTAGTTATATTTTTATATATGTATATTATGAATTAGGGTGATCATACTTTTTGCACATGGCACTTTTTTCATATTTTAGATCCATTATTTATTTAATTCCTTAGTGGTTCACACATTCACCATTTGGAACTTTGCACCTTTTGCACATAAGTTTTAATGCTTATGGTTTTATTGCAGATTATGTTTAATGAATAGAAATTGTAAGTGACACGATATTTATTTATATATTGCACGAGTCACCTTTTCTCACATTACAGTGAGTTCAGTCTTCACACTTCTTTCCAGATATTGAGAACCTACTCTTAGAATCCCACTCTACATATCTTTCACACACCTTTCATTGGCAGCGCCAATCACTTCTCCCTTTTTACACAATCATTAAAAATTGATCACACATGATGTACTGATGGCCTATCTCATTTCCTGAGACACTAACAAGCCAGGAAAGTACAAATACCCCCAAAATTAGCCCCTTTTGGAAAGTAGACATTCCAAGGTATTTAGTAAAAGCCACGGTGAGTTTTTTAAAGTTGACATTTTTCCCACAATTCTCTGTAAAAAATTTTTTTTTTTACAAAATTGTCATATTACCAAGTCATTTCTTACACACTATATAGGCATACTTGCAACTAGACCCCAAAGTACATTCTGCTACTCCTCCTGAGTATGGCGATAGCACATGTGAGAATTTCACACAGTCTGGCCACATATAGAGGCCCAACACCCAAGTAGCACCTCCAGGCATTCTAGGAGCATAAATTACACATATAATTTCCTGACAACCTATAAAAATTTTGAAGTCCCTGGAGTACCGGGACAATGGAAACACCCACAAAATGACCCCATTTTGGAAAGCATAATGAGTCTTTTGAACATGTCATTTTTTTCCACAAGTTTTTGGAAACTTTGGAAAGAAAATCAAAACGCATTTTTTTTTTTTTTTTTACACAAAGTTGTCCATTTATAAGATATTTATAACACATAGCATGTACATAGCAAAAATGACACCCCAAAATACATTCTGCTACTCCTCCTGAGTATGGCGATACCACATGTGTGAGACTTTTACACAGCCTAGCAACATACAGAGGCCCAACATTCAGGGAGCACCGTCATTTCCTGATTACCCATTACACTTTTGTGAGGCACTGTAGGGCACTGATGTGGCACAGATGAGCACTGATGTGGCATGGATGTGGCACAGATGAGCACTGACATGGCATGGATGTGGCATGGATGAGCACTGACGTGGCATGGATGTGGCACGGATGAGCATTGATGTGGCATGGATGAGCACTGACATGGCATGGATGTGGCAGGGATGAGCACTGATGTGGCATGGATGAGCACTGACGTGGCATGGATGTGGCACTGATGAGCACTGATGTGGCATGGATGAGCACTGACATGGCATGGATGTGTCAGGGATGAGCACTGATGTGGCATGGATGTGGCATGGATGAGCATTGACATGGCATGGATGTGGCACGAATGAGCACTGATGTGGCATGGATGAGCAGGGATGTGGCATGGTTGTGGCACAGAAGAGCACTGATGTGGCATGGATGAGGCATGGATGAGCACTGATGTGGCATGGATGTCGCACAGATGAGCACTGATGTGGCATGGATGTGGCATGGATGAGCACAGATGTGGAATGGATGAGCACTGACATGGCATGGATGTGGCAGGTATAAGCACTGATGTGGCATGGATGAGCACTGATGTGGCATGGTTGTGGCACTGATGTGGCATGGATGAGCACTGACATGGCATTGATGTGGCAGGGATGAGCACTGATGTGGCATGGATGTGGCACAGATGAGCACTGACATGGCATTGATGTGGCATGAATGAGCAATGATGTGGCATGGATGTGGCATGGATGATCATGGATGTGGCATGAATGAGCCACGGATGAGCACTGAGGTGGCATGGGTGGGCATAGATGAGGCATGGGTGGGCACAGACGATGCATGGGTTTGGCGCAGATGGGCATTAATGAGGCATGATTGAGGCAGGGATAGGCATGATTTAGGCACAGATTGTCATGATTAAGGCATGGATTGGCATGGTTGAGGCATAGATTGGCATGACTGAAGCATAACTGAGGCACAGATGGGCAAGATTGAGGAATAAATGGCATGATTGAGGCATGGATAGGCATGACTGAGGTATAATTGAGGCATGACTGAGGCAGGATTGGGGCATGGAGGAGGCAGTGGTAAGCAGCGCTGCGGTCTCTCTCCACTACTCGCTCGCTGTACTGATCGCTGTGTACAGCATGTGAGGAGAGGAGAGAACTCAACCGGACATGTGCCGGTTTGTTGACAACTGATCGCTCAGTCATTGGATGGAGCAATCATGTGGTAAAGGTTCTTTACCTTTTATTGGCCCTTTACCATGATCCGTGATGCACCAGGTCCACGGGAAGCGCAATTTTGGTAGGACGTCATTGTACGCCCTCCCAGAATGAGCCGACCGTGCTGTAACCATCATTTGGCTATGGCCCGGTCGGCAAGTGGTTAAGGCAACAGAATGCTCAGATGTGAACAGGGGCCATTGAATTCAATAGAATTTGTCCTGTTGGGAATTTTTAGAGCTGAGGCTTAGAGCAGAAAATCACCCAAAAATGCCTAGATGTGAACGAAGCCTAAATAAAACTCATACTTTCATTCATCCCTGAAACTACTGTAATCACCAGATTTGCTGTAAATTACAGTTCCATCTCTAATACAAGTCAAGAACAGCATGGTTTGCCTTCCTTCCTTCTTCCTTCATTTATAAAACGTCTTGTATTTTTTTTCACTGTATACAAGACATTTTGTGATTGGACAATGCCCTTGTCCAATCACATGCCTATATTTTGTGAAAAGAGGAAAAAAATGAAAGAGCAAATGAATGCAGCCACCACAATTAAAGATTTTTAACTGCAATATATTACATTTTTGTTTTTAGGTTTAGATACGTTGCATCTTCCACATGTGGGCAGGGCTTTGGCTCCCTAATAAGGGATGCTAGAACTACACTCCCTAATTGCCTAGTTCTAGGCAGGAGTTTGTGTCCATGCAAAAATCAGCATTAAGTCCAAGCTTAGAAGAGAGCCACAATGAACACAGTTAACCCTCTATTAACACAAGGCTAACTGACTGTACTGTTAACACTAAGCACTATGAACCCTATCACCAACTCCCAGATCTGCAGGATTTAGAAACCGGTGATGAAGAGTCTGCACCGGCATCCACCAACCCAGTAATACCTATCACCTTACTCCCAGTGACATGACCACAGTTACCAGTGAATACAGGAAATAACCTTTCTCTGTCTCTCTCTTTCAGGGGTCCCTCTACCTCTATCCCAGGCTAGGTCCCTAGAAAGTCTGTGCCGCAGATCTAGGTCCAAAATGTGAGAAACCAGTTGCTAGTGAAGGGGACAAGCATAACACCCAATCACTATCAAAGTAACCATCACCCTATGCCAAGTCACCCGTTCCTTGGCTGGTAGGCTGCATTAAGCTATAATACATATATGACTGTCCCTATCAACAGCTACATTGCCTACACTAGACAGTAAACTACCTGCTGGACTAAAGTGTACTGTATCTACTCAGAGAGGCAACATACAGGAATATTTTTTAGCAGGCAGCTTCTCACATGAATTTCTGTACAAGGTGCTTTAGTGCCCATAGAAAGAGTACTAATTTCTGAAAATTAGCAGAGAGTCCTTAGTGTCCATAAGAGTCCATGATTGGTAAATAATCCATCAGAGATAGTCCATGTTTGGCAAGGATCCCTAAAAGGCTATAAGTCCATCCTTAGCAGTTAAGAGTCCTCAGGCTCCCAGCCCATCAGGGAACCTGGAGTGCACCCCCACCCCCACCCCCAGCTAGAGGCGCCGTCAGACCGCATGACAGCCTATATCTTCTCAGTATTTCCAGCAGCTCTCTCTTGGGGCACTGAAGGGCCCCTTTTTATGTAGATCTGGGGAAAATTTTTAGGAAAATCTAGCGAATCAATCCCTCAGATCCCCCCGAAAGAGCTACATTGTAACAGTTTCACAGGAAAGACAGCAGACTTGACCCAGATAACTACAGAACATGAATCAGCACAGAAAAAAAAAAAACATGAACCCTTCTGTAGGTACCTGCCTACACACAAATTAACCATCCATCCTTATAGGTAATATATTAGTACATAGCAAATTTCAGAAATTCGTTTCTTACTGGAAAAAAAAACAACATAGTAGTACTCCAGGAAAAAACATCTTTCAGGTTGAAAACATGTATATTAACACTGGTTTTGCTTATATATGAATCACTTATGCAAAAAAATTTTTTTTCAAGTTTATAGCTCCCGTCTTTTCGACTTTTCTTAACTATGATAAATGTGTGTCAACCTAACTGCTGCAGTGTAAAAAAAACCTGCAGAGCAGGACCAGCCTTTAATTATTATGTATTGTGTTGGCCAATGCACCAGCCATAGCAACAGCATTCTCTTCAACCCAGGCTGATGCAGGTATACTATATTATCATCGTGTTTTACAGTACAAGCCTATAAGTCTGAACTTTGCAGTGATATTGATTTCCTGACAGCGAAGATTAACTGTTCTAAATCTTACAGAATCACTTTATAGCTATCAATACAGTTTAAGTCAAAAACTTACACTTTATTACCAGTGCAATGACTTCCATCATAATATATAAGAGGCGAATTAACAGAGCATATTTTAAAACGATAATTGCTAATGTGATACAAGGTGATTAAATATTCTGCATAAACAGGTATTACATTCTAAATACTGTCTCCCGTCTGTCTCCCTTTTACTGCTTATAGGCGCAAGGGTTTAACCCTTTCATAACCGGCAGTCATTGAAACCTAAAGTGATTGTAAACGATCAACCCATTCAGTTTCACCACTTCTGGAAGGATTTGCCCCCTTAATGACCAGGCCATTTTATGTGATTCGGCACAGCGTTACTTTAACGGACAATTGTGCGGTCATGTAACGCTGTGCCCAAAAAAAATTGATATCCTTTTTTTTCTCACAAATAGCACTTTTTTTGGTGGTATTTGATCACCTGTGCGATTTTTATTTTTTGCGCTATAACCCAAAAAAGAGCGACAATTCTGAAAAAAAAAAACAATATTTTTCACATTCTGCTATATAACATTCCCAATAAAAAAATGTAAAAATCAAATGTTTTCATCATTTTAGGCCAATTTGTATTCTGCTACATATTTTTGGTAAAAAAAATCCCAATAAGCGTATTTTGATTGGTTTGCACAAACGTTATCATGTCTACAAACTAGGGGAAAGTTTTATGTCATTTTTATTTATTTATTTTTTTACTGGCGGCGATCAGCGATTTATAGCAGGACTGCGACCTTGCGACGGACAGATTGGACCCCAACTGACATTTTTGGGGGGGGGACCAGTGACATTACTACAGTAATCAGTGCTAAAAATATGCACTGTTACTGTAATATATAATGACACTGGCAGGGAAGGGGTTAACCCAGGGGCAATCAAAGGGTTAATGTATGCCTAGGGGGTGTTTTCTAACTGTGAGGGGGATGGACTTGTGGAATCAACACAGAGATCTGTGTTCCTAAATAAGAGGAACACAGGAGCTCTGTATTAATTCCTGAGAGTACAACGGTCTGCTGTGTCTCCACGGAGAGCGATCGCGGGCGCGCGGCGGCAATCGCGGCCACCGGCTTCGTGAATCAATTTCCTCACTGGCGAATAGGGGTGCGTGTGTGCCCCCAGGATCGCTCCTGCAGATCGCCGTACAGGTATGGCGATTCGTGCAGCCGAGCCAGCCTGCCACAGTATATATGCGGCGGGTGGTCGGCAAGTGGTTAAGCTAAAGGGGAATTCATTTACTAAGTGAACAGCCTATTTGCCTTTAGTAAATCAACCCCAGTGCATTTTTGGAATGGTTTGGTAAAGTGTTATAATAGACAAATTCTTACATATGTAGCTATAATATTATGTTTCATAGAAAGACAAAACGAATCCTCTTCTGATGCAACAATTAAACAAAAGCATAAGCTAAGAACAAGTCTGACTAATCATACTTGGCTTAGTTTGTTTGCTATAATAAGTTTTAGCTTCTGAAAATTTGTGAGTTGGCACATTGAGTTGCAGCACAAATTCTTTTACATGTTTTATGTGTATTTGGCTCCAATGCTGCTTATAGCACGTGCTGTATGAACTTTTGGCACGACCGTAATCTTGTAAGAAAACCTAAAGCCAAGCAATTTTTTGAAACTCCGAAACTTCAGCCTATCCCCCATTACAAACCCTTGCATCTCAATTCAAATTCAAACCATACCACTTACCCTTAATCGCATTCCTAAACTTCAACCTAAATTCTAAACAAGACTTTTAGCAGGCCCTTTTGATTAAAGGGTCTTCTTGTACCCCAAAATGGGGGCTCTTACCGTCTCAGTTCCTTTGTGCTGATATCTAGGAAATATTGCTTAATACTTTGCATTTCTATGTGAATTTTTTCTTTATGCGGCATTTATGTATACTTATTAATTATACTGTATATACAGCTTTGTTTAACCACTTAAGGACCGAAAAGGTTTTACCTCCTTAATAACCAGGCCATTTTTTTTGATACGGCACTGCGTTATTTTAACTGACAATTGCGCAGTTGTACGATGTTGTACCCAAATAAAATTGATGTCCTTTTTTCCCACAAATAGAACTTTCTTTTGGTGGTATTTGATCACCTCTGTGGTTTTTATTTTTTGAGCTATAAACAAAAAAAGGCTGACAATTTTGGAAAAAAAAAATATTATTTTTTACTTTCGGCTATTAACCTCCATAGCAGTATTCCCGAGTGTGTCTCGGGGTTATTATTCAGCGCCAAAAGCGGTAACCCTGAGCCACACTCGGGATTACCCAAAAATCAAACTCACCTTCCTTGCGATCCCCCGCCGTCCTCCCCAGCCTTCCTCCAGCTTTCCTCCAGCCCTCCTCTCGCTGTGTGCTCGACCGATGCTGGCACCTTCTTCCAGTTCCCTTCCCTGCAAGCGTCATGTTGCAGAAGGGTGGGACCGGCGGGAGATTTAAAAAAAAAAAAATTACATGATACAAATCTGTTAGAATTACAATTTTGTATCATGCCATTTCACCTAGTGCCTTTTACAGTGCACTGCCTGCACTTTTTGCGGTACTTTGTGCCTGGAAAATTGATAACGTCCATGGCATCCAAAAAGCGTTATCTTTGCTCAAAAACGCTTTTGGACGAACTGGAAAACAGCGACGGTGAATCGGAAATATTTGAAGAACTGAACGATAGCGATTCGTGGGAAAATTCGTCATTGGGTACTAAAAGTGACAACAGCGATGATTCTGCGACTGAGCTCAGCAATGTGCAGACATGGTGCTCTATTGACAGCGGTATGGATCAGGCAGCGCCCCCAAGATTCCCATTTACTGGAGCACCTGGTATGAAAGTTGACATTGACCATGATAACCCCTTGGCATATCTACAATTATTTCTGACCGATGAGGTTATTGAAAAAATAGTTACCGAGACAAACCGGTACAAAGAGCAACAATTGGCTACGCAAACTGGAAGTTTGCAAGATGCAGAGAGTGGGAACCACTGACCTAAGATGACATTTGGAGATTTCTGGGACTAATAATTCTTCAGGGAGTGGTGGGTCCCTTTGGCACGGTCATGTCAGAGTACAGATTCTCCCTCATAATGAAATATCTCCACTTCGAAAACAGTGAAGAATTTGATGAAATTTATTATTATTACATTATATTATGATTTCGTGTTTCAAACTTTATCATACACGGGATGTCTACTAGACTCTTGTTTGGACAGATTTAAGTGAGTTATTCCTGAAAATTATAAAAATATAAAACAACATATTTCCATGCAAAACAATGTACCACTTTTAGTACAAAAATTCTGACATAATCAAAACGCCAGGGAGGTTAAGCAATCCCAATAAAAAAAATTAAAAAAATCAAATTTTTTCATCATTTTAGGCTAATATGTATTCTGCTATATATTTTTGGTAAAAAAAAATCCCAATAAGTATATATTGATCGGTTTGCGCAAAAGATATTGCGTCTACAAACTAGGGGAAAGATTTATGTAATTTTAATTTATTTATCTTCTTTTTACTAGTAATGGTGGCGATCGGCGCTTATTAGCGGGACTTAAACATTGTGGCGGATAGATCGGACACCTAACTGACACTTTTGACACTTTTGGGGGGACCAGTGACATTACTACAGTAATCAGTGCTAAAAACATGCACTGTTACTGTAATAATGACACTGGCAGGGAAGGGGTTAACACCAGGGGAGATCAAAGGGTTAAATGTGTGCCTAGGGGATGCTTTGTAACTGTGTGGGGGTTGTATTCACTGGATGAACACAGAGACCTGTCTTCCTAAAAAGGAGAAACACAGGATCCTTGTGTTTATCACTAACAGAACAGCGGTCTGCCGTGTTTACATCAGCAGACCGGTGTTCTGTCTCCATGGGTGACCGCTGGTGCCCGGCTGACATCGCATCCAACAGACTCGCTGATTGGCTCCCCCTGTATCCCCCACTAACTGCTGCATGAAACGACGTACATGTACATCATTTCGTATAACAGAGCCGACCTGCCACAGTATAACTATTGACGCTGATCGGCAAGTGGTTAAGTATGATGTGGCCACTTTGCTATTTATGCACACTTTTTTAGCAATATGTTTTGGTGACCTTGGGCCAATTTAACCAGGGGCCTACCAAATCTGTCACTATCTGATCATACGAAACCTCAGTTATAGACAGGGGTGCAAAGGGCTGTTGATGTGCGACACTGGTGCAATTAGTTGGCAGGTGGGACAAGATGTACAATATTTCTTTATTTAGCTTTTAACTCTGGTCAGTAGAACCCATTAGTAATATAGACCTAGGTTTTCACAGTTCCTGTGTGTTCCACAAAAACATAATTATGGGCCGGACCAAAGATCCTCCCTCTATACAGTTGGGGTACCAACAGTTGTACAACAATGTTTCCCTAAACCTTGGTAACCCTATAAAGAAGATCATTGTTGGTCACAATATCATGTTTTCTCCCATATACAACAACTATCTGTTAGAGTTTCAAATTTCAGGTGGTCATAGACAACCAGCATCCTCAGTAGTGAGGTCATAATATGCCTTGTGCAGGTTTCCTGACAAGAAAGGAGAATTTAGGCCAGCCCATTTGTCTCAGGGCCATACTTCTTGTTCTGCTGCTGCCCATATTTCTTGCTCTGGTAATGGTCTGGTTACCATGGGCAATAAATCTTGCTTTGCAACTTTGAGACAATAATTGTACTGCCTCAGAAAAAGTCTGCTGTTGTGTTTCTCTCGTGGCAATTATCTGGGCCTCTGTGCCCCTCCATATTTTTCTGGAGTGCTACTTGGCAAGCCATTGCTCTGCATTAGCCTGCTGCTGTTCATCATTATCCACCAGAAACTGATTCAATATTTCCTCCATTGTTCGGCCATCAGGAGGGTATTGTCCCTTTAAATATTGTTTTGGTTTTTAGGTCTGTCCGCATCCTCCACCAATTGTACCACAGGCTACTTTAAATAAGAATATTTCCTTATTCACCTCAAAACACTTGTATGCAGCAGAAACTCCTTGTCTGGTTAATACAGTCTTGATAGCATAACAGAAATGTGCTTAGATCAGCCAGATAATGTCCAAGATAAAAAAAGTAAATTTCAGATATGCAATATAGAAGAGTAGAAGTAACATTCCAATATTAGCTCCTTTTGGCATTTATTCAACTCTCAACAAGACAATCACATATAAAGTACAGTATCTCCACCATATAACCACACTTCTTTAATACTTTTCACCACAACTAGGCTTGATCACAGAGATAAGAGACATTGGGGAAGGGGAGGAACTTAAGTGTCCCCTAATTAGGATGGCTGTTGTTCTCAAATGCCCACCACTGATGTGCCGTGCATTCATTTATTCAAAGCTGCTCTCTAGGCTGTGAAAACTCTTTTTATTCATAGGCAACGAAACAACTTATGGAAATGAGTAGGCATCTAGTATTCAAAAAACCTTTCTCTGAATGTCCCCCCAACGGGCATACTTTAACCTGAAAATGCTTGTGTAGCCTCAAAGTGTTTAACAATACTTTTAATACTAGTTCTAAATTAAAAAAATTTGAACCGAAACAAATCTATAGCTTGGTATATCAACATAAAATGTTGGTGGCAATATAGAATATCCTGAATACATTGATAGCACATCTTAGAATGTCTGCTAAGAAAAAAGCTGGTTCATATCCTATTCATTGTTCGGAGATGAACAATGAATAGGATACATTTGTGCTTTCCTAGCTATTGTCAAAATGTTTACATTGCATCAAAAAATTTGCACTTTATATCAGTACTTACACTGTGTGCTTGAGTTATAGATAAATAAATGATGACTGGTTGATGACAACATTGTCATTTTTTATTTTTTTTTTTATTCTCAGTGAGGTTGTTTTTTGTAAGATTTCTCAGTTGTGATGTGACATCTTAAAGTTTTGCAATGAAGGGTGTTTTTTTTTGTGCCTTTGGCTTCTCTTTTGACCTTTTTTTATTTCTTGTTTTATGTTCAATTTGGTTGGAGTTGCCTACACACTCTTGCCATTAATCACAATAACATAGGTATCGCTATCCATTAATGTTCCTTTGGAGATATGTCAACAACACGAGGAAAAAGGCCTCCCTGGGCTGCTGCTGGCTTTACAAGTCACTTGTTCCTTCAGTAAAGGATATATCAAAAGGAATTCAGCGTATGCTACATTTTTAATACTGATTTGTAGAGATGGCCTTTGCTCGTTCGAAGTCTGCCGATATTGCGAACATATGGCGATGTTCGCGGCGGCCATATTAGTTTACATTGGGGAGAGCTTTAACCCATGACACATCCATCAGGTGGAACAGGACAGCCAATTGAGTCATTTCAGCACATGGACATACCCCCTACCTTATAAATAGACCTGACCTGGCGGCCATTTTACATTCTACTTTTTGTCAGTGTAGGGAGAGGTTTGCTGTGTGCAGCAGGGACAGATGGCTCTGTTATAGGTCCACAAAGGTCCTTTTAAGAACTGGTATTTGGTATAGGTGTACTCTATCTATATTGTCTCTTTTGTTAGTGTAGGGACAGGTTTGTTGCGTGCAGCAGGGACAGACTGTCAGTGACACAGATCGCTCTGTTATAGGTCCACAAAAGTCCTTTTAAGGACTGGTATTTGGTATAGGTGTACTCTATCTATATTGTCTCTTTTGACAGTGTAGGGAGAGGTTTGCTGTAGGGAGCAGGGAGAGATTGTCAGTGACACAGATCGCTCTGTTATAGGACCACAAAAGTCCTTTCAAGGACTGGTATTTGGTATAGGTGTTCTATTCTTTGGTGTGCAGTGCACTATATAGGGGTGCAATACACTTATAATATACTTTCTAATATAGAAAACATATTATAGTGGATTTGTATTGTGCACTGTGCAGCATTGTGACTGGTGTTGTTAGCGTTTCTGCAGCGATACTACAACTACAAAGTGTGACAAAAGCACTTTTAAAAAAGTATTATAACTGGTGTGATAGACCAATGCCCCCCCCCCCCCCAATACCACAGATTGAAGCGGGGTGTTATCTAACAGTATACTTTTATAAGAGTGTATTTTTGTCCTGCAAAAATGTTGCCTCTTTTGCTGCATTAACTGTGCTACACACAGTCACAACAGTTACTGGCCAAATTTTTTTAGAACTGGTGTGATAGACCAGTGGCCCCCCAATACCACAGATTGAAGTGGGGTGTTTTCTAACAGTATACTTTTATAACAGCGCATGTTTGTCCTGCAAGAATGTTGCCTCTTTTGCTGCGTTAACTGTGCTACACACAGTCACAACAGTTACTGGCCAATTTTTTGTAGAACTGGTGTGATAGACCAGTGGCCCCCCAATACCACAGATTGAAGTGGGGTGTTATCTAACAGTATACTTTTAGAAGAGTGTATTTTTGTCCTGCAAAAATGTTGCCTCTTTTGCTGCGTTAACTCTGCTACACACAGTGCCAAACTTACTGGCCAATTTTTTGTATAACTGGTGTGATAAACCAGTGGCCCCCCAATACCACAGATTGAAGTGGGGTGTTATCGAAGAGTATACTTTTATAAGTGTATTTCTGTCCTGCAAAAATATTGCCTCTTTTGCTGGGTTAACTCTGCTACACACAGTCACAAACTTACTGGCCAATTTTTTGTATAACTGGTGTGATAAACCAGTGGCCCCCCAATACCACAGATTGAAGTGGGGTGTTATCTAACAGTATACTTTTATAACGTTGTATTTTAGTCCTGCAAAAATGTGGCCTCTTTTGCTGCATTAACTGTGCTACACACAGTGACAACAGTTAAGGCCCGTACACACGTACCGATCGTCGGCATACAAACGTCGGTGGACGAAGGATCTGCCGATTGTACGCGTGTTAGTATGGTGCCTCCGACAGATGTCTGCGCACAATCCGCGGACAAAAGTCTTTCTTGCAAACATGAAAATTTTTGTATGCCGACACCAGAACGGACGATTGTTCGCCTGTCAGTACACAATTCAGCCGACACACAGCTACAAATCCCAACACGCATGATCAAACCAAATGAGTTCCCGGAAGAATTTTCTCTAGTAAACTCAACATTTTATTCAGAAAGAACTTTCGGCTCGCGGAAGTCCAAGAAATAGGTGAAATGCGGAGCACATGCTCATCTTGATAAATGTGAGAAGAAGGAAGATGCTGCTCATAATGCCATACTTTTCTAATAAAAAGGCATGTGTTCTGTTATGATGAAGATAATGTTTGTCTATTCTATCTGTTCTATCAAATTTTAGAATTAAATAATTTGAACTCTTCACCATTATTTTTGTATTTTCACACCAAAGATCTAACTATTGATATGACCCTTTATTCTTGTATGAATTAATGTCTAAAACATATTTTTCAGGTTATGCACAATATTAAACATGTTAACAAATTCAGATAGGCCATTTTTTTTTTCATTTTCTTTATTTTTTGTATCTCAGCAAAAAAAACCAAAGCAAACATCAATACTTTCCGTATAATAAACTAAACATAAAAAAGGTCCATCCATTTGGACAAAATTAAAATAGAAACTGGCAAACAGGGGTAAAATAAATAATAGGGGGTTACAAAAATTAAAGTTGCTGGTAACTGAAATCAGGTTGCCATGAGGGCAGGTTTGGATCCTGCTGGCCATATTGCCACTGACCATGTGGCATTTGGCGAGGTGGTGGGTGTTGTGGAGGTGGAGGTGGAGGTGGAGGTGGAGGGCACGGGTGCTCCTGGCATGCATGGCTGTGCTCAGTAAGTATGCCGTTTTCAGCCTTTTGCAGCACATCAAGAATAATTTTTCTGGCATACTGACACTGCCTGAGGTCCACCTTATCCAAAATTTTGGCAGTCATATTCCCGAAGGACTCATTTGCCTCCGGTTTCCTACGGAGGGCTATGGTGGCCTCCTGTATGAATTCATCTGTGATGTCGTCGATGTGTTTCCTCTTTTGCCTCCGTTTGGCAGGAGGAGGTGGTGGTGGAAATAGTTCCGCAGGCTCCTCAGGCTCCTCAGGCTCCACAGGCTCCCCAGGCTCCTGGCTGCAACCTGGCTCCTCCTCAGTGACACTTCCCTGTTGATGAAATGAACAATTGATTAGAATGTTATAGTGTATATAAAAATGCATGTTTGTTATATTATTGTGAACAAATAGCAGACTTTACATACAGTGGCGTATCTAGGGTCTCCAGTGCCCTTGTTGAGGAGCTGTATTTGGCAACAACCCCCCCCCCCCCCAAGATCAATGTAAAACTGTAACCCACCCCCCCAAAAAAAAATTAAAGGGCATTAAAAGTTTCTAATTTGCCCCTTGTTTGCCCAGTGTAGAGCTCTCTAGTGGGCAATCATTGTCTCAGGTGTGAAAAAGAAAGAGAGGGTTGAGAGATAGAGAGAGGGAGAGAAAGAGGGGGTGTGAGAGAGAGAGGAGGGGGGTTGCAGAGAGAGAGAGGGGCCTGAACTTGCAGAGGGCTTGATGTAGGGCATTGAGGGTGAAGCAGTGCAGGGAAACAGGAATAAGGAAGCCACCTGCCTTGCTGACCCAGAGTGAGAGACCAGAGACATGGAAGCAAGGATGGATGGATCATTTGCAGGAGCTGTTAGTTTTGTATTAAAAAAGGTTGAGCCAGAGGAATGCTGAGGCTACAGCAGTGTTTGTTAGGACCAGAGGTGTGCTGGGGATGCAGCAGTGTTTGTAAGACCGGAGGGGTGCTGGGGATGCAGTGAGAGGCAGTCTCAGTCTCCTGGTCTTTTGGCTCAGCTGCTCTCAATGTTTTACACCTGCATGAAGCAGCTCTCAATGTTTTACACCTGCATGAATCCACCTGCAAACTGGGGGTTCTGGGGTGTGCAGGCTGAGTGGATTGTTAAAATAAACAATAAAACAATGCCAATGTTTTTGTGACCCACCCCCCTTGGCCTGCGCCCCTGGCGGTTGCCTGTCATGCCAACCCCTTGCTATGCCCGTTTACATAAAGGGTCAATTATGGTTTAGCTTATAATTTTGTTACATGATTACATTTTAGCAGACAATATATTGTGAAATGCCATACCTGAGTAAAACTCTCCTCCAGGAAATCCTCATCCTGGCTTGGATCAACCGACACTGAGCCCTCTGCCGAAGTAGAAGGCAGTGTTGAAATTGACGGCCTGGATTCCATGGTGTCTGCCAGGAATCGCATGTTATCATAGTACCACAGCCGTGGTACATATACATTCCGTGCCCCTGCTCCAGACTGGGTGGAATCTTCAATTTTTTTTAACTCCCGCCTGTAGGCAGTGCGAATACTGTTTATTTTTTTGCGTATATACTCAAAATTTGCCCCAGGACAGACGGGCTTGTAGAAGGCCACCAAATGTTCCATGGCCTGTTTTCTGAGTTTTCTATTTTTATAATCTGCGGACTTGACTTGCCACAAACACGGCAGTTGCCTGAATTCATCAATGAAACTGATGAGAAAGTTGTGGGTGGTGAAATTGTCCACCATATTGCAGGACAGTATATGCCTGCAAGACACAAAACAACACAAAACATATTAAAATAGCATGTATTTTGGCACATAATAAAGATATTCCTAATAAAAGCTGTATAGGGCCCAAAACACACACTTTCTATTAAAAGAGTCGTACCTTTGTTTGTGGGGAAAAGTCGTGATTCGCCGCTCGATCGTGCTCCAACTCTCGATATGTCCGCTAGCGAATCGTCGGCCGAACGATCTGGCGTCCTTTAAATACAGCGCAGGCGTCAACTCCTCCTCCAGTGGCGGGCTTGTGCAGGGGTGTGTACGTGCCGAAGATCAGGCCTACATGCGGCACTCACACCTGAGGCAGTGGAATAATCATTGTTTAATTAGGAACCATGTCTCAACAATCTGGGAGCTCAATTAGTGGGGGCCGAAGTGATTGGGCCACCCAAAAATCAAGGGCTACACCCATGTCAAAGCCAGAAATGGTGGAGATGGTCTCCATTTTAGAAAAAATGGATTACGATGGAAAGTTGGCAAATTACGATCGGCCCAATGCCAGGAAAGATGGCATCATGGACAAGGTGGTGGCCTGTTTGGTCAAAAAATTCGGTGTCGAGCGATCGAAAGATCAGATTCGGAAACGGTGGTCTGACCTCAAACACCGTGAGCAGGATCAGCTTTCCCAAATCCATCGGATTTTGAAAAAAAGTAAGTTTTATTTTTTTTTTTTTTTTTAATCATGCAATATGTTTTTTATAATTTTGTGTATGTTGTATTAACATGTCTAGATTATAATGTCTATGTAAAAAGTTAGATTACTCATTTTAGTTGTCATGTCGTGATTTGATCGATCTATTGTTGATGTTTTAGTATATGACATTAAAAGTCAGGAAGCCATAGTTAAAAATATATGTATTGTGTTGCAACGAACGTTCTTTCCTGCACAAATCTTCTCAGCAAACATTCCTATTAATCACAGATTATTATTCAAACCTTTAAATAGGAGAAAAACGTAAACTCCGTGCCAAACTATGGGAAAGGAGGAGGAGAGGTTTGGCAGCTCCATCGGCAGTTGTGGAAGAAGAGGAGGACATGGGCCCAGATGGTGGCACAGATTCCACTAAAGGTAATTGGTTCCTATGCACTGTCAAACATTAATGTACCATATTTTTCGTAGATAACCATGTACATGTCTTCATATTTGTTACTAAAAGAGCTATCAAGCAGGGCACCATGTCCTAACAAATGTACCTCTTGTGACTTTTATGATATGGCCAATGTTTTGTATTATGTAGATGAAGACATTATGCCTGAGGTGATTCTGGTGGAGCCTACAAGTGACCAGACACCAGAGCAACAAGAAGGTTGGTAGTCACAGATTTTTGTGTAGTGGGATCATAGAAATATGTGTATTTGCAATGATTGTTTAACCTTATATTCTTGTATTCCCTTACAAATTTACATTGCAGATGTTGCGTCATGCCAGGATGTGGCATCCCCAGCCAGGTCTGAACCAATATCTCCTGGCAACTTGCCAAGCAGCATGGAAGCCACTTCAGAAAATGTGGAGGATCCTGGACCAAGTGTCCAAGAGCCAATTGTGTGCCCACGTAGGTTTTTTCAGAATGATTTTTATCAGTGTTATTTTTAGCCTCCAATTTACAACACTAGTTCCCTATGGGAGCCTCTTTATTTGAATGGAAGTCGCACCGTAAGTCGGATCAGGATGCTCTGACTTGCGGGGCCACTTGCGTTGTGAAGATTTAGGAGGGGGAACTACACCAAAAAATTGAAGAACCCACCGTGGGTGTCCCCCCAAGTTCACAACCAGGCCTTTTGTGTGTGGTATTGAGTTTGAGGGTATGCCCACAACAAAAAGACAGCGTGGGTTACCCCCAAAACCCCTACCAGACCCTTATACAAGCATGCAGCTTGTCAGGCCAGGAAAGAGAACGAGCAAGCGGACCAAACACCCCCTGGACCACAGCAGGACACATGCCCTCAACATGGGGGGGTTTTGTTGCTTTGGGCCAGGGGGCCTCTGCACCGCACACCCAAAAGCACCTTACTCCCATGTAGAGGAGGACAAGAGCCTCATCCCCACAACCCTGTCTGGTGGTTTTGGGGGGTCATGCGGCCAGGGGGTTCCTAGGACTTTGGAAGCAACCTTTAACAAAGGGTGGCCCCCAGATCCCAGACCCCAATCACTATGTGAATGGGTATGGGGTACATAGTACCCCTACACATTAACCACATAAATGGAAGTGTATGTGAATAACGACAGGAGACGTTTATGAAATGTTCTTAAAGATCTTCGTCCGGTCTTCTCCACTCTGCTCTTTGGATCTTCTCCTCTCCAGTCTTCTGCTGTCCAATCTTCTGCTCTTATGTTGTCTGCTCTTTTGCCCTAGGCTCTTCTTCTTCCTCCTGTCCTCCTCCAATGCTGTTGCCGTGCATTCTGCCCGTCTCTGGTCTCTGCATCTTAATATATATACATTACAACCATGCCCTCACAATGACGTCATCATGCGTTCACACCCCTAATGAATATATAGTAAGCTCAGGAGACCGGCAGAATCATCAGCAACAGCATTGGAGGAGGTCAGGAGGAAGATGAAGAGCCTAGGGCAAAAGAGCATAAGAACAGGGTAGGTATTAACTCGAGAGGAATTTAAAGATTACCTGCACACCAAATGTTTCTATATTATGACCTCATGTAGGTGATTCACATTGACTCCGTTGTATTTTATTTTCCAGATCATGTATTACATAGTTGCACATTGGCCAAATTGACCCGTGAGGCTCTTCAATGCTGCTCAGACCTCGAGCAAATAAAAGAGACTGCAACGGCATTGCAAGGAAAGATGCGTGATTTTGTGGACATGCTTGCCAAATTTTAAAAAAAATTAATTTAAAATTTTTTACTGTTTGTTTTGGGATGTTCCTATTTTTATATCATATTTTATGCCAGTTTTATGACACTCAGATGTTAAAGAGTGTACCCAAGTTTGGGAAAAGCACTTTCCAACACCCTAACCCTAACCCTAACCCTAACCCTAACCCTAACCCTGTGAATGTTTGATACTAAAACATTTTTACATTCAACAATGTGTGTTCAATTCTTTATTAGACTTTTGTTGGGGGGTCGAGGTCTAAAGCTGTGTAAAGAAGCACTAAATGTATGATGGCTGTCCTATTCACATATTTACATGTTAATGAAAGCATTTGGGACACTGCCATATGCAAGTTGCTGGAGGTGTCAATGAAATGTTAAAGATACCCCCAGTTTTAACGCATATCACAGTGCGATCTGACATTTCACACAGGATCGGATCACACAAGTTTGAACGACTGTGCGATCCTATCCTGATGCGGCTGAATAAATGCATCATGTGCGACTTTTGTGCGAGTGCAGTGCAAATTGAGCCATACAAACTGTATAGCTGATTTTCGCATGAACATCTGATCGCATGTAATAAAGGAGCAGTGCGCTACGATATTACATGCCATCAGATGTGCAGTGTGAATTGAGACATACACTTTGTATGGCTACATTCGTACTGAACACGCATACAAGTCGCACATGACCCTTTATTTCTGATGTATCTGGATTGGATCGCACAGTGCTTAACACTTGTGGAATACAATCCTGTGGAAAAAGTAAGTGGCGGGTCACCCTTATGCAATGCTGGAAGGCTGCAAAGTCGCAGACTTCCCGCATCGCATAAGTGTGACTCAACACTCAAGGTACTAGCAGTCCTAGGATTCAATATGGCATTGATATTGCCAGTAGCAATCAGTGTAGGGAGATCAGTGTAATCTATAGTGTATTGCTTGTTCGTTGCTCTAGTTCACTTTCCATTACCTATATATATATAACACTTTGAGATGAACAATGATCAAGTTTCACATAACACTGACATATCCTAACATTGGTGGGCAGTGAGAAGGATGTAATAAATGAACACAACATAACAGGTGTAGGTACTTTGTTAATACCCTAATGTATTATCTGAAATATATAGTATGGGCAACTTCTGGACAATGAACACCAATATAAGGTGACATTAGATGAACCTTGGGTGTGACCTAGTTCTCAATGTGACAGGGTTTGTGTACATTTTGTGGGGTGCAGAAGGCCCTTGTATTTACACCACTGGCTAAAAAATAACACATGGCCATCATCACTTTGGATCAGCTGGTGAGAGACTACAGTCAAGAAACACACTGATGAATGTATTAACCCTTCCAAAGTCACACATATATAACACATGATTAACCCAAATAATTGTGTTTGGCATATGTGCCCAAATGATTATAATCCACAATACAGAATCATTGCAATTTTTGTTTAATGTGTTGAAAAATAATATATCTCTGACATTTATCTTGTGTGTCCAATCTTTAACAAGATTAATGTGTTTGTGACAGTGATTGCTGCCAGGACACAGCTCCTCTCCCCACGAAATAGTCCAGATATTCCTGGCGGATCTGACGGGCCCTGTGTGATGCCAATGCTGACCGTCCAACTTCCATTGACGGCATGGACTCCACTTGGTTAGAAGGTTGGGCCTCTCCACTTGTACCTGGCATAGCAGGGTCAGTATCCAGTTGCTGCAATACATAATTTTGTGCATTCCTGCGTAGGAAGTTGTGCAAAATGCAGCAACACAAGACCACATTATCCACTTTGTACAGTGCCAGGTTTATGGACGTCAGGAATATCCGGAACCGGTTGGCCATTATCCCGAAGGCATTCTCCACAACTCTGCGAGCTCTGGACAACCGGTAGTTGTAAATCCTTTGGTCTGGGGTGAGGTTCCTCTGAGGGTAGGGCTTCATGAGATGCTCCCCAAGCGCAAAAGCCTCATCTGCGATAAACACAAAGCTCATACCCTCAACAGTTTGCTCCCTGGATGGCAGGTTCAGAGTGCCGTTCTTTAGACGACGAGCGAACTCCGTCTGATCAATTACTCCCCCATCCGAATTGCGGCCATTTTTGCCAATATCCAAAAAAATAAACTCATAGTTTGCATTAACTATGGCTAGCATGACTATACTAAAAAAACCTTTATAATTATAATAAAATGTGCCGGAATTCGGAGGGGGGACAATGCGGACGTGCTTCCCATCAATAGCACCCCCACAATTGGGAAAATTCCACTTCTCCAGAAATTGATCAGAAATCTCCAGCCATTGCTCTGCGTTTGAAGGAAACTGTGGGGAAAAAATAAAAAAAAATAAAAAAAATAAAATTAGTGCTTGAGCACATCACATTATTAATTACACACACAGTTGTCTGTTAAATGCTTATGCAACTTGCTAAAAAAATATACAACAGGAAGGCAAAGGTTTGGATATGGGGATGTAACATCTACATACATTTATTTTCAACCTCCTATTGTTCTTATATTGTAAAGGGCCATACACACTAGAAGATTCTCTGAAGACTTTTTCGTGCAGATTTACCTTTTCTATGTAGTGCAAGGGCCTACCAGATTGCATAGGATTTGAAAGTGTTTGTTGGACCTCATATTATTTGGTTTTGGTAAATCGGAAGGATAAATTGTTCTGACAATCTTCTAGTGTGTATGGCCCATTATACTCACCAGCTAGAGCTGAGATTTACAAACTACGGCCCTCCAGCTGTTGCAGAACTACACATCCCATGAGGCCTTGTAATTCTCTGACATTCACAGACATGACTAGGCATGATGGAAATTGAAGTTCGTGAACAACTGGTGGGCCATAGTTTGAAGACCTCTGAACTTGAGCTTTGGTATATGCTGACTTTGAGATTTAGCATGTGGGTGGGGGATGGGTAAGTAAAACTGGGCATTTATACATCAATAAGGGCTTGTGGTCAGTGAAGGTTTTAACATCATTACATAAACATACAGAATCATAGGTGGGAATGGATGGACTGATGTATTTTAGATAAATCATTAACTAGGTACTAAAACATTGGCCAAGGAATAATTGTTTGAGGGAAAGCAATAAAATGACCCAAATTCAAAATACTGTTAACAGGCAATGCGTTTAGGGACACATAGGAGAGAATGGTGGGGTGGTTAGTGGGTAATTTTACAAATGGTTAAAGATAATCTACATCTTTACTACTATGTGCATGCGGACAGAGGGTAGTTTACAAATAATGGCCTGTATCAATTGCTGTACATCCAAAAACATCATAATTCGGGTGAAACTAGTAATACATGTAATGTAATGTAAAAAATCAAACATACCTTGATATAGTCCTTCTGCAAGACCTTGATGATGGCAGAGCAGGTCTCAGGGATGATGATACCAAGTGCTTGGGGGGAGATGCCTGTGGTGAACTTCAGATCCTGCAGGCTTCTCCCTGTTGCAAGATACCTCAACGTCGCAATTAACCTTTGCTCAGGAGTAATTGCAAGCCGCATACAAGTATCCTGCTTCAGAATATAGGGGGACACCAGGGCAAGAAGACGGTAAAAGATGGGATCCGTCATCCTCAAATAATTCCTGAAGTCATCAGGATTATTTTCCTGGGGCTCCCTCAGCAAGGACATATGAGAAAATTGATCACGGTTAAGCAACCAATTTTTCGTCCAGGAGGTCCGCTTCTTCTTCCTATTGCTCGTACGTCGTCTCAGAGCCAAAACTCCAACACTAACGACAGCAACGGACGAATTCACGGTCGCCATAATAAATTCTCGAACGATGTCTCGGAAAATAGCGAAATGTCGTCAACCAAACAAATGCTACCGAAATCAGCGCGAGATGCCCAGAAGGGTCACGGCCAAACACTCACTTCCTCTTTTGTAGCGGCGAACGTGCGTGGAACGTAGTGACGTCATTTTCTGTCGGAAGACAAATGTCCTGGGCAAGTTTAGAGCACTTTTCAACAGACAAACAACAAACACACCAGCCGCGAACATTTGTAGGACGTTCTGTCGGCCGACGATCGGTACGTGTGTACGGGGCTTTACAGTCACAAACTTACTGGCCAATTTTTTGTATAACTGGTGTGATAGACCAGTGGCCCCCCAATACCACAGATTGAAGCGGGGTGTTATATACCTTCTTCCACATATACTGCGCTTCTCTAGAGACTTTTGTCAAGGGGTAATTTAAAAAATGACAGTTAGAGGAAGAAGCAGGCCCTTACGCAGGTGTGGTAGGGGTAGGGCTGAAGCAGTAGGCCGGAGCCAAAGTGTGAAGTTTCAGAAGGTGCGTTTGATTACGTCAAACGACGCACCAGACTTGGTTGAGTGGCTCACTCAGCCTTCCTCTTCTGCACCCTCCTCATCCTCTCTATCTGCACCCTCTTCACTCTCTGCTGTGTGCAACCCCAAAGACACCACCACCAACACCACCATATACCCTCCGCTTGAGTCACTGGAATTATTTTCCGATCCATCACAAGACATTTGCAATGCGCAGCCATTCTTGGCATCGTATCAGGAAGAGGACGTAGCAACAGCCGCCACTCAGCAGTCTGACAACAGTACCCAGATCAGCCCAAGGAGGTTGGTCCTTGCTGTTGTTGCCTACTCCGAGATCTCAAATGTTAGTGGTGGGGAAGGTGACGTCAATGATGACGTGTCTTTGGATGTCACGTGGGTACCCACAAGAGAGGAAGAGGAGGGGAGTTCAGAGGGAGAGATGGACCAGCAGATAGGGAGGAGAAGCAGTCGGAACTTACATTGCACAGGAGGGACAAAGCAGCAGACTGCTAATGTATCAGGAGCAAGCCATCAACCATGTACAGTCACATTTGGCACTCCCAGGACTCCGGCACATGGCTCCGCAGTGTGGGCTTTTTTTAATGCGTCCGCTGCTGACAATAGTGTTGCCATCTGCAGCCTTTGCAGTCAACGCATAAGTCGTGGTAAACCCAACACTCACCTAGGGACGACCGTCTTAACCACTTAAGCCCCGGAGGATTTGGCTGCTAAACGACCAGAGGGTATTTTGCGATTCGGCACTGCGTGACTTTAACGGACAATTGCGCGGTCGTGCGACGCTGTACCTAAACGAATTTGGCGTCCTTTTTTTCCCACAAACAGAGCTTTCTTTTGGCGGTATTTGATCACCTGTGCGATTTTTTGATCACGCGCTATAAACAAAAAAAGAGCGTAAATTTTGCAAAAATAGCAATATTTTTCCCTTTTTTTTATATGAAATTCCCCCCCAAAAAAATGTAAAAATCAAAATTTTTTAATATTTTCGGCCAATTTGTTTTATGCTACCTATGTTTGGTAAAAAAAATCGCAAAAAGCCTATTTTGATTGGTTTGCGCAAAAGTTATTGCGTTTACTAACAAAGGGAAAGATTTTTGTCATTTTTGTTGTTTTTTTTTTTAACGCGTAATGGCGGCGATCTGCGATTTTTTTTGCGGTACTGCGACATTGCGGCGGACAGATCGGACCCTTGACTGACATTTTTGACACTTTTGGGGTTACCAGTGACATTTCTACAGTAATCAGTGCTATATATATGCACTGTTACTGTAAAAATACACTGGTAGTGAAGGGGTTAACTTTATTTGAGAGGGAGGGGCTGTGTGTGTCCCTAGGGGCGTGATTCTAACTGTGATTGGCTGTGGCTTCAACTGTATGCAGAGTGATCAATGGATCTACATAGTAGATCCATGTGATCATCTCTCATACAGAGAGGAGAATGACAGGCAGCTTGTTTACACAAGCTGCCTGACTTTCTCCCTCTCCCCCGCCGATCGCAGAGTGGCCGGCGGCGATCGGGTCCGCCGGTCACACGCGCGGGGGGGTCTGTGACCACGCGGGAGCGGGAGCGCGCCTCCGGCGGCGCGCGCTCGCTCCCTAAACCCTCACAGGCGAGCGACGTAGACCTACGTCACTTTGCCTGTGAGGGGCTGACCGCCGCCGTAGATAGTCGTGCGGCGGTCGGCAAGTGGTTAAGAAGGCACCTGGACTCCCATCACCGAGCCCAGTGGGAGCAACGCTCAATTTGACAGTTGGTAAAGTGGTGTGCGACAACGGTGCAAATCTGCTGAGCGCGCAGAAACAGGGCAAAATTACACACTTGCCATGCATTGCACACATCCTGAACTTGGTCGTGCAGTGATTTGTTGCCAAATACCCTGGGGTCCAGGGCGTCTTGCGGCAGGCCAGGAAAATCTTGGGTGATTTCAGAAGATCTTACACAGCCATGGCTCGCCTTGCTGACATTCAGTGGTGACACAACCTGCCTGTCAGGCGTCTTATTTGTGACTGCCTGACGCAATGGAACTCAACCTTGTATATGCTTGATAGGCTGCTCCAGCAGAAACGTGCAGTTAACGACTACCTGTACGAACTCTGCAGCAGGACAGGTTCTGGGGAGCTTGGGTTTTTTTCACAGCGCCAGTGGCTGCTCATGCGCGACACATGCAACTTCTGCGGCCATTTGATGAGATCACCAAACTGGTCAGTTGCGGCCAGGGCGCCATCAGTGACATCGTACCTTATGCCTTCTTTCTGGAGCCTGCATTGCGACGTGTCATTGATCAAGCCGTCGAGGAGCAGGAAGATGAGGAAGTTGCAAGGTTGGATGAATTCCCAATGGGTGCTACTCCATCTGAGACAAGTCAACAACAGGAGTCTGAAGAGGAGTCAGAGGAGGATGGTGCCGGGGCGGATGTGGAGGAGCAAGAAGAGCATGCTTTAAACCTTTCTGGGATCCCTGGTGTTGTCCGTGGATGGAGGGAGGAGAACGAGGATGACATTATCCTGGATGATGAGCTGGAGCCAGGCCACTACACCGCTTCCAGTTTAGTGCGAATGGGGGCCTTCATGCTCCAGTGTTTTAAGGGGGACCCCGTATAAAAAGCATAAAGGGCAAGGACCAGTACTGGGTGGCAACGTACTTAGACCCCCGTTACAAACAAAAAATGGCGGAAATGTTACCACCATCACAGAGGGCTGTCAGAATGCAGCACTTCCAGTCCTTGCTTCTAGAAATGCTGCATTCTGCTTTTGCGTGAGCTGGCAGAGGATTTTTCACTCACAGAGAAACAGTTGCGGGTAGCAATCCGACAACGCCTGCAAGAAGAGGGCGTTTTGAAGATGTGTTGGTCACTTCAGATATGAGATCATTCTTTCAGCCGACCCATCGACAGCTGTACTCTGGATCCAGCATCTGGGAACGCCTAGACTGACAGATGTCCGACTACATCGGGTTAACGGCCAATGTGGACACTCTGAGGAGTGATGAACCCCTGGACTACTGGGTGGGCAGGCTTGACCTCTGGCTAGAGCTTGCACAATTTGCAATGGAGCTGTTGGCTTGCCCCCCATCCAGTGTCCTGTCCGAAAGGATGTTCAGCGCAGCAGGGGGGATCGTGACCGATAAGCGCACTTGCCTAGCTCATGACAGTGTTGACTACCTCACATTTAAAAAAATGAATGAGGCATGGATCTCAGAGGAATTCAGCACATGTGACCAGTAGACTACGTTTGAATAAAATTCCTCATGACAGGGGGCGTGGCCTGACCTTGATGGCGTGAGGACGCATCTTCCCTGAGCTCCTGCTTCCCCCGACTCCAGCATTCATCCTGCGGCAACTGGACCCCACATACTTACCTCCCCAACATGCCACCGAAGCGCCGACCATCCTCACAACCTCCCGGGGGAGCTTCCGCCCGCTCTACGGACCTCCGAAACCTATTTTCGGCCACCCCGCGGGGCCGACACGAGGCGGCTAAGATGGCGGCGCCCCACTCCTCACCTGCTACCGTGCTGACTCACGGACCACCCTCTGCCTCCAGATCTCCGCTCCTCCAGGTAAAGGGGCACAGCCCCAATCCTTTCCTACCTTATGCTGCGGTGTCACCTCGTTCCACTGACTCTGGGGACACCGAGGGGGACTGGGACTGGAGGCTCATATAAAGGCCTTGCCCACCAAGACTGAGATCATTCACTTGATTACCACAACAGTGGAGCAGTCGGTCACTCAGGCCCTAGAGGAATTACGGGCAGACACTGCAGCTTTAGGACATAGGGTGGCCTCCCTGGAAGGCAGTAAGGATGAGCTCCTACAATCCCTCTCATCCATACAAGAAACTGCATTTACTCATGACACTGTTCTGAACACATAGATGAATCAGCTTGATGATTATGAGAATCGGGACAGGCGCCAGAACATCCGCATTAGGGGTCTCCCTGAAGCTACCAGAGCCTCGGACCTGATCCCCTCGGTCCAGGGCATATTCCGCCAGATTTTGGGAGACAAGGCACCTGATGTCATAGAGATTGACAGGGCACACAGGGCTTTACTCCCCCAACCACAAGACAGGGAGCGCCCCAGGGATGTTATTTGCAAGCTTCATAAATATGCCCTGAAGGAGGCCATCATGAAAGCACCTAGACCCATGCCTGTCATTGATTTTGATGGAGCCCAGCTCTCCTTATTTCCTGACCTTTCTCGTCGGACACTCATGCAACGGCGCTCCCTGCGCCCTTTACTGGACACCCTCCGCTCCCATTACGTGCTCTACCGCTGGGGATTCCCCTTTCGCCTCACGGCATCTAGGAATGGTGAGTCTGCTGTGCTGCGGAGCAGGGATGATCTCCAGCGCTTCTGCACTACTTTCCTGATTGGAGACATCAAAGCAATATCCCCCTCCCGCAACGTCCTGACCATTGGCAGCAGGTTACCCCTAAATCGGGTAGAAGGCGGAGAGGCTCACGCCATGGTTCCGCATGGGCCTCTCAACCAGATTAAACCTCTCCTGCTCTTATGGGGCTTTTGTTTTGTGGAGGCCCTTTCTTCACTAGAGATGCCTGGTCATCTCTGTTAGCCCTTCGTTGGTGTTTGCACTTTATTATTGTATTCGTGTTTTGTTGGTCTCCCTGCAAGGGACTTCCCCTTGCAGTCTGGGATAGACTCAGGGTCCCTGTGGCCCTGGGTCTCCCCCGGACACGCTGCAGGATGTTTTATATCTGTTATTATATTGCATTAGACTTGGGGATGCATTGCTCCTCTCCCTGACAGACCAGTCACTACCCCACACTAGGCGGCTCCGAGTGTGTATTGCTCTCGAGGGTTTTGTTCTCTGAGGTAGCCGTGTACTTTTTGGCTATGGAGGAGCATGCCTCCGGGCTGTTCCCCCATAGTGGAGACGTTTTTTGTCTCCTTCTCCTGGGTTTTTTTGCTAACCCGTATCTTTTCTTGTTTTTTCTGTGTCCCCCCACCCCCCTTCCTTTTTATTGCCTTATTTCCTGGAGGCTTTTGATTTACATCAGGTGAACGGAGCAATGCGTCCTGGAGATACGTTTACCCGGCATGGTACTAGGTGCTGGGAGCTATGTTTATCTACTAGTGTGAGTATACACGTGAGCTCTCTCGTGCTTCATTATGGCTGATAAGTTAACTGTGACCTCGTATAATGTGCGAGGGTTATGCTCCCCAAATAAGCGTGGCAGTATGTGGCAGGAACTGCGTCATCTACGCCCTGATGTCCTTTACCTTCAGGAGACTCACCATCTCAAATGTTTTCTCAATGGTTCCACAGTGTGTCCCCGCTTGAAAAGGCCAGAGGGGTCACCATTACTATCCACAAACATTGCCCCTTCGTCATGTCTGACACTCTTGTGGACCTGGAGGGCTGCTTCCTTTTCCTGAAAGGTACTGTTTTTGGCCGTGTGTACACCTTTGCTAACCCATATGCCCCCAATGCTAGAACAGTCTCCTTTCTGTCCTCCACCCTTAATAAACTGAAGAGTTTTAGGGAGGGTATAGTCATCCTCGGGGGGGATTTCAATGTAGTTCTTGATCCTGCCCTGGACTCCTTCTCGGGTCACTCTCCCCTTTCTTTCAGGGCTCAGAGGTGCCTTCGGAGGCAGTTCAGGGCCCTACATTTGGTGGATTGTTGGCGGGTTTCCAATCCCGGTGCCAGGGACTATAGCTACTATTCCAAGGTTCATGATATGTACTCGAGACTGGATTTGCTCATGATTGATCAGTTCCACTTGGATTCTGTACGTTCCACTTCAATAGGATCACCCTCTCTGATCACTCCCCGGTCTCCTTATCCTTTGTGCCCCCTGGGGCTCACCTTGTGACCCGCACATGGCGGCTCAATGAAAATCTTTTAGATGAACCCTCTGTCTTGGGACAGGTCACTGAGGAGGTGCGATCCTACTTTGAGCTCAACTCCTCCTCGGATCTATCTCCATCCGCGATATGTGAGGGCCACAAGGCAGTGATCAGATGGGTTCTTATTTCTCAGGGTTCTCGTTTGAAGTGGCAGCGCCAACAGGAGATCTCAGATCTTCTGGAACGAATCCATGAACTGGAACTGAAACACAAGCGCGACCTGGCACCGGAAGATGCACGGCCCCTGGAATCTCTTTGGGCACATTGACGTCATGTTTGGAGCGACAGGCTCGGGACAAACTGCGTTTCTGGGCTCATTGCTTTTACGGACATGGTAACAAGTGTGGTTGACTCTTGGCCCGCATGCTAAATAAGCGTGCCGAAGTGCACCATGTCCATACACTGGAGACCGCGGGGGGGGGGGAGGTGGTTAGCTCCCCCCGGATAGCCCAGTCCTTTCAGCAATTTTATGAATCCCTGTATCATCTGCCCTCCTCAGGGGGGAATGGGTTGTTCGATATCCAATCTTATGTGAAGGACTCTGCTTGACCCAAGTTTCCTTCATCAGTACTAGAATACAGGAATCTTCCCACAAATGTATGGCTTCTTGGTATAGGACCCCTGTTAAGTTGGCCTGTATTTTTCCGGGCTCGGATCCACATTGCTGGAGAGGCTGCGGACAGGAAGGGACATTCCTTTATATCTGGTGGAACTGTCCTCTGCTGCGACCCTTTTGGGACTCCATACATCCACCGATACAGAAGTTGGCCATAACTCCCCCTGATCGCACTCCACTGCAATACTTGTTTCACGATACCCGCTTATCTCTAAAAAGGTATAAACGCAGTGTCACACCATTCCTGTTGAACGCAGCCAACTGCCTGATACCGAGACATTGGCGCCAGACTACCTTTCCTACACAGTCTGAATGGAAAAGGGAAGTGAATTTAGTGATGGAGGCTGAACGACGGGTTCTGACCTCCCAGGGTAAACAGGACTGCTTTAAAGATACTTGGACTGGGTGGATGTACTATTCGCAAGAGATTCCGAATGTATAGCCTACGGGTTCTGCGTTGGGGTCATGTGGCCAACTGCGGGTGATGTATCTCCCCACTAGGATGCCTTCTCCTTATTATCCATGCTTACTCCAGGTTTCCCCTTTGTCTGTTCCCTCCCCTACCCTCTCTTTTATTCTTTCTCCTCTCCTTTTCCTTCCTCCGGCAGGAGCTGCCCATCTTTTCTTCCCTCTTTCCTTTCCTTTTTCCACTGAGGTCTTTCCTGTTTGACTCTGCTATGAGTTATGATGTAGCCATATATATTCATTTGATCCCGGTTTCAACCCTACCTGGCTAACTGGAGAAAGCCCCTTCGGGGTCTCGCCGGGTAGCTGAGAAGGACATAATGTTCTGAGGTTTATCCTTTGTCTGGCCAAAAGGCACACTCGTCATGTCATATGCATTGTCCCTTCATTCAATGTCTAAATTTCTTATGCTACATCTGTATTGCATTTTGTACTGGTTCTGCCTCTTTATTGTTTTGGTTGTATTGTCTGGAACTTAGTTTGGTTCCTCCTTTTTTTTCTGTTTTTGTTCTGTGTGTTTTTGTATTTTTACAAATTTGCTAAATAAAGATTATTTTAAAAAAAATTCCTCATGACATGCCACAAATATCCGCCAGACCGCCATCCACCCACAAAAATTCATGGTCCTTGTCTTCGGTAAAAACAGCGGCATAAAAGGCATTTCATGTCCATTGAATGCCTAATTTTTGGGGCCTTTCATGGCCGACAATTATTTTTCCTGTGAATGCCTAATGTACCTTCAGCCACAGAATACAACATTCCTAGCTGTCAGGTAAATGCATGTGGGCTAATTTTTGGGTCCTGTAATGGGCGACACTTACTTCTGTATCCTTTGAATACCTAATGTACCTTCAGCCACAGAATACAACGTTCTTAGCTGTCAGGTAAACGCATATGGGCTAATTTTTGGGGCCTGGAATGGCCGACACTTCTGTATCCTGTGAATGCCTAATGTACCTTCAGCCACAGAATACAACGTTCTTTGCTGTCAGGTGAACGCATGTGGGCTAATTTTTCGGGCCTGGAATGGCCGACACTTACTCATTTATCCTGTGAATGCCTAATGTACCTTCAGCCACAGAATACAACATTCTTAGCTGCAAGGAAAACGCATGTGGGCTAATTTTTGGGGCATGGAATGGGCAACACTTACTTCTGTATCCTGTGAATGCCTAATGTACCTTCAGCCGCAGAATACAACATTCTTTACTGTCAGGTAAACGCATGTGGGCTAATTTTTGGGGCCTGGAATGGCCGACACTTACTCATTTATACTGTGAATGCCTTATGTACCTTCAGCCACAGAATACAACGTTCTTAGCTGTCAGGTAAACGCATGTGGGCTACTTTTTGGGGCCTGTAATGGGCGACACTTACTTCTGTATCCTGTGAATGCCTAATGTACCTTCAGCCACAGAATACAATGTTCTTTGCTGTCAGGTAAACGCATGTGGGCTGATTTTTGGGGCATGGAATGGCTGACACTTACTCATTTATCCTGTGAATGCCTAATGTACCTTCAGCCACAGAATACAATGTTCTTAGCTGTCAGGAAAATGCATGTGGGCTAATTTTTGGGGCCTGTAATGGGTGACACTTACTTCTTTATCCTGTGAATGCCTAATTTTTCAGAGTGGAATTGAAAATCAATGGGTCTATAAATGTTCTGCCAAATTGTGGAACGGATTCTGACCCATTTTACAGACGTGTGAATGGACCCTATATGTATTTGACATGTATTTACAGGCTGCTGTTAGTTCTGGCTGATTTAGAAAAAAAAAATACATTTTTTTGCTGAAAACAAAATTTTACTATTACATTTTTGCTGTAGCATGTTTTATGCATGCTACAGATGCGCCATTTTACAGGCAAGGGGACACCCCGCCCCCCAGGCACTATATTTAAAGGAATTTATATTTTTAAAAAAATCCTGTTTTTTTTTTTTATTGATACATGTCCCCTAGGGCTGTATTCAGACCCCCATACCCATTTTATGGCCAATTACTTGCATATAAGCCTTCAAAATGGGCACCATTGATGTTTAATGTTCAGCTCCCATAGCCTTTAAAGGTGTTCGGGATAACTTTTTTTTTGGCAGAAGATAGCACAAGGAAAGATTTGAATCAGTGTTTTACTACTATGTAAGCTCAACTAGAGAGATTTTACCTCTCATGCTGTCACAGTGACCAAAAATTTACCAGACAGGAAGCGAAGGAAAAACCATACTAAGAAAAAGGAAAGCAATAAAAAGCTTCTCAAGTGTTCCTATGAACAATTCTTAAACATCCATCCATGTCTCAATATTTTTCTGAGAAACCTCTTTGAAAAACACCCCCCTAGCATTTCTAGTCGTGGCCATCTTGAGTAAGGGTAGATGATAGGGATGGGCCGAACACCCCCCCCCCCCTTTTTGGCTGGAGGCAGAACTCCCAAACAGGGGAAATGTTCTTTAGTTGGACTTATACATTAAAGAAGTTCAAAAACAATATTTACTTCTGGTACGAAGGTGACAATAACAAAAGGAAGGAGATATCAGTCAAATTAATTTATTGTCCTTTGCATGTACAGTACACCAAAAATGTATAATTTACCATCTTTACTTTAAAGTGGTTGTAAAGCCTTAAGGTTTTTCATCTTAAAGCATTCTAGGCATTAAGAGGAAAAACTATCTGTGCTGCAGCTCCCCCCAGAAACCCCTTTTTCTTACCGGAGCCTGATCCGATCCAGCGATGTGCACGAGTGCAGCGGCTCCAGCCACTGTCGCTTTTCTCATTGGACAGACTGATAGTAGCGGGAGCCATTGGCTCCCGCTGCTGTCAATCAATTCCTGTGACATGGGAGCGGGGGGCAGGGCCGGGTCCTGCTGTCTGTGTCAATGGATGCAGCAGAAGGACTCGGGAGCAAGCCTGCACAGGTTCCCCTATGGAAATCAGCTATCTGTGAGTGCACCCAATGAAGAGGAGGGACCTGGAGCACCGCTGGGGATCACAGAAGAAGAGGATCAGGACTACTGTGTGCAAAACCATTGCACAGAGCAGGTAAGTATAGGCATGTTTGTTATATAAAAAAAGTGTTTACAACCACTTTAAAGCTGCCCTCACTGCAAAGGTTAACTGCTCATTTACAGTATAGGGGACTTTGAAAAGCAATTTTAATTACCTGATCTGCTCCCTTAGACTGGCCATACATGATTCATTTTATTTATTTTTTTAACCAGCAGGTTGAACAAAATAAAATGACTCTATTCCCCTGTCCTCATATTCAATGTGACTTGGGGAATCACTCCTGCTCAGTTATTGTATTCTAACAGCGGGAAGACTTCCCTGCTGTCATCATACACTGATCAGCACTGCTGGCTATAGCTGGCAGTGCTGATCGAGAGAAAAATTCTCAACAGGCTGGTTGTACACAAGTCAATCAATAGATAAACTTGTGTAAAACCAGTCTGCCCATACATGGATCAAAATTTGGCTGGTTCCTGCTGAACTGAATTAAAGTGGTTGTAAAGGCAGAAGGTTTTTTTTTTTTCTACGCATGGAGGGAGGGGCCAGGAGCAGCAAAAAGGGACCCGAGAAGAGGAGGATCTGGGCTGCTCTTTGCAAAACCACTGCACAGAGGAGATAAGTATGATATGTTTGTTATTTTTAACAAAAAAAAAAAACCAAGACTTTAGTATCACATTAATTTTGATCCATGAATGGCTGGCTTTAGACTCCTCCATATTGCTAGACCAGTCTTAGTCTCCCCTGCAGTCTTGCAGTCTAAGGTCTTCCGATGCCATCTAGATCAATTCAGAGCCCATGACCCTGCATGGGACATGAGGACAGGGAGGAACAATCCACTAGCAGAGCATGGACAAGCACCATCTGCTGGGAAGCAGAGGATCAGGTAAGTAAAATTCTTATCCCTTCCCCTTGATAGAAACAAGCATTTGACCCCTGCAGTGGGACATTGCATGGGAGGACTTTTCCATAGTTATACTTTAACAAAAGAAGTGATTTAAAAAATTTTACTCTAAATTTAAACAAATCACCCAAATGGAAATTTAAAAGGAAGGATTTTTAAAGCCATTAAAATCATAAATGTCTGCAGCAAACTAAAGAGATCAAAAAGAGTGAATTCAAATGTAATGAATTTCTTGCGTGTTGGCTGTTCTAATCTCCTTAAGCTACATGGAATCTTTGCCAGCAAATGTCATTACCTTAAAACAGAGCTATAGGCATTTAGATAAGAAACATGAAAGATTCATGTTAAGAAAAATTAAATTTTAAATGTTTCTAATATCGAGATAAAGTAACGAGAGAAGGGAATTTCATGTTTCTCTGCAGACAACAGCAAATCTGAAAAGCTCTGATTACTACTTTTTCTTCTGACTGCTATTATTACTTATACAATTTTGAAGAATTTTGAAGAATGGTACTAATAGAAAGTCTGCCATAGTAAAGCAAAGCACTACTATTTTGTTTGAGTTGTCCATCCTTGGGAAGCATGTGTTAACTGATTCCTACATACAATCTTCTGTTCGCCTTGTGTGCAGCTCCGTCTGTACAGGAAAACCGTATGGTGAGGATTTTTCAAGCACCTTCACAGTGTTTTAAGAATAGACAAATCCCTTGTCATCTAATATGTATGAGGGTTGTATAAGTAAGTAAGCTTTTTACTAGGCTGATGCTCGAGTGTGGGCCTAATGGGTTCCTTGTTGTCCATCAAATATCAACTAGCACTGTCTTCTCTGACTGCTAGTTCAATATTCCCCATAGGAAGGATTGTATGTCCAAACCTGGAAGGTAGGTGTTTCCAGCTTCATAAATAACAAATGCAAATAACCAAAAGTAACTAAAAGCACTCAAAGATCCTTAAAGATTCTTTATTCTAAATTCTGTTCTTGCTTCTGTTTATAAAAATTAAAAGCATATTTTTTCAGGAATCTTTAGAGAGACCACAAAAATAAAAATATGATTTTTATGTGTACAAAGTGTAAAAATTATTATTGTACATATATCAAACATATGGATTGTATACATATGTGCATTACAAAAGATACAATATTAGACCCTTGTAACATTATTACATACTACCAAATACTAACAAAAACACGTCAATACTTCTCGCAGTATATCCACTTCATTGGGACAGGGTAGACATTTAATGTCGTAAACAGTCGGTCAGTCACTTGTCGAATCCATCTGAAAATTAACAAATAAAAATCAGTATCCATTTTGTGTACATACTGTACATATTTTACAGGTACCAGTTATATACAGTACATAAAGTATTTAACATTCAGTACACTTATCCAAATAAATCACTAGGACATCTTCACTCATTATATGCCATCCAAGCACCATCAAAAAGGTGGAAAATAGAGAATTTATTTTTACGTTATGTACATTGTCTCTTCATTCTAATGCAGCTTTACCTTCCCAAAGGCACTAGGCTTGAGTCAGGGACTCTGCATGGCCTTTTTTTCAAGTTCTTCACATGTGATGTGTGTCAATGATTGTGTTTCTGGGTTCCTGATGACATAGGGGTTGGATTACTAAAACTGGAGAGTGCAAAATCTGTTTCAGCTGTGCATAGAAACAAATCAGCTTCCAGTTTTTTTGTCAAAGCCTAACCACTTGACCTCAAGATTTACCCCCCTTCATGACAAGGCCATTGTTTCGCGATATGACACTGTGTTACTTTAACTGACAATTGTGCGGTCATGCGACACTGTACCCAAACAAAATTGAGGTCCTTTTTTTCCCCACAAGTAGGGCTTTTCTTTTGGTGGTATTTTGATGATATTATAATTTTTGAGATGCACCTGTATGTAAGTTATACCGTCGGCAAGCGGTCCCTTGAAAACGTTGAAGTTAGAAGCTGCACCAGATTTGCACTCTCCAGTTTAGTAAATCAACCCCATAGTGAGGATATTCTAGTGATTTTACCGTATATGGATAAGCCCTCAAAAAAAATGTTCAGTCTCCTAAGGTGTATAAAGATTGCTGGGTCCTGACCCGTAGAATAACCCACAATACTTCACTTGTGTCTGAGTGTTGGGTATGTTACTGGGCTTGAAAAACACTGGGGTGAGATGTTTTTTAGAAGTTCTGATTTTTTTGTACACTCAGTCCCATATGGGATAAGAGTATACTTTGTGTCTGCTAAATGCTGGGGTATGTTCCTGACACTCATTAGAACCAAGAATGCTACTTGGATGAGTGGCAAAACATCTTCAACAATTACTACTTGCTAAACAATGACCTGGAAATATGAAAACCTTCACTGTCACTTTGCTTTGACTATTTGCAAGAGAAAGGTAATACAAACAGGGGTAGACTGGGACTCTGTGGTCCACAGGGAAAAGTAGGACCTACATTTTACTGCTCCCTAGCATCTGCAGGTAGTCCACACTTTTAGGTGTGTCGAATATCTGCTCCGGTTCTTATAGGTACTTATATAGCACCATCAATTTACACAGTGCTTTACATATACAGTATATTATACATTCACATTAGTCCCTGCCCTCAAGGAGCTTACAATCTAAGATCCCTAACTCACATACATACTAGGGCCAGTTTAGACAAGAGACAATTAACCTACAAGAAAGTCTTTGGAGTGTAGGACACCGGAGTATCTGAAGGAAACTCACGCAGGCACAGTGAGAACATGCAAACTCCAGGCAGGTAGTGTTGTGGTTGAGATTTGGACCAGCAACCCTAGTGCTGCTAGTCAGAAGTGCTAACAAGTAAAAATTCAAACACAAAGCTGCACCCTAAGTGCAGAAACCACCAAGGGTTAAGAGGATCGCTCTACAGGGGAAGATGTAGTGATGCAGATAATTCCACTTGTCAGAGGGATCAGCTGGATGGTATACAGTATTCCGGGATGCTCAGGGCTCCTGCAGCTGCAGAATGTCAAATGCTGGCGGCTGGGACTGACGTCAGCGCTGGGAGGCGGAACAACAGAGTGTGGCTTATGCATTTTAGAGCCGCCCATGGCTCCTTTGTCAAAGCTGCAACACTACACCTTCCCCTGTGCACCGATCCCTGTGTTTGTGTTTTTACTGTGCAAAGATTCCTTCTTCTCTCCAGGTAGCTGCCTTCCTAGTGTTTAGCCTATGCCAAGTTTGCCTTTCCTTCTCCCCGTGAATGAATACTCAGATTGAGACAATTACACATCATTGATTTGGCTTTGGATCGCTTCCCTATATCCACCTCTTGTGCCATATACCCCTTGCTGTTTATTGACAGAAGTGCTAACCAAAGCGTTTTTACAGTAAACACTCCCTAAAATGTAAAAACGTCTAAATCGCCATATGCAGCTAAACGTGGCTAAAAACTTGTTACTGCATTTTTTACAGCCAAACAGCTTCTGCTCTTGGACGCTGTGGCAGTCTTTTTTTTTTTTACTGCCCCTAAAGGTTTATGCCTCCAAACTCCTCTAAAAGTTTATGTGTGCATGGGCACATAGGCTAACATGGGGGAGAATTCAGAGGCAGTAAAGAAAAAATGCCAGACTCCCCAAAATGCTGTTTCAAAATCCCATAAGCTCCTAAAGCGTAAGTGCACTTAAAGCGTAAGTGCATAAGCCCTTAAAGCGTAAGTGCACTTCTTTAAAAAAAAAAAAAACATGAAGTCATTGCATTTGGCATTGGATGGTTGGTGTGGAACTAGCATGTGGTGTTGCTACTCTCAGCACTGATTTATCATCATCTATAACAGGGGTGTCAAACTCAATTTCATCACGGGATACATCAGCTTTATGGTCGCCCTCAAACAGCCGGTTGTATTTGTAATAACTTTATAACTGTATCTACTCTTGATTGTATTATATCATTACCTCTGCATTCGATTATTACTGGTTTTAGTAATAACATAATACTTAAGCTGTGAAGGGCAGGTGCAGACCTGCATGGAGCCCACCCACACTCCTGTAGCAACTGATGCAAGTCTGAAAAAGAGGGTCGCATACCGCTGGTATCTTCCACAAGAAATTTTATAGAGACTGCCCAGAGAGAACACCAGGGCAGAACTATGTTCTCTGAGTAATCTCCAATAAAGTTTCTTGCGGATGATACCAGTGGTGTGAGACCTGCCTTTTCAACTGGCATAGAATTGTATTATCATAATAATTATAAGCAGATGTCCAGAGCACCCCCAATTACATCAGGTGTCAAGAGCCCCCCACCATCAGAAGTCAAGAGCCCCCCACCCTCCCTTACATAACAGTGCAACCCCCTTACCTTGAGCTGCTACCGGGAAGAAGATGGGGCAGAGCTGCAGGAGAGGTGGAAGGGCCATGTGAAATGGCCTGGAGGTCCGGATTCAGCCCGCGGGCCTTGTGTTTGACACGTGTTCTATAAGGAAGAGTGAAAGATCAGAATTGGGTTAAGATTTGGGGTAATCCCTGGTGTTCCTTTGGCATTGATTTTAAGTACAATCACACAATAGCACAGTGACCTGTTCTACTCCATTCTCTGCCGTCCCATCCAGGCACTCTCTGTTCTTGCTCCCTCACCCCTACTATCCCTCCTCCTCTTCTCAGGAAGTCACTGTCAAGTCAAGAGACTTGACTATCAAGACTATCAAGAGACATTAGTCCACAAATCTGAGAGCTGTATACCTAACAAAAAGCCATCATTACAGCCAGGTGATTGCCATCATTACAGGTACAAATGACAGTGCCCCACGCAGGAACTTTACATCATTTTGTGGCCCCACTCTCGGACCACAGAAAATTCCTGTCTCTCCTGTAGGCCAGTCCACCCCAACAGTAATATGTCCTGTAGGCATACGACAGCGTTCATGAGACAAAAAGATGTTTGTGGCGAAGGCTATCTGCAAATTATCTTTTCTACGATCTTTTTGAATAAAAGACAGCTTTGTTGTGTCATCAAGTCTTCTTCAGAAACCACATTATTGGCTAAAATAGAAATGTTGTATATTCAAGAGTTTTACCCTATCCACACGCTAACTTCTGAACAGTGATAATTTTAATAAGAAGAAAAGTTACGCCAGTATTGCTTTTTACAATGCTATTTGATTCATGGTGTCTGTTTTTTTTTTTTATAATAGAGTGCTTTTAGACAACTATGAGCAATTAGTTCTACTATATGATTCTCCAGCTGTCCTCGTGGAAAAGGCTTCATGCTTGCAATTTAAAGGGAAACTATATTGTATTTCCAGTAAATAGTATTTAAATATTTATTAATTTCTACATTGTATTCAAATAATTTCTAGCATAATTCTAATATGAACTGTCCTGATGTTTGCAAACTTACTTTGTAAGGACCCCCACACATTTACTTCCTTGATTTCTATGACACATACCATATTTGCTATTCACAGTGAGTAGGGCACTTCTGTGTCACAGAATTCACAGAGCCTGCCTTCTGAACTACAGAGCTGCTGAGAGGAGGAGTCTCAGTAGGGGAAGTCAAGACAGGAATGTGACGGTATTCAACGTCACTGGAAGTGAAAAACAGATACTTAATGGTTTGAATTGCTTAAGATGGGACAGTAATATTTGTCAGCAACATCTTCATATAGAAATATGAAGATTTATTCCCACTTTACACTGGGAGACTTAGACTGTTTTAGACCATTGCCATGAAGTCTACCTCCTAGATAATTTGTATTCTGTGTGCTTGTCTGTGAGAGAGACACACAAACTGTCATTGGCAGACTTCCCTATTGTTTGTGTATTGAAATGGAATGTGGATTGTGCCTGTCCCATTGATAAATGTTAATGACCTCACATTGTTCTGTCCAGGTGGCTAGATAATTAGTTTAGGTTAAAATCTATTCCTGTATACACTTTCATCTGCATATGATACTGTAATCAGCCAGAGGGGAGGGATTGTGTACACTGTATGGGAATGACTGAGTGTAAAACCCTGTTTCTATTGGATTGTGAATGTCATGTCCTGTCCCAAACAAGGTCCACCTGGGCGGTAACCTTGTGGGTGAAAACTGTATAAAAGAACAGCTATACCATTAAAGTTTGAGTCATACTTCACCCTCAATCGAGAGTCCTGTCTCTTAGATCTACTACAAGGGACTGCTATGCTCTTCATACTCCCTTGGATAATCACTAAGCTCTTGTAAGAGCTTGTGTAAGAGCTTGTTCCTGTTCTTGTTCCTGCTTCACTCTCTGGGGAAAGAGAGTGTCACCCACAGGAACCTGCAGATTTGTCATAGGTCCACGGTGGGTAGGAGACGATGAGACCCCAACCAAGCTGCGGCGGTTCGTGGGGTCTGAAGTTGTTATGATGTCTGGTGGAGTGCTTGGAGCCCTCGGGAAGCACTAGGAGCATCAGTCAACGGAGGTACCAGGTCGGGGTGCCAGATGATCCGTTACAGGGAATAACTGCTTGCAGGCAGTATGGTACCATGGGATATATAGTTCTTAGAAATTGAAAGTAAACACCAGAGGAGAAGCTGGAAAGCATGCAGGGATTCCAGTAAGTTGTGGAAAGAGATGACTAGCAGACAGAGAGCATTTACAACATGAAAGGAGATTTTTCAAGTAAACCTACAGTATACTGACTTCAGTAATTTATTCACTGCACCTGAGCAATGGATTATGGGGCGCTGATGAATCAGCTGGCTCGGTGGCGTAGCTGGTAGAATAATGGCTTGTAAATGAGAGGCCACGGGTTCAAATCCCCTGGCTAGCGGGTGATAAATATTAATTATGGATTTTAATTAAAACCTATTAATTGTCCCCGCCCCTTCTGACCTGACATTTATTCACTGCACCTGAGCAGTGGATTATGGGGCACTGGTGATGTCAGAGCCCTATAAAACAGCTGTCAAACTCAGATAGAAGTTAGTTAGGCAGAGAGAGTCGTAGGTTAAACAGCTGGCTCGTGGTGTAGGTGCCAGAATAATGGGTTTGCAAATGAGAGGCTGTGGGTTTGAGTCCCTGGCCAGCGGATGATTCATATTAATTATGGATTTTAAATAAAACCTATTAAATTAATTATGGATGCGGGGACTCAAAGTTCCCGCAAAGAAGCCCATTTATTCGCCATTTGGTGAACGGGCGAACAGGCAGAGTTCAAGTCGAACTTAGGTTCGACTCAAACACGAAGCTCATCACTACTCCTGCCCAAACAAAAGAAAATACAACATTGTGCCCTCCCCAAAAAAAAACATGCCTTTGATGAGGGTCTTGTATGGATTTTAAGAGGAAAACACAGATAAGGAAGGGACATCAAGTGCATGGCCCCTCCCTCCAGCACCCTACCAGTCCACATGTATTATAACTGCCATTAAAAGAATGACTTTGAACATGCTGGTGGGGATCCTGACTGTAAACATTGCGCAAATATGGTCATGGAATATATTTGGTCAATGAAGGCACCCAAGATCCCTTCCTTCTTTTTACATGCAGAAGCTGGCCAGGGATATGGTGTTTATCAGCTGTGGTGGTTTGTTTACAAACAGAAGCCAGCAAAATTTAATTTAGTGGTAGTGACACTGCTGCTAAATGAAAGTTCCCTGGCTGAATTCTGCTTGTAAGCAAACCAGAGGATCTAATATATACCAGACCCCCACCGTACCTACATCCCCTATTGTACACTACACAGATACAAACAAAAACTTGTTTGAAAAGACAGACTTTTCAGATGCATAGAGACAATAAACCATGTCAGAACAGTGTATAAATATACAGAGGGGTTGATTTACTAAAACTCTTGCACACAGAATCAGGTCCAGCTGTGCATAGTAACCAATCAGTTTCCATGTTTTATTGTCAAAGCTTAAGCCCACGTTCACATTGGTATGATTTGACATGCGATTTGACATGTCAAATCAGAGCCAATTGCCGGCAATGGCTCCGTCTGAATTGGTGCAACGCCGACTTTGCGGCACCGCCCTGATTCCCAAAAGTAGTTTCTGTACTACTTTTGGTGATTTGGGGGGGAATTTCCATAGACATTTGTTCAGGAACCCGCACAGATGAAATCTGTGAAAATCGCCCCCGAAGTCAGACTGAAATGCGGGCTTGAAATCGTGTGAGTTCACCTGAACTTGCACGATTTCAAAACAGCCTCAGTGTGAACATAGGCTTATTGAACAAGCAGAGGTTAGAAGCTGATTGATTGCACAGCTACACTAGATTCTGTGTGCACCAGTTTTAGTAAATCTCTCCCATGTTTATTTATATCATATTTAAAAAGAGGACCCTATTGGGTCACTAGCATTAGAATATATCTAGCTTATTTAAAACACATACATATATGACTGGCAAGCATGGAAAAGACATACACTCGTGTATAGTGTTATAAATACTTTTACACAGTTTACTATATATTGAACTAATAGGTACGAACATTCTTTTCAATACTGTCAGCACAATTCATGGCCAGGAGGCTGCTTCCTCAGGACAATACAGTATAGTATGAAGGGACAAAATATGAATAGAAACATACAGCATATTAGATACATACATTTTCAACTAATATACTTTACATATACAGTACATTGATCTAACATGCAAAACTATTCTCACATGGCAAGAAGTTCTATCAAGAACCTATAAATGTCTCACAGGCGGACAAAGGGGCCACAGGCACAGGACAACAGCAAATGGCATTAGGTATATCAACATCATGACCCTATAAGGAGAGTACACCCATCATACTTTGGATATTGAATAACCATAAAGATTTTAGGAATTTCAGCAGTCTCACGTGTGTTTGTCCCCACACTATCCCTCAATAACATACAATTTAGTTTACTAAATGAGAAACTGTGAACACAGTACAGACAGGGTTATTTATGTTAAACGTTACTTTACAGCCCCCTCCTAAACATTACAAAACCAGGAGAGCATGTAAGGATTTTTATTTTTCTTCAAAAAAATGTTTTTTTCAAATTATCTTTGTACAAAGAATAACCATTTATCAATCACACAGTACAAAGTCGTGGTTTGAAGCAAAATTGTGACATGAGGTATTCGGTGTACAATATAAACCAGAGGTCTTAAAGTTACGGATGGGTGTCATGGCAGATACAAGGGAATAGTAATAAACCATAAAAGTGTGGCGCTGAAAATATAAATCACAATAATGATGAATAGTGTCCAAATGAATAAACAACTAATAATCACAATAATGTGCATATAGGAAAAAGAAAAATAGAATTGTGTCCAAATGAATAAGTCCCAAAGAAAAACTGATGTGAAGTCAATTCATAAATCCGCATGCACAGTAATCCAAGGGGGAATTCTTCCCGTGACACCAAGGGTAAGTGGAGGAAAGGAACACCTCTGTGATGGGGTAAGAAAAAGCAGCTTACCAGATTACAATGGCTGCTCAACTTAATGAGTCAGCCTCTCCCAGCTTTTAATCAAGACCACTAAGGCTCCATGTACACGGGACGCTGGAAATGGCCGTTTAGGAGCAGTTGGGCGTTTTTTTCAGAAGCCCCTGAACCCACCTACATGTTATCTTATCTGTCCATGTACACCAGGTCGTTTACAGTCATTTGCAGGCAGTTGCGTTCAGGGACTGTTTTTAGAACGCAATTATTTGCATTCGAATGTGTGTTTCCCGGCGTTTCAAACGCACAAACGCATCCGAACGCGTCTGAACGCGTCCGAACGCGTCTGAACGCGATGACCCGTGTTTAGCGTTCGCGTTTTTCCATTTTAAAGGGGAATAATTTTTATGATCTCTAGGAACGCTTCTAAACGCAAACGCCCGCAAACGCTGCTAAACGCCCGCTAAACGCGGGTACAAACGTGACTGAACGGACGTTTCAAACGTCCTAAAAATTCCAGCATTCAAAGGGACTTTTAACAACGTCCCGTGTACATGGAGCCTAAGGATCTGATGTTGCATGGATACTTATTCAGTACAGATGGACCACCTCTTAGAATACGTTAAGGGATCAGTACAGGATAAAATCTCCTCAGTATTTTCCAGCAATCATAAATGAATATGTAGGGAAAGAGAAAATAAAGCCCATAGCGTGATCCCATTTAAAATACAATCTTATTTATTTTAAAAAGGTACTCACATTGTGGCATGAATAAACAGGCATATCGATTAGCAATATAAGGGATGGAAGTGCGGCGTCCCGCAGACTGTCCCAAGTAGTAAGTAATGAAGGCCGGCGAAAAAGTTTCAAGGGGCGTGTGGACGTTGCGTCTGGAATAGTAGACAAATATTGGGAAACAAAGCATAACATTTTTAGTGATTTCTTAGTTAACTGAATAGTAGAGGTTATAGATAAATTGAAGGAAGGTGTTGAGGAATGAGGAAAGGCGAGAGGTAGAAGGAGGGAAGGGCATCAAGGTTCCTACTCCTGGAACAGGAGTAATGCGTATTGAAAAGACAGGGGAGGGCTGTAAGGATTTTTAAGCATGTAAAAAAGCACTTGAAAAGGTAACCAGCAATTTTTTTTTTTAAATGGAATCACCACTCTTGGAAAATATTCATTCAATTGTTTAATAGTGTTAAAAAAAACTAAACACAGACATGCCTCAAAACTATTTTCATATGCCTCTTGACTGTCTGGGTGTTTCCCCCACGCACCTGTAGCCGGCCATGTGATGGATGCCGGTGGGTGCCGGGAACTCCCTAGAGCGGTCTTTTACACCCATTGGTTCTAAATATGCACTGTACTTATCACCGTGGTGAGCTCTCCGGGGTTTGCTTGTTTGTTTTCAGCAATATCACGATGTTCAATTCCAAGTTACAGTCCATTTATTGATTAATAGTTTTCATTCTGATATTGAACTGTTTTATATATATTTTTTCTTTCAATATTTCTCTTTATATCTCTATGGGTGACCTGTAACATGCCTTTATGTTTCATTCAATAAAAAGAATTTATTAAAAAAAAAAAACTATTTTCATTTAACATTCCAACCATCTGGGTTAAAGAATCACTTAAAAAAATAAGAAAAAAAAAAAGAAAGAAAACTGTAGTCAATTGCAATTGCAGATCAAGCAGAGGAAAAATATGGAATCAATTCTGAGGAAAATATTATGGAATCATGAAAAAAACACTACAGTACACCACTAGTACTTTGTTGCACCACCTCTGGCTTTCATAACAGCTTGAATTCTCTGATGCATGGATTTAACTATTGACAAACAGTATTCTTCATCAATTCACCTCCAGCTTTCTCTTATTGCAGTTGCCAGATGAGCTTTGCAGGTTGGAGCCTTGTCAAGGACCATTTTGTGTAACTTCCACCATAGATTTTCAAAGGATCGGGGTCCGGACTATTTGCAGTCCATGCCATTGACATTATAGGTCTTTCTTGAAGGAAAGTTTTCACGACTTTTTCCCTATGGCAAGATGCATTATCATCCTGAAAAATGATGTCATCATCACCACACATCCTTTTAATTGATGGAATAAGAAAAGTTTCCAAAATCTAAATATAAACTTGTGCATTTATTGAAGATTTAATGACTGTCATTTCCCCTGTACCTTTAACTGACATGCAGCCCCATATCATCAATGATTGTGGAAATTTTCATGTTTTCTTCAGGCAGTCGTCTTCATACATTTCATTGGAACAGCACCAAAGTTCCAGCATCATCACCCTGCCCAATGCAGATTCGTGATTAATCACTGAATACACCTTTCATGCACAGTCCATGATTGCTTTTCTTAAGACCACTGTAACCTTGTTTTTTCTGTTTAGGTGTCAATGATGGTTTTTGTTTGGCTTTTCTGTATGTAAATCCCATTTCCTTTATGCAATGTCTTACAGTTCAGTCACAGACATTGACTCCACTTTCTGACCATTTGTTTCTCATTTGTTTTGTTGTGCGTTTCCTGTTTTCAAGGCATATTGCTTTAAAGTTTTCAACCTTGATGCTTTGATGTCTTACTTGGTCTACCAGTACGCTTCCCTTTAACAAGCTTCCCGTTTGATTTGTACTTGGTCCAGATTTTAGGCACAGCTGACTGGGAACAACCAACATTTTTTGCTACATTCTGTGATGATTTACCTTCTTGAAGAAGTTTTATAATGATCTCCTTTGTTTCAACTTTCATCTCTCGTGTTGAAGCCATTATTCATGTCAATCAGGTTGGTGTAACAGCTCACCAAGGTGTGCGAGCACTCTTGTTTAACTGCAGACTAATTAGCAGATGTAATCTGATGCAGATTTTTGTTTTAGAATTGCAAAGTACATGGTGAGTGCATAATATTTTCCTCAGAATTGAGTGATTCCATATTTTTCTTCTGCTTAATCTACAAAAACAGTTGCAATTGACTGCAGTTTTCCCTCTTTTTTTTTTTTTTTTTTAATTAAGTGTTTTTTAAAGCCATATGTTTTGGAATGTTGCATGAAAATAGTTTTGAGGCACATCTGTGATTATTTTTTTTTGTATGAACATTTTTCAGGAGTGGATACTCCATACTTTTTGCCAGGGGTTGTGTGTTAATGGCGCATGTAACAAATATATAGTAGGTGTTATCATAATTTGGCTGCTAACGTGGAAATACACTTTAAGTTAAAGTGATATTAACCTCCCTGGCGGTATGATTCTTTTGGATTTTAGGTGCTGAAAGCGGTACCATTATTTTGCATGTAATTCTTAAAAATGAGCAGCCCAAACCAACTATTTACATATGATTTTTTTTTTTACTGTGCGTTCTTCTTTATAACATCGGATCATTCAGAGATCCTCACTGAACTTCTGGAGAGAGTTTTCTGCACTGAAGGTAAAGGGGCTGAATAATTTTGCATGCCCAATTTTTCAGTTTTTTATTTGTTAAAAAATGTTGAAATATCCAATAAATTTTGTTCCACTTCATGATTGTGTCCCACTTGTTGTTGATTACAAAAAATTAAAGTTTTATATCTTTATGTTTGAAGCCTGAAATGTGGCAAAAGTTTGAAAAGTTCAAGGGGGTCGAATACTTTCGCAAGGCACTGTATATATACGTATATATATATATATATATATATATATATATATATATATATATATATACGTATGTGTGTGTGTATATATATATATATATATATACATAAAAAGTACAGTAGAACGTCAAGAAAGGGCACGGGGGCAGACTAATGTGAATTTATTTTATTTTGTACAGTATCAGTGTGTTTGGTGTGTTTTACTTTTGAATTTGCCGCTGGTTCCACCCCCCTGCGAACGTCATGTCGCAGGAGACGGAAGCTGGGGCACAGAGAGCATCGAGAGGAAGATCCGCCGCCGCACACCGCCAGGATACATCGCTGGATCCCGGTGACAAGGTAAGTAACCCCTCTACCAGGATCCAGTGATCTTCCTAGCGGTACCCCGAGTGTGGCTCGGGGTTACCGCTTTTGGCACTGAAATTTAACCCCGAGCCACACTCGGGAATACCGCTAGAAGGTTAAAGGTTAAAAAAAAAAAAGTGGTTAGGCTTGCCTGCTTTGTACAATGATATTGCATGGAGCAGCTCCTTACTTCCACTTCTGGAATTCCCCCGCCGGAGCTGTCCTCTCCTACTTTCTCCAGATGCCCCCTTAGCAAGACGTGCATTATGGAGAACACCGTGAGGGCACGCTCCCATGCTGGGCCGTGCATGTCTATAGATGGTCGGCCATGCCCCCTGCTCCCTACATATATATATATATACACACACACACACTATCTCACAAAAGTAAGTACACCCCTCCCATTTTTGTAAATATTTTATTATATCTTTTCATGTGACAACACTAAAGAAATGACACTTTGCTACTTTTGTAAAGTAGTGAGTGTACAGCTGGTATAACCATGTAAATTTTCTGTACCCTCAAAATGCCTCAACACACAGCCATTAATGTCTAAAGCGCTGGTAATAAAAGTGAGTACTCCCCTAATAGGAAATGTCCAAACTGGGCCCAGAGTGTCAATATTTTGCTTGGCCACCATTATTTTCCAGCACTGCCTTAACCCTCTTGGGTATGGAGTTCACTAGAGCTTCAAAGGTTGCCACTGGAGTCCTCTTCCACTCCTCCATGACGACATCACAGGGTTGGTGGATGTTAGAGACCTTGAGCTCCTCCATCTTCCCATCTTGTGTTTGAGGATGCCCCACAGATGGTCAATAGTGTTTAGGTGTGGAGACATGCTTGTGTAACGCTCCTGCGTTTTATGTATAATGTGGATTTACAGCTGCAGAAATATTCCACTTCAGTAGTCATGTAGAGAAACACTGAGACACCAATCCCAACTCCCAAGACTCATCATGTGTGGATAGTCTCAATTCAGCAAGTAAATACACACACTCAATAAGATGTTCCTAGAGTGACTTATATGTATAGTAATATAGTGATGATAGGCTGAAGAGACAGGTTGGGTAGAGATGGTAGATGACAAACACTTGAAAGGAATGTTCTTGAAAGTAAGATAGTAGCAGATGGGATGCAGATAGGTTTAGCAATCATGTATGGTAGCAGATGATAGAGTAGCAGGTGAACATACAGGATAGACCAACCCAGTGCAAGAGCAGATGGTATTAGGCTCAAGAGCTAGCAATCTTAGTTAATGCAGATGTAGTAATAGTCCTTAGTATGCAGAGCTAGATAGTGTAAGCTTTAGTATGAAGGTTATAGAGGTTTCCCCTGTGGGGTACTTATCACTAGTAGCAATGTAGTAGGGGAGAGGTTCGGCAAGAGCGGATGATCCGGTAACGGGATACAGGGATCAGCAGCATGGTTCCGATAGCGAGGTATGCTTGTAAGCATGAGAGCTTCAAGGCAGATTATGCGGCGTTGAACGAACATGTGAGTGAGACCGCCGGAGGTTGAAATAGCCGCTCCAGCGGCGCTCAGTGATGACAGCATCGGTCTTAAAGGTGTATGCGCACCTTACCAAAAGAGAATGGTGGGGCGCATACACTTAGGAAAAGTGGAATTAGGGTACCAAAGGTACCAGAACATTACAGTACCCCCCCCTTAAGGCCGGCTCCTGAAGGCCTCTGGAGCTGGTTTGTCTGGGTACTTCGCATGAAAGTTGCGGATTAATCTAGGGGCATGTATGTCAGAGGTGTTTAGCCAGGTGTCGTCTTGGGGCCCATAGTTCTTCCATCGAACTAAGTATTGAAGTTTTCTTCTGTGGATACGAGAATCCAGAATCTCTTTTATCTCATATTCTTCTCCACCTTCAACTTGTACAGGAGGAGGAAGTGGGATAGTAGGCCTTATTCCTTGGTCAGGAACATGGGGCTTCAGTAGCGACACATGGAAAATGGGATGTATTTTGAGGTCTATTGGCAATGTAAGCTGTACTGCAGCTTTTCCAATAAGTTTCTTGATTGGGAAAGGTCCCAAGAAGAGAGGTCCAAGCTTTTTGCTAGGGATTTTCAGTCTTAAATTTTTTGTTGAGAGCCAAACGAGGTCCCCAATAGCATACTGAGGAGAAGGTCTTCTGCGAAGATCATAGTACTTCTTTTGTTGACTATGAGCGTGTGCAATGGTAGTATTAAGCAAACCCAGAGAGTCCTTTATTTGGGTAAGATAGTCTGAGGCTACTGGGTTATTTGAAGGAAGGATGCGTGGTGGAAGAATAGAGGGATGAAACCCATAGTTCAAGTAGAACGGACTCTGCTTGGTCGTACTGTGGGTTGCGTTGTTGTAGGCAAATTCTGCCAGAGGGAGAAGATCCACCCAATCATCCTGTTGGTAAGAAGTGTAACAACGTAAATATTGCTCGATGCATTGGTTGACTCTTTCAGTCTGTCCGTTGGTCTGCGGATGGTAAGGAGAAGTGAGCTTCCGCTCAATTCGTAGTATGTGACATAGTTCTTGCCAGAACTTGGAAATAAATTGTGATCCACGGTCAGACAGAAGAGTTTTTGGGATACCATGTAACTTAAAGACATGTTTCATCAGGAGTTCTGCCGTTTGTTTGGACGAAGGTAGTCTGCGAATAGCAATGAAATGTGCCATCTTTGTCAGATGGTCCACTGACACCAAGATGGTATTAAATCCTTTGGAAGGAGGTAGCTCTACTATAAAGTCCAAGGACACAACTTCCCATGGAGTTTGGGGTATTGATAGACTGCATAGTAGATGGGATGGTCTCGTAGTGTCAATTTTGGACCTGGCACAGACATTGCATGAAGAGACTAATTTTTGTATAGATGTTTTCATGTCAGGCCACCAGAATTGTCTGGTAATCAGATTAAGAGTCTTTGTCATACCCATATGTCCTGCCATAGGCACATCATGCGATAATTCCAAGATCTTGGTGCGCATGGTAGGTGGTATGTAAAGTTTGTCATTGTAGTAGAGGAAGCCTTCTGCATCGGTATTTAGTTGTGGTGGGGGTGAATCCAAACTTATACCATGCAAAACCTCTTCCTTCAAAGAACGGACAACTCCAATAATACGCTTGTGAGGTATTATAGGAACGGAAGGGATTTCGAAGTAGTTTTCTTCAGTTAGTCGTGATAGTGCATCCGCCTTTTTGTTCTTATCTGCAGGTGTGTAGGTCACTAGGAAGTTAAACCTTAGAAAGAATAGTGACCATCGTACCTGTCGGTGAGAGAGAGTTTTGTTAGTCTGAAGATATTGAAGATTTTTATGGTCCGTGTATATAAGTATTGGTAATCGGGTGCCTTCGAGTAGATGTCGCCAATTCTCCAGAGCCAATTTTATAGCAAGCAGTTCCTTTTCACCCACGGGGTAATTTACCTCTGGACTGCATAAGGATTTAGAAAAGAAGGCGACTGGATGGAGTGGTGAAGTGTTAGTTGGTCGTTGGGAGAGTATTGCTCCTACTGCCATGTTTGACGCATCTACTTCCAGAATGTATTGGAGGGATGGGTCTGGATGGCGTAGTATGGGAGCAGAAGTAAACCTTGTCTTTAACAGGTGAAAAGCTTTATTTGCTTCATCTGACCATTTGAATGGTCTCTTAATGCTAGTGAGCTGTGTGAGGGGTCTCACAATGGCAGAGAAGTTCCTGATGAATTTCCTGTAGAAATTAGAAAATCCAAGGAATCGCTGTAGCGCCTTGCGGGTGGTTGGTGTAGGCCAATCCTGAATGCAGGATATCTTACTCATGTCCATCTTGATTCCTGTTTTGGATATGATGTAGCCTAGAAACAGTACCTCTTCTTTATGAAACAAGCAGTTTTTCAGTTTCACGTATAGGTCGTGTGCAAGCAATCTCGATAATACTAGTCTTACATGTCTTATGTGTTCAGACAAGGATCGTGAATATATAAGTATATCGTCCAGATATACCACAACACAGACATCTAGTAAGTCTCTGAAAATATCGTTTATAAATCGTTGAAAGGCTGCAGGGGCGTTGCATAGCCCGAATGGCATTACAAGATATTCGAACAATCCCTATCTGGTTCTGAATGCAGTCTTCCACTCGTGTCCATCACGGATTCGAATGAGATTGTATGCCCCTTTCAGGTCCAATTTTGAAAAATAGGTAGCTCCACGCACCTGCTCAATGAGCTCAGGGATAAGCGGTAGAGGATAGCGATCTTTTATTGTAATAGCATTCAATTGCCTATAGTCGATGATAGGCCTGAGACTTGAGTCCTTATTGCGGACAAAAAAGAGTCCTGCTGCTGTGGAAGAAGTGGAAGGTGTAATAAAACCTTTTTTCAAATTCTCATCCAAATATTCTTTGAGATGGGAAAGTTCATCCTGTGAAAGAGGATAAACATGACCGAACGGCAATTTGCTATTTGGGAGTAGATCAATACTACAATCATAGTCTCGATGGGGAGGTAGTGCTTGAGCATTTTTCTCAAGAAAAACCTCAGAGAGATCCTGATAACATAGTGGTGCAATCTCATCTGTCACCACAGACAGGATCTTCCCGGAAGACGGGAGGTTACACGTACCCTCGCAATAGCAAGAGAGGAAGGCCAGGGTCCGTTCCTTCCAATCTATGGTTGGTTGATGTGTGTGTAACCAGGGAAGTCCCAAAACAATGGGAAAGTGGGGTGAAGGTATTAGATCGAAGGTAGTGGTCTCCATATGAGACCCGTTAGTAGTGACTAGGAGTGCCTGAGTCTGATCAGTGATCGGACCAGAGGATAAAGGAACACCGTTAATAAGACTCACTGAGAAAGGTTTAGGTTTAGAAATAATAGGGACTTTATTTAAAGCAGAAAAACGTATGTCAATATAATTTCCACAAGATCCTGTGTCAATCATGGCCTTAGTAGTAATCCTGTTCTGGTCCCACTGTAATGTTAAGCAAACAAAAAGGTAAGGGTTAGTAATTGAAGTTGTCAATCCCCCTAGGAGGACATGTGAACACTCACCCTTCTTTTTGTAGACTAGGGGACAGACGTTTATCTTGTGATCCGGGGATGCACAGTACAAGCAGAGATTACCAGATCGTCTTCTGGCTCTTTCCATAGTTGATAGAGGTGGGCGTATGGTTCCTACCTCCATAGGAGTGGGGTCATCGGCCGAAATCTGAGAAGAACTGGATAATGGCATTCCCATTTTTTCAGCCTTTCTTTCTCGTAGTCTTCTATCTATGGTGATACTGAGTTGTATCAATGCATCCAGGGTTTTTGGCAGATCCGCTCGGGCGAGCTCGTCTTTAACGGCCTCTGATAGGCCAAGCCTAAATTGGGTTTTCAGAGATGCATCATTCCATTCTGAATCAAGGGTCCATCTCTTGAATTCTGCGACAAAGTCTTCCACAGGTCTCCTACCTTGTTTCAAGGACCTTAATTGAAGATCGGCAGTACTCTGCCTATTGGGATCATCATATAGGCTAGTAAGTTATGCTATAAATAAGGCATAGGATTTGAGAAGCTGATCGTTTTTCTCAAAAAGAGAGTCTGCCCAGGCCCGAGGATCGCCTGTTAGGTAAGAAATAATAGTACAAACCTTAATGTGATCAGTAAGGTAGGTACGGGGTTTTAGCAAGAAAAGTAACTCACATGCGTTTTTAAATTCGCGAATTTTTTTGTGATCGCCTGTAAATACCAAAGGAGGATTTATTTTGGGTTCAGGGGACTGAGCAGTGGTAAGTTGTGTCAGTCTGGTTACCTGCTGCGTCAGAGCCTGATTTTCTTCTCTTAATTCAGCAAGTGCGTGTATTAACGCAGTTACTTGCTGTTTTAATTGTGTCACCTGAGTGGTTATTTCTGCTGAATCCATTTGAGGTTCGTTCAATCTGTAACGCTCCTGCGTTTTATGTATAATGTGGATTTACAGCTGCAGAAATATTCCACTTCAGTAGTCATGTAGAGAAACGCTGAGACACCAATCCCAACTCCCAAGACTCATCATGTGTGGATAGTCTCAATTCAGCAAGTAAATACACACACTCAATAAGATGTTCCTAGAGTGACTTATATGTATAGTAATATAGTGATGATAGGCTGAAGAGACAGGTTGGGTAGAGATGGTAGATGACAGACACTTGAAAGGAATGTTCTTGAAAGTAAGATAGTAGCAGATGGGATGCAGATAGGTTTAGCAATCATGTATGGTAGCAGATGATAGAGTAGCAGGTGAACATACAGGATAGACCAACCCAGTGCAAGAGCAGATGGTATTAGGCTCAAGAGCTAGCAATCTTAGTTAATGCAGATGTAGTAATAGTCCTTAGTATGCAGAGCTAGATAGTGTAAGCTTTAGTATGAAGGTTATAGAGGTTTCCCCTGTGGGGTACTTATCACTAGTAGCAATGTAGTAGGGGAGAGGTTCGGCAAGAGCGGATGATCCGGTAACAGGATACAGGGATCAGCAGCGTGGTTCCGATAGCAAGGTATGCTTGCAAGCATGAGAGCTTCAAGGCAGATTATGCGGCGTTGAACGAACATGTGAGTGAGACCGCCGGAGGTTGAAATAGCCGCTCCAGCGGCGCTCAGTGATGACAGCATCGGTCTTAAAGGTGTATGCGCACCTTACCAAAAGAGAATGGTGGGGCGCATACACTTAGGAAAAGTGGAATTAGGGTACCAAAGGTACCAGAACATTACAGCTTGGCTAGTCTATCACCTTTACCCTCAGCTTCTTTTGCAAGGCAGTGGTCATTTTGGAGGTGTGTTTGGGGTCGTTATTCTGGAATACTACCCTGCGGCCCAGTCTCTGAAGGGAGGGGATCATGCTCTGCTTCAGTATATCACAGTACATGTTTGCATTCATGGTTCCCCTTATAAACTGTAGCTCCCCAGTGCCGGACCATGACACTTCCACCACCATGCTTGACTGTAGGCAAGACACACTCGTCTTTGTATTCCTCACCTGGTTGTCGCCACACACGCTTGACACCATCTGAACCAAATACATTTATCTTGGTCTCATCAGACTATAGGACATGGTTCCAGTAATCCATATCCTTAGTCTGCTTGTCTTCAACAAACTGTTTGTGGGCTTTCTTGTGCATCATCTTTAGAAGAGGCTTTCTTCTGGGACGACAGCCACGCAGACCAATTTGATGCAGTGTGCGGCCTATGGTCTAAGCACTGACAGGCTGACCCCCCCACCCCTTCAAACTCTGCAGCAATGCTGGCAGCACTCATACATCTATTTCCCAAAGACCGGCTTTGATCAACCATGGTTAGGCCTTTTCTGGGTGGAACCTGTCCTATTTAACCACTGTATGGTCTTGGCCACCGTGCTGCAGCTCAGTTTCAGGGTCCTGGCAATCTTCCTATAGCCTAGGCCATCTTTATGTAGAGCAACAATTATTTTTTTTCTGATCTTTTAGATGCTGAACTTCCAGTGACCAATATGAAAGAGTGAGAGCAATAACACCAAATTTAACACACCTGCTCCCCATTCACACCTGAGACCTTGTAACACTAACGAGTCACATGACACCGGGGAGGGAAAATGGCTAATTGGTTCAATTTGGACATTTTCACTTAGGTGTGTACTCACCTTTGTTGCCAGCGGTTTATTCATTAATGGCTGTGTGTTGAGCTATATTGAGGGGACAGCAAATTTACACTGTTATACAAGCTGTATACTCAATATTTTACTTTGTAGCAAAGTATAATTTCTTCAGTGTTGTCACATAAAAAGATATAATAAAATATTTACAAAAATGTGAGGGGTATACTCACTTTTGTGAGATACTATATATATATATATATATATATATATATATATATATATAGCGAGAGAGATATACATACACAGTATCTCACAAAGGTGAGTACACCCCTCACATTTTTGTGTGCCTCGTTAGTGTTACAAGGTCTTAGGTGTGAATGGCAAGCAGGTATGGTAAATAGTGTTATCGCTCTCACTCTTTCATACTGGTCAACATGGCACCTCATGGCAAAGTACTCTCTGAGGATCTGAAAAAAAAAGAAAATTGTTGCTTTACATAAAGATGGCCTAAGCAATAAGAAGATTGCCAAGACCCTGAAACTGAGCTGCAGCACATGGCCAATATCATACAGCGGTTTAACAGGACAGGTTCCACTTAGAACAGGCCTCGCCATGGTCGATGAAAGAAGTTGAGTGCACGTGCTCAGCGACATATATCCAGAGGTTGTTGTGGAAATAGACGTATGAGTGCTGCCAGCTTACTGAAGGGGCGGGGGGGTCTGCCTGTCAGTGATCAGACCATACGCCGCACACTGCAATAAATTGGTCTGCATACCCATCGTCCCAGAAGGAAGCCTCTTCTGAAGATGATGGAAAGCCCACAAACAGTTTGCTAAAGACAAGCAGACTAAGAACATGGATTACTGGAACCATGTCCTGTGGTCTGATGAGACCAAGATAAACTTATTTGGTCCACATGATGTCAAGCGTGTGTGGCGGCAACCAGGTGAGGAGTACAAAGACAAGTGTGTCTTGCCTACAGTCAAGCATGGTGGTGGGAGTGTCATGGTCTGGGGCTGCATGAGTGCTGCTGGCACTGGGAAGCTACAGTTCATTGAGGGAACCATAAATGCCAATATGTACTGTGACATACTGAAGCAGAGCATGATCCCCCTCCCTTCAGAGACTGGGCCGCAGGGCAGTATTCCAACATGATAACGGCCCCAAACACACTTCCAAGATGACCACTGCCTTGCTAAAGAAGCTGAGGGTAAAGGTGATGGACTGGCCAAGAATGTCTTCAGACTTAAACCCTATTGAGCATCTATGGGACATCCTCAAACGGAAGGTGGAGGAGCGCAATGTCTCTAACATCCACCAGCTCTGTGATGTCATCATTGAGGAGTGGAAGAGGACTCCAGTGGCAAACAGAGAAGCTCTAGTGAACTCCATACCCAAGAGGGTTAGGGCAGTGCTGGAAAATAATGGTGGCCACACAAAATATTGACACTTTGGGCCCAATTTGGACATTTTCTTTTAGATGTTGAACTTCCAGTGACCAGTATGAGAGAGTGAGAGTGATAACATCAAATTTAACACACCTGCTCCCCATTCACACCTGAGACCTTGTAACACTAACGAGTCACATGACACCGGGGAGGGAAAATGGCTAATTGGTTCAATTTGGACATAGGGGTGTACTCACCTTTTTAGCCAGCAGTTTAGACATTAATGACTGTGTGTTGAGTTATTTTGAGGGAACAGCAAATTTACACTGTTATTCAAGCTGTACACTCACTACTTTACATTGTAGCAAAGTGTAATTTCTTCAGTGTTGTCATATAAAAAGATATAGTATAATATTTACAAGGTGCACTCACTTTTGTAAGATACTGTATAATATATATATATATATATATATATATATATATATATATATATGATTTTTCTTTAGCTTAATGCAGAGAATGGATCCTAAGTTGTTGATGGTCTAAAGGTCATTCATCCCAGCCATTGATCAGCTGGTGTAAAAATGTGATACCAAAATGGGAAAGAGAGAGTATAGGCAATATATAAATAACATTTTAGTTCAGATTCACTCATGCCTTGCAGTAGTTGGCTGTGACTTCACATTAATCTTGTTAATATCTGTAGGCTTGATGGGAACTGTTATAGTTTATAGTCCTTTAACGCAGCAGCATTTATTCCCATTTATCTCAGAATTCCCATTAAAATAAATTTGTCCTTTCCTCTTGTTACAAATAGAAGATCATCACTATGTGGTTGTTAATCCAGCCTTTTTTTTTTTTTTAACTAGGCAATTAAGTGTACCTTTAATTATAAAGCATCTATAAAATACCCTAGCAATAGTATAATGCTCTGTACTCACCTTTTATTGGAATTGAAATCTCTTCCTTTCGTCATTTACACATATCTTATGAACAGTGACTGACTGCACCATTCTGCATTCATTAATTGGTAATGTTACATGCCCTGTACACATTTCACAGAATCTTATTTTTGAATTAAACAAAGCAGCTTAAATGGGTAGGTTGATTTAACTGCAAAAAAAGAACAGCTGTGGGGACTAAATATAAATTGGTGGTATCATTTCAACATCTGATATCATGCAGAGGCATTTAGCTGTTAACTGTCAAGTATTATGAATGATTTCCTGGGGAAAGGCTAACAGTTTTGAATGTGAATAAACCTCACCATGAAGCCTGTTTTTTCCAGCTTTCAGCTTCATTAGAGTTAGTGGAGCTATCATGTTATAAGCATACATAGATCTGAAAAAGAGAACAAAATAATTATTTTAATTAGCTTATTTTAGTTAAGATACAGCTTTGACCTTTGGAAATGTATAGTAAAATAGTTCATGTTAGAAAATGTGTACTCATGCAGAATAAATAAACAAATGTTCACTAATATACAGTATATGGCCATTTTGTCTGTAGTTTTTGGACTAACCAAACCCAGGTACTTTCCCAGTGGTACTGCCCATTGAATACAACAGGAACATTTTTGCTATGGCCATGAATAGAAGTCATGGCCGTGGCATGTGTACCACCCTGTCCAGCTGTCTTTACAGCTTAGGGGAGCAATCAGGGGGTTGTACAAACATGCCTTAGCCGCTTGTTTCTATCATTCCCTGACTGCAAATCTAAATTAGCCCTAAAGGAGAACCTTTTTTTTTTACTAAAGCCTCGTACACACGCAACGAATTTCCGCCGACCGGTCGTCTGTCTTTTGTCCAGAGTGGTGTCTGTTGGTTGGAATGTGCTCTAGACTGCACCCGAATTTTCCCGCACGACAGAATTCTACTTCAGAAGTGATGTCATGTGTTGGATTGCTTTGTATGTGTTCTTTCATCTCTGAGCATGCCTAGTCTTGCTCATAAGATTTTTTCCCATCGAAATCTGTACTAATGAGACGAAAATCGGACGTGTTATGACGGTCGACAAAAATTATATAGCCTACACACCAGGATTTTTTCGGCCGAAAAGTCGGAGTCGGTTGTCGGAAGCACCATACTAACAAGCCGAAAATCGGCAGATCGGTCGTCGGACGAAATTTCCCGGCCGAATTTCTACTCGTGTGTACGGGGCTTAAGCCTCTGACATTCACACTGAACACCCAATTGTGCACAGATAAAATTAAGCATTTCCTTTGCATATGACTAGGAGATAGAAGTGAATATTGCTTGACTGAGCTAAATAAAAAATGTATTAATTTAGTATATCAGTCAAAAGTCAAACTATATGAACTCCTGGCAATGAAGACTTGACTTTAAAGTATAACTATAGGCAAAGTTTTTTTTTTTGTAATTTCTTTATTTAGCAAAAGGTTGTGATTAGTGTTGAGCGAACACGGACTGTATTATTCGTGTTCGTACCGAATAATTGGATTTTTTGTACCCGAACACGGACACGGACACTTTACTGTATGTTCGGGTAAAAATCCGTGTTCGGTCGTTTTATTTCCGGGTTTTGCATGCTTTGGCGCTCTTTTCATGGCGGGCTTTCAACAGCCAATCAACAATCGTTTAACTGGTGTGCCTTAAGCCATCCCAGCCATGCCTGCAAATGTCTCAGTAGCTGTGATTGGCCGTCTGAAGCATGTGACCAAGTCTTTATAAGTTCGAGGCAGCCGCAGCGGCGTCATTATGCTGCTTAGATTCAGGGACAGAGCACACATCAACGTGCTGGCTGCTGATTAGGGAAAGATAGGCAGGAAAAAACCATTTGTGTCCGGATAGAATTGAGGGACAGGTCGGAGTGTTTAGGCAGGGCGAGTTGTAGGCATTTTAGGGATAGAGTCTGCTGAATTATAGGGTCAGTGTCTTCTACAAACTACAATCGATATTGCTGTGTGGGGGGTGGGGTCTGCACTCAATCCTGATCTACGATCTCTTCTCAATCCTGTTAGGGACAGAGTCTGCTGAATTTTAGGGAAACTGTGTTCTACAAACTACAATCGATATTGCTGTGTGGTGTGGGATTGGAGATAGGCAGGTGTCAGTGATCCACATCCATTTTTCTGTGTGTGAGCTGCAGTGAACACAATCTTTTTGGGCTGCAGTGAACACAATCTTTTTGGGCTGCAGTGAACACAATCTTTTTGGGCTGCAGTGAACACAATCTTTTTGGGCTGCAGTGAACACAATCTTTTTGGGGTGCAGTGAACAAAATCTTTTTGGGGTGCAGTGAACACAATCCTTTTTGGTGTGCAGTGAACACAATCTTTGTGGGGTGCAGTGAACAAAATCCTTTGTGGGGTGCAGTGAACACAATCTTTGTGGGGTGCAGTGAACAAAATCCTTTTTGGGGTGCAGTGAACAACATCCTTTTTGGGGTGCAGTGAACACAATCTTTTTGGGGTGCAGTGAACACAATCCTTTTTGGTGTGCAGTGAACACAATCTTTGTGGGGTGCAGTGAACAAAATCCTTTGTGGGGTGCAGTGAACACAATCTTTTTGGGGTGCAGTGAACAAAATCCTTTTTGGGGTGCAGTGAACAACATCCTTTTTGGGGTGCAGTGAACACAATCTTTTTGGGGTGCAGTGAACAAAATCCTTTGTGGGGTGCAGTGAACACAATCTTTTTGGGGTGCAGTGAACACAATCTTTTTGGGGTGGAGTGAACAACATCCTTTTTGGGGTGCAGTGAACAAAATCCTTTTTGGGGTGCAGTGAACAAAATCATTTTTGGGGTGCAGTGAACACAATCTTTTTGGGGTGCAGTGAACACAATCTTTGTGGGGTGCAGTGAACACAATCTTTTTGGGGTGGAGTGAACAACATCCTTTTTGGGGTGCAGTGAACAACATCCTTTTTGGGGTGCAGTGAACAACATCCTTTTTGGGGTGCAGTGAACACAATCTTTGTGGGGTACAGTGAACAGAATCTTTGTGGGGTGCAGTGAACACAATCTTTGGGGGGTACAGTGAACACAATCTTTGTGAGGTGCAGTGAACACAATCTTTGTGGGGTGCAGTGAACACAATCATTGTGGGGTGCAGTGAACTCAATCTTTGTGGGGTACAGTGAACACAATCTCATACTTCTGAAGGTTTGAGGGTGCTGCCTGTTCCATACTCCCCCTACTCCTCATCTAGCCTTTTAGGGGTACAAACAATAGTAATTGGGGCCTAGTGTGGTTGTGTACGTGTGATATACATACACTTTTTTGGGATCATATTTTCTATTCCGCTATTTAATCAAAAACCTTTGGGGATCAGTTAAATTGGGGGATAGTCTGTGTTGGTACGTGTGAGAGAGATCCACCTTTCCAAGTTGTTGGGGTTCATCTCATACTTCTGAAGGTTTGAGGGTGCTGCCTGTTCCATACTCCCCCTACTCCTAGCCTTTTAGGGGTACAAACAATAGTAATTGGGGCCTAGTGTGGTTGTGTACGTGTGATATACATACACTTTTTTGGGATCATATTTTCTATTCCGCTATTTAATCAAAAACCTTTGGGGATCAGTTAAATTGGGGGATAGTCTGTGTTGGTACGTGTGAGAGAGATCCACCTTTCCAAGTTGTTGGGGTTCATCTCATACTTCTGAAGGTTTGAGGGTGCTGCCTGTTCCATACTCCCCCTACTCCTAGCCTTTTAGGGGTACAAACAATAGTAATTGGGGCCTAGTGTGGTTGTGTACGTGTGATATACATACACTTTTTTGGGATCATATTTTCTATTCCGCTATTTAATCAAAAACCTTTGGGGATCAGTTAAATTGGGGGATAGTCTGTGTTGGTACGTGTGAGAGAGATCCACCTTTCCAAGTTGTTGGGGTTCATCTCATACTTCTGAAGGTTTGAGGGTGCTGCCTGTTCCATACTCCCCCCTACTCCTAGCCTTTTAGGGGTACAAACAATAGTAATTGGGGCCTAGTGTGGTTGTGTACGTGTGATATACATACACTTTTTTGGGATCATATTTTCTATTCCGCTATTTAATCAAAAACCTTTGGGGATCAGTTAAATTGGGGGATAGTCTGTGTTGGTACGTGTGAGAGAGATCCACCTTTCCAAGTTGTTGGGGTTCATCTCATACTTCTGAAGGTTTGAGGGTGCTGCCTGTTCCATACTCCCCCTACTCCTAGCCTTTTAGGGGTACAAACAATAGTAATTGGGGCCTAGTGTGGTTGTGTACGTGTGATATACATACACTTTTTTGGGATCATATTTTCTATTCCGCTATTTAATCAAAAACCTTTGGGGATCAGTTAAATTGGGGGATAGTCTGTGTTGGTACGTGTGAGAGAGATCCACCTTTCCAAGTTGTTGGGGTTCATCTCATACTTCTGAAGGTTTGAGGGTGCTGCCTGTTCCATACTCCCCCTACTCCTAGCCTTTTAGGGGTACAAACAATAGTAATTGGGGCCTAGTGTGGTTGTGTACGTGTGATATACATACACTTTTTTGGGATCATATTTTCTATTCCGCTATTTAATCAAAAACCTTTGGGGATCAGTTAAATTGGGGGATAGTCTGTGTTGGTACGTGTGAGAGAGATCCACCTTTCCAAGTTGTTGGGGTTCATCTCATACTTCTGAAGGTTTGAGGGTGCTGCCTGTTCCATACTCCCCCTACTCCTAGCCTTTTAGGGGTACAAACAATAGTAATTGGGGCCTAGTGTGGTTGTGTACGTGTGATATACATACACTTTTTTGGGATCATATTTTCTATTCCGCTATTTAATCAAAAACCTTTGGGGATCAGTTAAATTGGGGGATAGTCTGTGTTGGTACGTGTGAGAGAGATCCACCTTTCCAAGTTGTTGGGGTTCATCTCATACTTCTGAAGGTTTGAGGGTGCTGCCTGTTCCATACTCCCCCTACTCCTAGCCTTTTAGGGGTACAAACAATAGTAATTGGGGCCTAGTGTGGTTGTGTACGTGTGATATACATACACTTTTTTGGGATCATATTTTCTATTCCGCTATTTAATCAAAAACCTTTGGGGATCAGTTAAATTGGGGGATAGTCTGTGTTGGTACGTGTGAGAGAGATCCACCTTTCCAAGTTGTTGGGGTTCATCTCATACTTCTGAAGGTTTGAGGGTGCTGCCTGTTCCATACTCCCCCTACTCCTAGCCTTTTAGGGGTACAAACAATAGTAATTGGGGCCTAGTGTGGTTGTGTACGTGTGATATACATACACTTTTTTGGGATCATATTTTCTATTCCGCTATTTAATCAAAAACCTTTGGGGATCAGTTAAATTGGGGGATAGTCTGTGTTGGTACGTGTGAGAGAGATCCACCTTTCCAAGTTGTTGGGGTTCATCTCATACTTCTGAAGGTTTGAGGGTGCTGCCTGTTCCATACTCCCCCTACTCCTAGCCTTTTAGGGGTACAAACAATAGTAATTGGGGCCTAGTGTGGTTGTGTACGTGTGATATACATACACTTTTTTGGGATCATATTTTCTATTCCGCTATTTAATCAAAAACCTTTGGGGATCAGTTAAATTGGGGGATAGTCTGTGTTGGTACGTGTGAGAGAGATCCACCTTTCCAAGTTGTTGGGGTTCATCTCATACTTCTGAAGGTTTGAGGGTGCTGCCTGTTCCATACTCCCCCTACTCCTAGCCTTTTAGGGGTACAAACAATAGTAATTGGGGCCTAGTGTGGTTGTGTACGTGTGATATACATACACTTTTTTGGGATCATATTTTCTATTCCGCTATTTAATCAAAAACCTTTGGGGATCAGTTAAATTGGGGGATAGTCTGTGTTGGTACGTGTGAGAGAGATCCACCTTTCCAAGTTGTTGGGGTTCATCTCATACTTCTGAAGGTTTGAGGGTGCTGCCTGTTCCATACTCCCCCTACTCCTAGCCTTTTAGGGGTACAAACAATAGTAATTGGGGCCTAGTGTGGTTGTGTACGTGTGATATACATACACTTTTTTGGGATCATATTTTCTATTCCGCTATTTAATCAAAAACCTTTGGGGATCAGTTAAATTGGGGGATAGTCTGTGTTGGTACGTGTGAGAGAGATCCACCTTTCCAAGTTGTTGGGGTTCATCTCATACTTCTGAAGGTTTGAGGGTGCTGCCTGTTCCATACTCCCCCTACTCCTAGCCTTTTAGGGGTACAAACAATAGTAATTGGGGCCTAGTGTGGTTGTGTACGTGTGATATACATACACTTTTTTGGGATCATATTTTCTATTCCGCTATTTAATCAAAAACCTTTGGGGATCAGTTAAATTGGGGGATAGTCTGTGTTGGTACGTGTGAGAGAGATCCACCTTTCCAAGTTGTTGGGGTTCATCTCATACTTCTGAAGGTTTGAGGGTGCTGCCTGTTCCATACTCCCCCTACTCCTAGCCTTTTAGGGGTACAAACAATAGTAATTGGGGCCTAGTGTGGTTGTGTACGTGTGATATACATACACTTTTTTGGGATCATATTTTCTATTCCGCTATTTAATCAAAAACCTTTGGGGATCAGTTAAATTGGGGGATAGTCTGTGTTGGTACGTGTGAGAGAGATCCACCTTTCCAAGTTGTTGGGGTTCATCTCATACTTCTGAAGGTTTGAGGGTGCTGCCTGTTCCATACTCCCCCTACTCCTAGCCTTTTAGGGGTACAAACAATAGTAATTGGGGCCTAGTGTGGTTGTGTACGTGTGATATACATACACTTTTTTGGGATCATATTTTCTATTCCGCTATTTAATCAAAAACCTTTGGGGATCAGTTAAATTGGGGGATAGTCTGTGTTGGTACGTGTGAGAGAGATCCACCTTTCCAAGTTGTTGGGGTTCATCTCATACTTCTGAAGGTTTGAGGGTGCTGCCTGTTCCATACTCCCCCTACTCCTAGCCTTTTAGGGGTACAAACAATAGTAATTGGGGCCTAGTGTGGTTGTGTACGTGTGATATACATACACTTTTTTGGGATCATATTTTCTATTCCGCTATTTAATCAAAAACCTTTGGGGATCAGTTAAATTGGGGGATAGTCTGTGTTGGTACGTCTGAGAGAGATCCACCTTTCCAAGTTGTTGGGGTTCATCTCATACTTCTGAAGGTTTGAGGGTGCTGCCTGTTCCATACTCCCCCTACTCCTAGCCTTTTAGGGGTACAAACAATAGTAATTGGGGCCTAGTGTGGTTGTGTACGTGTGATATACATACACTTTTTTGGGATCATATTTTCTATTCCGCTATTTAATCAAAAACCTTTGGGGATCAGTTAAATTGGGGGATAGTCTGTGTTGGTACGTGTGAGAGAGATCCACCTTTCCAAGTTGTTGGGGTTCATCTCATACTTCTGAAGGTTTGAGGGTGCTGCCTGTTCCATACTCCCCCTACTCCTAGCCTTTTAGGGGTACAAACAATAGTAATTGGGGCCTAGTGTGGTTGTGTACGTGTGATATACATACACTTTTTTGGGATCATATTTTCTATTCCGCTATTTAATCAAAAACCTTTGGGGATCAGTTAAATTGGGGGATAGTCTGTGTTGGTACGTGTGAGAGAGATCCACCTTTCCAAGTTGTTGGGGTTCATCTCATACTTCTGAAGGTTTGAGGGTGCTGCCTGTTCCATACTCCCCCTACTCCTAGCCTTTTAGGGGTACAAACAATAGTAATTGGGGCCTAGTGTGGTTGTGTACGTGTGATATACATACACTTTTTTGGGATCATATTTTCTATTCCGCTATTTAATCAAAAACCTTTGGGGATCAGTTAAATTGGGGGATAGTCTGTGTTGGTACGTGTGAGAGAGATCCACCTTTCCAAGTTGTTGGGGTTCATCTCATACTTCTGAAGGTTTGAGGGTGCTGCCTGTTCCATACTCCCCCTACTCCTAGCCTTTTAGGGGTACAAACAATAGTAATTGGGGCCTAGTGTGGTTGTGTACGTGTGATATACATACACTTTTTTTGGATCATATTTTCTATTCCGCTATTTAATCAAAAACCTTTGGGGATCAGTTAAATTGGGGGATAGTCTGTGTCGGTACGTGTTAGAGAGATCCACCTTTCCAAGTTGTTGGGGTTCATCTCATACTTCTGAAGGTTTGAGGGTGCTGCCTGTTCCATACTCCCCCTACTCCTCATCTAGCCTTTTAGGGGTACAAACAATAGTAATTGGGGCCCAGTGTGGTTGTGTACGTGTGATATACATACACTTTTTTTGGATCATATTTTCTATTCCGCTATTTAATTTAACTGGGCCTCCATGCGAGACCTGTGTGCCTTGTTGCGCTGTTTTGAGTACTCCACCAACATGGCCAGTGGCAATGACGCCGTTCTCAGCTTAACTATCCCACTTCTATGCCTCCTTGAAAAAACAATTCGGGCGATGATGGAAGAGGATGTGGCACAGGATGAGGAGGAGGAGGAGGATGAAGAGGTAACATTTCCAAGGCTTTCAGGGCAGTCATTCGCAATGGGCTCCGAGGGTGGGTTCCTGCACACGCAAACGCCAGGGACGCAATTGTCCAGCAGGGGCACAGTTCTGGAGGATGAGGAGGATGAGGAGGAGGAGGAGCTGGAGGAGGAGATGGAACCATGTTCACAGCAGGGTGGCACCCAGGCCAGCTCATGGCCATCACTGGTGCGTGGCTGGGGGGATACAGAGGACACGGACGATACACCTCCCACAGAGGACAGCCTTTCGTTGCCTCTGGGCAGCCTGGCACACATGAGCGATTACATGCTGCAGTGTCTCCACAACGACCGCCGAGTTGCTCACATTCTAACTTGTGCTGATTACTGGGTGGCCACGCTGCTGGATCCCCGTTACAAGGACAACGTACCGTCCTTAATTCACTCACTGGAGCGCGATCGCAAGATGCGCGAGTACAAGCGCACGCTGGTAGACGCCATGCTGCTGGCATTCCCATCTGACAGCGGGGCCACAGTGGAAGCACAAGGCAGAGGAGGAGGAGGAGGAGGTCGCCAACGCAACCAGGGCACCGCCAGCACCTCAGAAGGCAGGGTTAGCATGGCCTGAAATGTGGAAAAGCTTTGTCAGCACGCCACAACAAACAGCAGCACCAGCAGCTCAGATGGAACGTCTTAGCAGGAGGCAGCATTTTACCAACATGGTGGAGCAGTATGTGTGCACACGCCTACATGTAGTGAATGACGGGTCTGCCCCCTTCAACTTCTGGGTCTCCAAATTGGGCACATGGCTTGAGCTTGCCCTTTACGCCTTGGAGGTGCTGGCGTGCCCTGCAGCCAGTGTATTATCTGAACGGGTATTTAGCACGGCTGGGGGCGTTATAACAGACAAGCGCAGCCGCCTGTCCAGAGACAATGTGGACAAGCTCACGTTCATTAAAATGAACCAGGCATGGATCCCACGGGACTTTTCCGTACCTTATGCAGAATAGCAATGGATACCGACCTTACCCACCCATTGTTCCATTTTTGCTCTTTCTCACTCTTTTGGGGTGTACCCTCATTTAAAATTTTTGAAAAGAAGCAGTGTTGGCTACCTCGTCCTCCTCCTCAGGGCCAGATTAATGTAGGGGCTATTGGAGCTGCAGCTCCAGGCCCCTACCTTTTATATAGGCCCCGGGTTGGCCATATTCACTGTTACCGCTCTTCTGTCACTTGTAAACACAGAAGTCTGGCTTCTATGCTCGCTTCCCCAGGCAGCACCCTCAGAACCTCCCCACACAGCGTGAAGGCCGGACAAGGAGGGACAGTTGGCGATGCATGGATGTGTTTATGGGCTTCAGAGACAGCATCCCATGTTGAATTAGGCATGCATGGCTGCACCCTTCCTCCTCTGGGTGCATGGCAAGGCACGGCCCTTAAGGCCCTTCAAAATCCTCAGCACCAAGCCCATGATGCTGTTAATCCGGCCCTGGTCCTCCTCCACCGCCGCTTCCACCTACACCGCCCATAGGTGTGCGCAGCCTATTGCATTAAGGTGTGCACCCCAAAGTTGAAATACACATGCATGTGTTTGCCAGCAGGGAGAGTAATGTATCGGGGCCATGTACCTGTAGGCAAGGAGAAATAGAGCAGAGCAGGTCCCAGGGAGATCTTTCCCATCTCCTCACTGGCAATGCTATGTGCCCTAGGTGATTAGGGTGTGCCCAGGCACACCCAGCACACCCTGTGCGCACGCCTATGTCACCGCCACATCCACCACCACCTCAACCTCCCTCCTACTCCATATGGGCCTCGTCCTTCAGAGATGAAGAAGAACATTGTTTTATTTTTCTGTTTTTTTTTTGTTGTTTTAAGTTATTTCCCTATCCACATTTGTTTGCAGAGCACTTGCCATGCTCTTAATTACGTTTTGCTGCCATTTGCAGCACTCTAGCCCTTTCCTTTGGTGTTTTAGAGCCATTTTAGTGCCTTAAAGTTCGGGTCCCCATTGACTTCAATGGGGTTCGGTGTCCGGGAAAAGTTCGGTAAAAGTCCGGGACACGGACCCGGACTTTTTTTTAAAGTTCGGCCGAACCCGTCGAACACGGACATCTAGGTGTTCGCTCAACCCTAGTTGTGATACAAACATAAGAACGAATTACAGCAGGTACAGTGAAATAACAAAAATTGACAACAGTACCAGAGATAACGCTCCACAAAATTCAGGGCGGCAGGACGGAGAGTGAAAACGATCATTTGAAAAGAGGTGGAAGCAATGCCAAAAGGGAAGAGTATATTGACAAACATACCAAGTAAAGCAAATGGATTTTTTTTATTTTGATAGAGTGGGGAGAGATTAGAACACCTGTCTTTTTTGCTCTCTGCACCCCCCAAAGTTTCACCTTCTTTGTCCTGTTTACCATTATCACCGAAAGGGAACGTAAAAGAAAATCCCAAATTTTGGGTTGTCCCCAGAAAAGTAACAGAGGGTAAATCTTCCAATGGGAACACTAGTTCTGGTGACCTGGGGGTCCCCAAGGTATTCCCTTAATTTGCATGGCACAGAGGCGAAAAAAAATCTGAGAGGTGTTATTTTTTTTTTCTTGAAAATATTTGATTTTTCAATATAAATTTATAAATCTTTAGAGAGATAAAAAAAATGACATCCAATATGCAGACAGCCCATCCCTTTTTCCCACCCCTTCTCCCATATAAGTCATATTCCTCTTTCCATTTATTGTGCAACTTCCTTTCTTATCCACCTCACGATCTCTGTCTCTGCCCTAGTTAATCCATATTGCTGCATATTTTCTAGATCTTTTAAATTCTGTCCATTTTTCCCATTTGAGAAATTTTCTGTCTGGCCCTCTTCTCTGCTACTTCAATATTCCATATTATATATGTATTCAATTATTTTAAACCAATCTCTAATTGTAGGACTTTCAGGGTCTAACCATTTTTTTGAGATTGCCCCCTTTGCTGCATTTATTAAATTTGGTACTATTGTACTTTTATGTTGTTTTTTTGATTTATTGATTTTATGAAATAGGCATATCCATGGATCGTCAATTATGTCTATCCGTGTAATTTCCCCAATATATTGTTGTACCCTCTACCAATATTCTTTGTTTTTGGGGCACTCCCACCATATGTGGGTCATCGTCCCCTTTCAGATTACATCCCCTTCAACATAGTGGGGATTTTTCTGGCTGGCATTTTTGTTCTTTTACCGGTGTTATGTACCATTTGCAAGACATTTATAGTTCATTTCAATGGTGTTTATATCTGTCGCAAAGTCGTGTACAGCTCTCAGTACTTGAGTCACTTGTTGTTCTTTTAGACGTGTTCCTATCTCTTTTTCACATGTTTCTATGAATGGAGGCACTCTCAGCCCTGCCATCTCAGTCAGCATTTTATAATTTGGAGATACGCAATGTTTCACTTTTACTTGTGATATACATCATTTTTCCAATAAATGTATTTCCTTCTCAGGTCTAGTAGGTTGCGGTGAAGATTTCACAAAGTGTTTTAGCTGAGAGCACCTCCATTCATTTAGTAACATAATTTCCCGTTTAAACCTTAGATTGTGGTATGTGCTTATCTTTCCTGTATAATGTCCTTTTACAGTGTTTATCCATTTACAAAAATGTGCCTCATTCCCTGGCAGAAAAATAATTGTGCCCTCTAGTGACATCAGTGGGGAATTATATTCCCATTTAGCTTGTGTATTATATCCAATACCTTGTATACTTTTTTAGTTATTTCATGTGTATTTTCATAAATGTTTCTATATCTCTACATAAAATGTTTTTTTTTTTAAATGTTAATTACTTAATATGGTTTCTAGCATTACCTATCTTTTATCCGTATTTATTTTGGTCCATTCTACCAATCGCGAAAGTATGACTGCAGTGTAACAACATCTTTCTGTTCAAAAGGTTTTTATTAAGGCAGAAGGAATGTAGTACAAAACAATACCAATAGGTAACAGTGGTGCATAGCAGATGAATACACGTCAAAATGACATCATGAACAGCAAGTAGTAGCATAACAATCAGGTTAAGGAATAGGAAAGGGGCAAGCTGGGCGCCCGGAATACAGGTACAAGGGATAAACACAGTGCACAGGGGCGGCTGGGGGTAGGGCAAAAAGGGAGGCCGTAGTGCAGCAAAAGTTTGTGGTCCAGCCACAATAGGGAAACAAATTAGGTAGCGGCCAACTCGAGGCAACAAGGGGGGGGGAGAAAAAGAAGGGAGTAAGAGGGGCAAGAAGGACGGGGGGGAGAGGAAGGGCAAAACAGTGGGGGGGTTATGCGGGAGAGGAAGGGTGCCCGGAGGGAGTCCCGAGCCACTGATGTGGTTCAGATCGACAAAGCCATCAGGGAGTCGGTAACCACAGGTCAAGCTAGTACAAGAGATTCATCAAAGCCTATCGGAAGACAGTTGTCAATCCATGGTTTCCAGAGCTTTTCGTAAGGTATAAGTTTATCCAGCAGGATAGCTTCAGTTTTAGCATGGATCATAGCTTAAATGACTCTATTTTTCATGGTCAGGAAACAAAGGGAGGCAGTTTTCCAGGCCTTCGCTATGGTCTGTTTGGCAGCTGTGGTGACATACAGGAAAAGTTTAAATTGGCGATGTGTGAGGTCAGGTGGCTTGCGGTTCAGGAGCGCAGAAGCAGGATCGGGGGTAAGGGGTGTGTGGAAGATTGTAGATAAAACACTTCGAACCAAAAGGTACGGACCGTGGGGCATTCCCACCAAATGTGTGCATGGGTACCTAGAGACTCGCAACCACGAAAGCAACGAGGTGAGTATTGTGGCACATACTTGGAGACTCTGGCTGGGACCAAGTACCATCTGGTAAGGACTTTGTAATTTGTCTCCAAGGCTACAATATTTGGGGAAGCCGATTTAGTGGCTTGCCAAATTTGGATCCAGTCAGAGTCTTCCAAGGAGAGGTGTAGGTCCCTTTCCCATTTGGAAGCATATGCCGGGGGGGTAGTCTCTTGAACCGACAGGAGTTGGGCATAGAGATCAGAAATGAGCCCCCGCCTATGCGGGTCTGTTTTGCAAGCCCGTTCAAAGGTGGAGAACGCATGGGAGCTATCGCGCGCTGGTGCGTTCTGGCTAAAGAAGTGTTTCAGTTGCAAGTAGCGAAACAATTCGCCAGGAGGGAGGTTGTGGGCCTCACGCAGGGCTGGGAAGGTTTGAAAAGCCCGGGGAGTGAAGAACTGGTAAGCACGTATCAAGCCAACCCTAGTCCACTCGGAGAAAGAAGTCCGGGAGGACCAGGCTGGGTAGAACGAGGGGTTGCGGAGAAAAGAAAGTAGGGGATTATGGGGGGACTGAAGGTGAAAACGAAGTTTAAGTCTATCCCAAAGGGTTAGGCTGTGCTTAGTGATAGGATTGGTAACACATCTCCGTTGTGAGGGTGGGAGCCAGAGGAGGTTAGCCACAGAGAGAGGATCACAGTCCATTGCTTCTATGGAGACCCACAATGGGACTTCCTTTGTTGCATGATACTTAGGGAGCTGAGCCAACTGTGCAGCATAGTAGTATTTGGAGAACTGTGGCACCCCAAGCCCGCCTCCGATACGTGGTCGATACAGCGTCGGTCGGAGTAAGCGGGGTTTGGCGTTACCCCAAATGTATTCCAAATCCCGTTTCTGTAAAATGCGTAAGAAGTAAGCTGGTACCCCAATCGGGAGAACCCGAAACAGGTACAAGATCTTGGGTAAGATCGACATTTTGAGGACTGTAATTCTCCCCATCCAGGAAAGAGGTAGGGAGGACCATTTGTTCATAAGCGATGTAAGCGTTGATAGCATGGGAGGGTAATTAGCAGAAAAGAGCTCAACAGGGTCAGCTGTGAACTTGACGCCCAAGTAGGGGATGTAGGAGTTGGCCCAAGGGAACAGGAGGGAAGACTTGAGGTGGTTAAGGTCTCCAGCTGAGAGGGATACATTGAGGGCTAGAGATTTCCGTGGGTTGACAACAAGGCCCGAAAGTGATCCAAATTTAGTTAGGGTATCAAGGAGATTAGGGGCAGACGTGAGAGGGGCAGTAAGAAAAAGCAGGACATCGTCCGCAAAAAGGCAGAGTTTATGGTGGTGACCCCCCAGTTCAATTCCACGAATATTCGGATTGGATCGTATGAGGATCGCAAGGGGCTCAATGGCCAAGGCAAATAGCAGGGGGGAAAGGGGACAACCCTGTCTCGTGCCGCGCTCAATGGGGAAAGGGTCCGACCTATAGCCTGAATAATAGACGTACGCTCTAGGGTTCTTGTAGAGGGCATTCACCCATTGCAGGAAGTGGGAGCCAAAACCCCAGCGATCAAGGATGGAGGTGAGGTATGGCCAAGACAGAGAATCGAATGCCTTGCTAATGTCTAGGGAGAGAAAGCAAGAGGGAATTCGGCGTTTCCTGGCAATGTGTGCCAGCAGGGTGGCCCGACGAATATTATCGCCAGCCTGGCGGGATGGGATGAAACCCGTCTGGTCAGCATGGACCAAAGTGCCTATGACCACATTGAGGCGAGAGGACAGGACCTTGGCAAGCAGTTTGATGTCAATGTTGAGTATAGAGATGGGTCTATAATTGGACCAGGAGGTATCATCCGAATTGGGTTTAGGAATCATGGAAATAGCAGCCATGAGCGAATCCATGTGAAAGGAGTGACCGTCCAGCAGGGAGTTAAGTGCCCCTACCAACGGGGGGATAAGAACAGAGGCAAAGCGTTTATAGTATGTAGCAGAAAAGCCGTCAGGGCCCGGACGCCTACGTGGTTTCAAAGTCTTAATTGCCTGTAAGAGTTCCTCAGCAGTTATGGGTTTATCAAGATTCTCCCTGTGGGAAGCGGACAGTGCAGGGAGATGGACAGAAGACAGGAGGGCATCTAAGCGAGTGCGGTCAAATGTGGAGGGGTCCTTATAGAGCGTGGAGAGTTTATCACGGAAGGTGCGGAGAATTTTAAGGGGATTACAGGTGTATGTGTCCTTAGCCTGCTTAAGGCGTATAGGTTTGGGAGTATAATCGGCTTTGCGAAGCGTCAAGACAAGAAAGGTGTCAGGTTTATTAGCTTTCATATATAGTGTGTTTCGACTTTCGGAGTATTTGTTCCGCCGATTCTGAAAGGAGAAGATCAAGCTCAAGTCAAGCTTTATCGAGGGCTTGTTTCTTGGAGGGCGAGGGGGTGGCTTGGAAGTCTGCGGAGGCCTTATAGAAGGCAGCTTCTAAGTTTTGTAGTAAGAGGCGACATTCCTTATGGAGGTGAGAGGTTCGGCTAATGCAAACCCCCCGTATAACTGGTTTGTGGGCTTCCCACAACAGGAGTGGGGGCGTGTCCGGATGAGTGTTGGTGGACAGATAGTCAGAAATTGCGTGCTCCAATTCAAGACGGTGGGTCGGGTTAGCCAGCATACCGTCATTGATCTGCCAAGAGCGAAGGTTGGGTTTAGGTACCAAGGAAGAGAAGGAGGAGATGACCGCATCGTGATCAGACCAGGCACAGGGGATGATAGTGGAGGTGGAAAGGAGAGGAGATGTGCCCATGTGGATCAAGATGTGGTCAATTCGCGAAAACAGCTTATGTGGATGGGATTAGTGCGTGTACTGTCGTCGGCGTGGGTTGTGTTCACGCCACGTATCCACTAAGGAATGTTGAGTTAGGAGTTGTTGGAAAGAGAGGCGCTGAGCGGATAGTGGAGCGGGAGATTTGTCCTGCAGAGGATAGAGTACTTGATTGGAGTTGCCACAAAGCAAGAGGGTACCCCGTTTGTGGGTATCCGTGACAGACAATAGGTGGGAAAGGAAGGCCTGGGGTTTCTTATTAGGAGCATAGTATGAAACTATAGTGACATCCGAGTCAAGGAGCCGTCCTAGCAGTATGAGGTAGCGACCCTCAGGGTCTTTTATTTCCTTCTGTAGAGTAAATGGGGTAGTTCTGTGAAATGCTATCAGCACACCCCGTTGCTTCGTGGGAGCAGAGGCAGTGTAGACCTGTGGGTATTGGTGACCAAAGTGTTTGGGAGTCGAATGAGTGGAAAAGTGCGTTTCCTGAAGGCAAGCCACATGAACCGATAGCGAAGAGAACGATCGGAATGCCTTCACACGTTTGGAGGGGGAATTTAGGCCTTGTACATTTAGAGTAAGAATGTTTAAGGTGAACATAATGGAGCGCAAATGTAGCGTGGCAGGGGTAGGAGGCAGGAACGGCGGGCGGGGGACTCTCTCTGGGTGGGGACGGAAGACAGGAGGAGCAGGAGCAAGAGGGCGGGAAAGGGGGGAGGAAGGGAAATGGGGGAGAGAAAAAACTCAAGAATGGAAGGGGAGGGAAGGAAAAAAGAGAAAAGAGGATCCTCTGGAAGGAAGTAAACTTCCCGCCAGGAGGAGTCAACCTGTCCAAGAGATACCAGTCCAAAAAGGTCTGGTACTGAAGGACTACAAGTGGGGTGCAGTGAGCAGTCTCTGGGGTAGGGACAGCCTAGTAGCAAGCATAACGCAAGTGGAGGTAACGAGTCAATAACATATCAGAGCACAAACAGTAAAACAAATCAGGGCAATACGATAAACCCAACAATGAGAGAAAAATAATAGTAAAAAAAAAAAAAAAAATTTTGAAAATTGAAGAAAAAGTCCAACGTAGGGAAACTCTGCCACCAGTCTCACCTACAGAAGTGGTACGTCCTGGAAGGTACCAAAAAAAAAAAAAAACGCATATGTAAATATATGAAAACATTATAGTTACGGTTCCAGGAGGATACCAAAAATGGTGGCATCAAAGAAAGGGATCAGCAGGGCAGCTAGACAACCGTCCTAGTAACAAAGAGCAGGTGAACACCGCGGGGTGTCCTCAGTCCATGGTGTCCTCAGGAGCCGGGGCTGGAGCTGGTGATGAATAGCGACCTCTCTTGTGGATCCCGTGCTGGGAGATATGATCCTGGTGAGCTTGGGTCTTCTGTGGAGAGGATGATGCAGCACGGCGCTTGGAGCCTTCAGGAGAATGATCTGGGGGTGTCAGGTGGAGTTCACGAATAGTACCATGGAGATCCTCAGGAGATTTACATTGGTAAGAGGAGCCTTTGTAGGAGAAGCGGACAGCAAAGGGGAAGATCCATCTGTAGGTAATCTTGTGGTGTTGAAGAACAAGGAGATGCGGCTTCATAGCCTTACGTTTAGCCAGGGTAGCTTGGGATAAATCCTGGAAGAGTTGGTAACGGTGACCCTGGAAAATTAGGGAATCCCTATTACGGGCAGCTACCATGAGTTGTTCTTTAGTGCGAAAAAAGTGAAGTTTCACTATGATGTCCCTAGGGGGACCGTCATCTGAGCGCGGGGCCAGTGATCTATGGATCCTGTCCATTTCCAAACGCTCTATAGGAATTGATGGGGATAGTTCCTGAAATAAGGCAGTGATGGTGGATTGAAGGTCCTCCACAGACTCTGGGATACCTCTGATCCTGACATTGGATCTTCTGGCCCTGTTTTCAAAGTCCTCCAAGCGGGAGTGTAGGGATGAATTTTCCTCTCGAAGGGCTTCCAAGTCCTCAGAATGATTGCCTGCTGTGATTTCTAGTTCCTCAGTGCGTTGCTCTAAGAGAGTAGTGCGGTGGCCCACCTCCCTGATTTCCCTGGTGAGCTTGTCAGTAATGGCATCTGAGGTGTTTTTGAGGGCTCTAGTGAGCATCCGTTCAAATTGCTGGAGCAGGTCTGGCTGCAGCGTGTCTCCCCTAAAAGTTAGGGGTGTGAGGCCAAAATCATAGTCTGTCTCACCGTCTGGGTGCAGCGCCACAGGCTTGGTGTGAGGAGTTGCGTGAGGCGAGCGGGTAGATGGCCCCGCCGCCATCTTAGGAGCGGTTTTGAGGAGAGCGTCCCTGATGGATTTATTTTTAAATTTGTTCTTCGGTCCGCCGTAGACCATCGTGGGTTGACCCCAGAGGTCCCTGGCAGCCGGTGGGTCTGTATGTGGTTAGGTTAGCAGCGGGATGACTCGTTGTGGAGAGGCTGTAATGCCCCCAGAGATGCAGAGCACTAGGCGGACATGTCCTGCTCAGAGGGGCCAACGGTCATTCGGACCTTTCCAGGGTGAAGGTGAGGCCTGGGGTCCGGAGTCCTGGCCGGGGGATGGAGACCCAGGGGTGCCCAGCAAGCGTGAGGGGGCCGGGAAGATGGCGGCCGGGTGCTGACTAACTGGCTGTGGAGATGGTCCCAGAGGCGCTGCGGGGCAGATTAGGGCAGAGGGGGGTAGGTCCGTAGGGCAGGATGGTGAGTGGGTACTTCAACAGTGCCTACCTCCCCCCTGAAGCGCCGGATGGCGGGCCGCGACGGCTGCGCAGGCCTCGGGGTCCGGTCCATAGGAAAGTCCCCGGCTTCAAGGCCTAGTAGGCCGCGAGCGGTAATCCTGGTCCGATTCGAAAAATTTTTGGTCCGGCAGGTCCCCCAGGGTCCAGGGAGTCGTGATGGGGTGCAGATGAGCCGGTGGGCTGAGCAGGGAGGGAGGATTGCAATCAATTGTACTTGAGGCGGCGGAGCTCCTCACAAAGACGTCCGCCTCGGTCTGCTTCCGGTCACGCCCCCCGTAACAACATCTTTTGATGTCTGGTGCTGCTAATCCACCCTGTGATTTGTCTTTACTAAGTACTGTGTGTGTACTGTACTCTTGTCTTCTTCCCTTGCCATTTGAACTTTAAAATCATTGCTTTTACATTTTTAAATTATGCCTGTGGAATGGTTATTGGTTACATTTGAAGTTTACAGAGTACTTGTTTGCAGGTCCCTACTGCTGAGCTCACCCGAGTACCACCGGGCTCTAATGGGCTCCACCAAGCTTCCTTCCAGCTCCCCCCTGGCCACTGAGCATCGCTCTGCCGTGATCCCTGAGAATCCTCCGAGTGCTCCCGGCTACTGCCGTGTTCCAACGAGCTCATGAGCCGGGGTCTGCCCACACTCTGGAGCTTCACCTTCCGTCTGATCTTTGCCCCACTCCTCACTCCATTTACTCAATCTGGTATGCGGCTCCAGCACTGGTCCGCTTTCTGTTTCCTTTTTGCTCTCAACTCCCGAACCTCTCGTGCAGATCCCAGAGGACTTTAAAAGGACCAGCCACTCTCTGCCTCTACCGGCCACCCGGATGGCAGACTTTACACGTTGATTGAACATCAGGAACCGAGAAATAGAGCGTTTACTTCATGGTCAGGATGGATTATTCCCCAGAGCTCCTAACACAAGCTCTATGCCTGTGCCATGTTCAGGCTCCTCCGCCTAACTGACAGGTGTTATAACTAGTGTTGAGCGAACACGGACTGTATTATTCGTGTTCGTACCGAATAATTGGATTTTTTTTACCCGAACACGGACACGGACACTTTACTGTATGTTCGGGTAAAAATCCGTGTTCGGTCGTTTTATTTCCGGGTTTTGCATGCTTTGGCGCTCTTTTCATGGCGGGCTTTCAACAGCCAATCAACAATCGTTTAACTGGTGTGCCTTAAGCCATCCCAGCCATGCCTGCAAATGTCTTAGTAGCTGTGATTGGCCGTCTGAAGCATGTGACCAAGTCTTTATAAGTTCGAGGCAGCCGCCGCAGCAGCGTCATTCTGCTGCTTAGCTAAGGGACAGAGCACACATCAATGTGCTGGCTGCTGATTAGGGAAAGATAGGCAGGAAAAAACCATTTGTGTCCGGATAGAATTGAGGGACAGGTCGGAGTGTTTAGGCAGGGCGAGTTGTAGGCATTTTAGGGATTGAGTCTGCTGAATTATAGGGTCAGTGTCTTCTACAAACTACAATCGATATTGCTGTGTGGGGGGTGGGGTGAATCTGCACTCAATCCTGATCTACGATCTCTTCTCAATCCTGTTAGGGACAGAGTCTGCTGAATTTTAGGGAAACTGTGTTCTACAAACTACAATCGATATTGCTGTGTGGTGTGGGATTGGAGATAGGCAGGTGTCAGTGATCCACATCCATTTTTCTGTGTGTGAGCTGCAGTGAACACAATCTTTTTGGGCTGCAGTGAACACAATCTTTTTGGGCTGCAGTGAACACAATCTTTTTGGGCTGCAGTGAACACAATCTTTTTGGGCTGCAGTGAACACAATCTTTTTGGGGTGCAGTGAACAAAATCTTTTTGGGGTGCAGTGAACACAATCCTTTTTGGTGTGCAGTGAACACAATCTTTGTGGGGTGCAGTGAACAAAATCCTTTGTGGGGTGCAGTGAACACAATCTTTTTGGGGTGCAGTGAACAAAATCCTTTTTGGGGTGCAGTGAACAACATCCTTTTTGGGGTGCAGTGAACACAATCTTTTTGGGGTGCAGTGAACAAAATCCTTTGTGGGGTGCAGTGAACACAATCTTTTTGGGGTGCAGTGAACACAATCTTTTTGGGGTGGAGTGAACAACATCCTTTTTGGGGTGCAGTGAACAAAATCCTTTTTGGGGTGCAGTGAACAAAATCATTTTTGGGGTGCAGTGAACACAATCTTTTTGGGGTGCAGTGAACACAATCTTTGTGGGGTGCAGTGAACACAATCTTTTTGGGGTGGAGTGAACAACATCCTTTTTGGGGTGCAGTGAACAACATCCTTTTTGGGGTGCAGTGAACACAATCTTTTTGGGGTGCAGTGAACACAATCTTTGTGGGGTACAGTGAACAGAATCTTTGTGGGGTGCAGTGAACACAATCTTTGGGGGGTACAGTGAACACAATCTTTTTGGGGTGCAGTGAACACAATCTTTGTGGGGTGCAGTGAACACAATCTTTTTGGGGTGGAGTGAACAAAATCATTTTTGGGGTGCAGTGAACAACATCCTTTTTGGGGTGCAGTGATCAAAATCCTTTTTGGGGTGCAGTGAACACAATCTTTTTGGGGTGCAGTGAACAAAATCCTTTGTGGGGTGCAGTGAACAGAATCTTTGTGGGGTGCAGTGAACACAATCTTTGGGGGGGTACAGTGAACACAATCTTTTTGGGGTGCAGTGAACACAATCTTTGTGGGGTACAGTGAACAGAATCTTTGTGGGGTGCAGTGAACACAATCTTTGGGGGGTACAGTGAACACAATCTTTTTGGGGTGCAGTGAACACAATCTTTGGGGGGTACAGTGAACACAATCTTTTTGGGGTGCAGTGAACACAATCTTTGTGGGGTGCAGTGAACACAATCTTTGGGGGGGTACAGTGAACACAATCTTTTTGGGGTGCAGTGAACAACATCCTTTTAGGGTGCAGTGAACACAATCTTTGTGGGGTGCAGTGAACAACATCCTTTTAGGGTGCAGTGAACACAATCTTTGTGGGGTACAGTGAACAGAATCTTTGTGGGGTGCAGTGAACACAATCTTTGGGGGGTACAGTGAACACAATCTTTGTGAGGTGCAGTGAACACAATCTTTGTGGGGTGCAGTGAACACAATCATTGTGGGGTGCAGTGAACTCAATCTTTGTGGGGTACAGTGAACACAATCTCATACTTCTGAAGATTTGAGGGTGCTGCCTGTTCCATACTCCCCCTACTCCTCATCTAGCCTTTTAGGGGTACAAACAATAGTAATTGGGGCCTAGTGTGGTTGTGTACGTGTGATATACATACACTTTTTTTGGATCATATTTTCTATTCCACTATTTAATCAAAAACCTTTGGGGATCAGTTAAATTGGGGGATAGTCTGTGTTGGTACGTGTGAGAGAGATCCACCTTTCCAAGTTGTTGGGGTTCATCTCATACTTCTGAAGGTTTGAGGGTGCTGCCTGTTCCATACCCCCCCTACTCCTCATCTAGCCTTTTAGGGGTACAAACAATAGTAATTGGGGCCTAGTGTGGTTGTGTACGTGTGATATACATACACTTTTTTTGGATCATATTTTCTATTCCGCTATTTAATCAAAAACCTTTGGGGATCAGTTAAATTGGGGGATAGTCTGTGTTGGTACGTGTGAGAGAGATCCACCTTTCCAAGTTGTTGGGGTTCATCTCATACTTCTGAAGGTTTGAGGGTGCTGCCTGTTCCATACTCCCCCTACTCCTCATCTAGCCTTTTAGGGGTACAAACAATAGTAATTGGGGCCCAGTGTGGTTGTGTACGTGTGATATACATACACTTTTTTTGGATCATATTTTCTATTCCGCTATTTAATCAAAAACCTTTGGGGATCAGTTAAATTGGGGGATAGTCTGTGTTGGTACGTGTGAGAGAGATCCACCTTTCCAAGTTGTTGGGGTTCATCTCATACTTCTGAAGGTTTGAGGGTGCTGCCTGTTCCATACCCCCCCTACTCCTCATCTAGCCTTTTAGGGGTACAAACAATAGTAATTGGGGCCTAGTGTGGTTGTGTACGTGTGATATACATACACTTTTTTTGGATCATATTTTCTATTCCGCTATTTAATCAAAAACCTTTGGGGATCAGTTAAATTGGGGGATAGTCTGTGTTGGTACGTGTGAGAGAGATCCACCTTTCCAAGTTGTTGGGGTTCATCTCATACTTCTGAAGGTTTGAGGGTGCTGCCTGTTCCATACTCCCCCTACTCCTCATCTAGCCTTTTAGGGGTACAAACAATAGTAATTGGGGCCCAGTGTGGTTGTGTACGTGTGATATACATACACTTTTTTTGGATCATATTTTCTATTCCGCTATTTAATCAAAAACCTTTGGGGATCAGTTAAATTGGGGGATAGTCTGTGTTGGTACGTGTGAGAGAGATCCACCTTTCCAAGTTGTTGGGGTTCATCTCATACTTCTGAAGGTTTGAGGGTGCTGCCTGTTCCATACCCCCCCTACTCCTCATCTAGCCTTTTAGGGGTACAAACAATAGTAATTGGGGCCTAGTGTGGTTGTGTACGTGTGATATACATACACTTTTTTTGGATCATATTTTCTATTCCGCTATTTAATCAAAAACCTTTGGGGATCAGTTAAATTGGGGGATAGTCTGTGTTGGTACGTGTGAGAGAGATCCACCTTTCCAAGTTGTTGGGGTTCATCTCATACTTCTGAAGGTTTGAGGGTGCTGCCTGTTCCATACTCCCCCTACTCCTCATCTAGCCTTTTAGGGGTACAAACAATAGTAATTGGGGCCCAGTGTGGTTGTGTACGTGTGATATACATACACTTTTTTTGGATCATATTTTCTATTCCGCTATTTAATCAAAAACCTTTGGGGATCAGTTAAATTGGGGGATAGTCTGTGTTGGTACGTGTGAGAGAGATCCACCTTTCCAAGTTGTTGGGGTTCATCTCATACTTCTGAAGGTTTGAGGGTGCTGCCTGTTCCATACTCCCCCTACTCCTAGCCTTTTAGGGGTACAAACAATAGTAATTGGGGCCTAGTGTGGTTGTGTACGTGTGATATACATACACTTTTTTTGGATCATATTTTCTATTCCGCTATTTAATCAAAAACTTTTGGGGATCAGTTAAATTGGGGGATAGTCTGTGTTGGTACGTGTGAGAGAGATCCACCTTTCCAAGTTGTTGGGGTTCATCTCATACTTCTGAAGGTTTGAGGGTGCTGCCTGTTCCATACTCCCCCTACTCCTCATCTAGCCTTTTAGGGGTACAAACAATAGTAATTGGGGCCCAGTGTGGTTGTGTACGTGTGATATACATACACTTTTTTTGGATCATATTTTCTATTCCGCTATTTAATCAAAAACCTTTGGGGATCAGTTAAATTGGGGGATAGTCTGTGTTGGTACGTGTGAGAGAGATCCACCTTTCCAAGTTGTTGGGGTTCATCTCATACTTCTGAAGGTTTGAGGGTGCTGCCTGTTCCATACTCCCCCTACTCCTAGCCTTTTAGGGGTACAAACAATAGTAATTGGGGCCTAGTGTGGTTGTGTACGTGTGATATACATACACTTTTTTTGGATCATATTTTCTATTCCGCTATTTAATCAAAAACCTTTGGGGATCAGTTAAATTGGGGGATAGTCTGTGTTGGTACGTGTGAGAGAGATCCACCTTTCCAAGTTGTTGGGGTTCATCTCATACTTCTGAAGGTTTGAGGGTGCTGCCTGTTCCATACCCCCCCTACTCCTCATCTAGCCTTTTAGGGGTACAAACAATAGTAATTGGGGCCTAGTGTGGTTGTGTACGTGTGATATACATACACTTTTTTTGGATCATATTTTCTATTCCGCTATTTAATCAAAAACCTTTGGGGATCAGTTAAATTGGGGGATAGTCTGTGTTGGTACGTGTGAGAGAGATCCACCTTTCCAAGTTGTTGGGGTTCATCTCATACTTCTGAAGGTTTGAGGGTGCTGCCTGTTCCATACTCCCCCTACTCCTCATCTAGCCTTTTAGGGGTACAAACAATAGTAATTGGGGCCCAGTGTGGTTGTGTACGTGTGATATACATACACTTTTTTTGGATCATATTTTCTATTCCGCTATTTAATCAAAAACCTTTGGGGATCAGTTAAATTGGGGGATAGTCTGTGTTGGTACGTGTGAGAGAGATCCACCTTTCCAAGTTGTTGGGGTTCATCTCATACTTCTGAAGGTTTGAGGGTGCTGCCTGTTCCATACCCCCCCTACTCCTCATCTAGCCTTTTAGGGGTACAAACAATAGTAATTGGGGCCTAGTGTGGTTGTGTACGTGTGATATACATACACTTTTTTTGGATCATATTTTCTATTCCGCTATTTAATCAAAAACCTTTGGGGATCAGTTAAATTGGGGGATAGTCTGTGTTGGTACGTGTGAGAGAGATCCACCTTTCCAAGTTGTTGGGGTTCATCTCATACTTCTGAAGGTTTGAGGGTGCTGCCTGTTCCATACTCCCCCTACTCCTCATCTAGCCTTTTAGGGGTACAAACAATAGTAATTGGGGCCCAGTGTGGTTGTGTACGTGTGATATACATACACTTTTTTTGGATCATATTTTCTATTCCGCTATTTAATCAAAAACCTTTGGGGATCAGTTAAATTGGGGGATAGTCTGTGTTGGTACGTGTGAGAGAGATCCACCTTTCCAAGTTGTTGGGGTTCATCTCATACTTCTGAAGGTTTGAGGGTGCTGCCTGTTCCATACTCCCCCTACTCCTAGCCTTTTAGGGGTACAAACAATAGTAATTGGGGCCTAGTGTGGTTGTGTACGTGTGATATACATACACTTTTTTTGGATCATATTTTCTATTCCGCTATTTAATCAAAAACTTTTGGGGATCAGTTAAATTGGGGGATAGTCTGTGTTGGTACGTGTGAGAGAGATCCACCTTTCCAAGTTGTTGGGGTTCATCTCATACTTCTGAAGGTTTGAGGGTGCTGCCTGTTCCATACTCCCCCTACTCCTCATCTAGCCTTTTAGGGGTACAAACAATAGTAATTGGGGCCCAGTGTGGTTGTGTACGTGTGATATACATACACTTTTTTTGGATCATATTTTCTATTCCGCTATTTAATCAAAAACCTTTGGGGATCAGTTAAATTGGGGGATAGTCTGTGTTGGTACGTGTGAGAGAGATCCACCTTTCCAAGTTGTTGGGGTTCATCTCATACTTCTGAAGGTTTGAGGGTGCTGCCTGTTCCATACTCCCCCTACTCCTAGCCTTTTAGGGGTACAAACAATAGTAATTGGGGCCTAGTGTGGTTGTGTACGTGTGATATACATACACTTTTTTTGGATCATATTTTCTATTCCGCTATTTAATCAAAAACCTTTGGGGATCAGTTAAATTGGGGGATAGTCTGTGTTGGTACGTGTGAGAGAGATCCACCTTTCCAAGTTGTTGGGGTTCATCTCATACTTCTGAAGGTTTGAGGGTGCTGCCTGTTCCATACCCCCCCTACTCCTCATCTAGCCTTTTAGGGGTACAAACAATAGTAATTGGGGCCTAGTGTGGTTGTGTACGTGTGATATACATACACTTTTTTTGGATCATATTTTCTATTCCGCTATTTAATCAAAAACCTTTGGGGATCAGTTAAATTGGGGGATAGTCTGTGTTGGTACGTGTGAGAGAGATCCACCTTTCCAAGTTGTTGGGGTTCATCTCATACTTCTGAAGGTTTGAGGGTGCTGCCTGTTCCATACCCCCCCTACTCCTCATCTAGCCTTTTAGGGGTACAAACAATAGTAATTGGGGCCTAGTGTGGTTGTGTACGTGTGATATACATACACTTTTTTTGGATCATATTTTCTATTCCGCTATTTAATCAAAAACCTTTGGGGATCAGTTAAATTGGGGGATAGTCTGTGTTGGTACGTGTGAGAGAGATCCACCTTTCCAAGTTGTTGGGGTTCATCTCATACTTCTGAAGGTTTGAGGGTGCTGCCTGTTCCATACTCCCCCTACTCCTCATCTAGCCTTTTAGGGGTACAAACAATAGTAATTGGGGCCCAGTGTGGTTGTGTACGTGTGATATACATACACTTTTTTTGGATCATATTTTCTATTCCGCTATTTAATCAAAAACCTTTGGGGATCAGTTAAATTGGGGGATAGTCTGTGTTGGTACGTGTGAGAGAGATCCACCTTTCCAAGTTGTTGGGGTTCATCTCATACTTCTGAAGGTTTGGGGGTGCTGCCTGTTCCATACTCCCCCTACTCCTAGCCTTTTAGGGGTACAAACAATAGTAATTGGGGCCTAGTGTGGTTGTGTACGTGTGATATACATACACTTTTTTTGGATCATATTTTCTATTCCGCTATTTAATCAAAAACCTTTGGGGATCAGTTAAATTGGGGGATAGTCTGTGTTGGTACGTGTGAGAGAGATCCACCTTTCCAAGTTGTTGGGGTTCATCTCATACTTCTGAAGGTTTGAGGGTGCTGCCTGTTCCATACACCCCCTACTCCTCATCTAGCCTTTTAGGGGTACAAACAATAGTAATTGGGGCCCAGTGTGGTTGTGTACGTGTGATATACATACACTTTTTTTGGATCATATTTTCTATTCCGCTATTTAATCAAAAACCTTTGGGGATCAGTTAAATTGGGGGATAGTCTGTGTTGGTACGTGTGAGAGAGATCCACCTTTCCAAGTTGTTGGGGTTCATCTCATACTTCTGAAGGTTTGAGGGTGCTGCCTGTTCCATACTCCCCCTACTCCTAGCCTTTTAGGGGTACAAACAATAGTAATTGGGGCCTAGTGTGGTTGTGTACGTGTGATATACATACACTTTTTTTGGATCATATTTTCTATTCCGCTATTTAATCAAAAACCTTTGGGGATCAGTTAAATTGGGGGATAGTCTGTGTTGGTACGTGTGAGAGAGATCCACCTTTCCAAGTTGTTGGGGTTCATCTCATACTTCTGAAGGTTTGAGGGTGCTGCCTGTTCCATACCCCCCCTACTCCTCATCTAGCCTTTTAGGGGTACAAACAATAGTAATTGGGGCCTAGTGTGGTTGTGTACGTGTGATATACATACACTTTTTTTGGATCATATTTTCTATTCCGCTATTTAATCAAAAACCTTTGGGGATCAGTTAAATTGGGGGATAGTCTGTGTTGGTACGTGTGAGAGAGATCCACCTTTCCAAGTTGTTGGGGTTCATCTCATACTTCTGAAGGTTTGAGGGTGCTGCCTGTTCCATACCCCCCCTACTCCTCATCTAGCCTTTTAGGGGTACAAACAATAGTAATTGGGGCCTAGTGTGGTTGTGTACGTGTGATATACATACACTTTTTTTGGATCATATTTTCTATTCCGCTATTTAATCAAAAACCTTTGGGGATCAGTTAAATTGGGGGATAGTCTGTGTTGGTACGTGTGAGAGAGATCCACCTTTCCAAGTTGTTGGGGTTCATCTCATACTTCTGAAGGTTTGAGGGTGCTGCCTGTTCCATACTCCCCCTACTCCTAGCCTTTTAGGGGTACAAACAATAGTAATTGGGGCCTAGTGTGGTTGTGTACGTGTGATATACATACACTTTTTTTGGATCATATTTTCTATTCCGCTATTTAATCAAAAACCTTTGGGGATCAGTTAAATTGGGGGATAGTCTGTGTTGGTACGTGTGAGAGAGATCCACCTTTCCAAGTTGTTGGGGTTCATCTCATACTTCTGAAGGTTTGAGGGTGCTGCCTGTTCCATACCCCCCCTACTCCTCATCTAGCCTTTTAGGGGTACAAACAATAGTAATTGGGGCCTAGTGTGGTTGTGTACGTGTGATATACATACACTTTTTTTGGATCATATTTTCTATTCCGCTATTTAATCAAAAACCTTTGGGGATCAGTTAAATTGGGGGATAGTCTGTGTTGGTACGTGTGAGAGAGATCCACCTTTCCAAGTTGTTGGGGTTCATCTCATACTTCTGAAGGTTTGAGGGTGCTGCCTGTTCCATACTCCCCCTACTCCTCATCTAGCCTTTTAGGGGTACAAACAATAGTAATTGGGGCCCAGTGTGGTTGTGTACGTGTGATATACATACACTTTTTTTGGATCATATTTTCTATTCCGCTATTTAATCAAAAACCTTTGGGGATCAGTTAAATTGGGGGATAGTCTGTGTTGGTACGTGTGAGAGAGATCCACCTTTCCAAGTTGTTGGGGTTCATCTCATACTTCTGAAGGTTTGAGGGTGCTGCCTGTTCCATACTCCCCCTACTCCTAGCCTTTTAGGGGTACAAACAATAGTAATTGGGGCCTAGTGTGGTTGTGTACGTGTGATATACATACACTTTTTTTGGATCATATTTTCTATTCCGCTATTTAATCAAAAACCTTTGGGGATCAGTTAAATTGGGGGATAGTCTGTGTTGGTACGTGTGAGAGAGATCCACCTTTCCAAGTTGTTGGGGTTCATCTCATACTTCTGAAGGTTTGAGGGTGCTGCCTGTTCCATACTCCCCCTACTCCTCATCTAGCCTTTTAGGGGTACAAACAATAGTTATTGGGGCCCAGTGTGGTTGTGTACGTGTGATATACATACACTTTTTTTGGATCATATTTTCTATTCCGCTATTTAATCAAAAACCTTTGGGGATCAGTTAAATTGGGGGATAGTCTGTGTTGGTACGTGTGAGAGAGATCCACCTTTCCAAATTGTTGGGGTTCATCTCATACTTCTGAAGGTTTGAGGGTGCTGCCTGTTCCATACTCCCCCTACTCCTAGCCTTTTAGGGGTACAAACAATAGTAATTGGGGCCTAGTGTGGTTGTGTACGTGTGATATACATACACTTTTTTTGGATCATATTTTCTATTCCGCTATTTAATCAAAAACCTTTGGGGATCAGTTAAATTGGGGGATAGTCTGTGTTGGTACGTGTGAGAGAGATCCACCTTTCCAAGTTGTTGGGGTTCATCTCATACTTCTGAAGGTTTGAGGGTGCTGCCTGTTCCATACCCCCCCTACTCCTCATCTAGCCTTTTAGGGGTACAAACAATAGTAATTGGGGCCTAGTGTGGTTGTGTACGTGTGATATACATACACTTTTTTTGGATCATATTTTCTATTCCGCTATTTAATCAAAAACCTTTGGGGATCAGTTAAATTGGGGGATAGTCTGTGTTGGTACGTGTGAGAGAGATCCACCTTTCCAAGTTGTTGGGGTTCATCTCATACTTCTGAAGGTTTGAGGGTGCTGCCTGTTCCATACCCCCCCTACTCCTCATCTAGCCTTTTAGGGGTACAAACAATAGTAATTGGGGCCTAGTGTGGTTGTGTACGTGTGATATACATACACTTTTTTTGGATCATATTTTCTATTCCGCTATTTAATCAAAAACCTTTGGGGATCAGTTAAATTGGGGGATAGTCTGTGTTGGTACGTGTGAGAGAGATCCACCTTTCCAAGTTGTTGGGGTTCATCTCATACTTCTGAAGGTTTGAGGGTGCTGCCTGTTCCATACTCCCCCTACTCCTCATCTAGCCTTTTAGGGGTACAAACAATAGTAATTGGGGCCCAGTGTGGTTGTGTACGTGTGATATACATACACTTTTTTTGGATCATATTTTCTATTCCGCTATTTAATCAAAAACCTTTGGGGATCAGTTAAATTGGGGGATAGTCTGTGTTGGTACGTGTGAGAGAGATCCACCTTTCCAAGTTGTTGGGGTTCATCTCATACTTCTGAAGGTTTGAGGGTGCTGCCTGTTCCATACTCCCCCTACTCCTAGCCTTTTAGGGGTACAAACAATAGTAATTGGGGCCTAGTGTGGTTGTGTACGTGTGATATACATACACTTTTTTTGGATCATATTTTCTATTCCGCTATTTAATCAAAAACCTTTGGGGATCAGTTAAATTGGGGGATAGTCTGTGTTGGTACGTGTGAGAGAGATCCACCTTTCCAAGTTGTTGGGGTTCATCTCATACTTCTGAAGGTTTGAGGGTGCTGCCTGTTCCATACTCCCCCTACTCCTCATCTAGCCTTTTAGGGGTACAAACAATAGTTATTGGGGCCCAGTGTGGTTGTGTACGTGTGATATACATACACTTTTTTTGGATCATATTTTCTATTCCGCTATTTAATCAAAAACCTTTGGGGATCAGTTAAATTGGGGGATAGTCTGTGTTGGTACGTGTGAGAGAGATCCACCTTTCCAAGTTGTTGGGGTTCATCTCATACTTCTGAAGGTTTGAGGGTGCTGCCTGTTCCATACTCCCCCTACTCCTAGCCTTTTAGGGGTACAAACAATAGTAATTGGGGCCTAGTGTGGTTGTGTACGTGTGATATACATACACTTTTTTTGGATCATATTTTCTATTCCGCTATTTAATCAAAAACCTTTGGGGATCAGTTAAATTGGGGGATAGTCTGTGTTGGTACGTGTGAGAGAGATCCACCTTTCCAAGTTGTTGGGGTTCATCTCATACTTCTGAAGGTTTGAGGGTGCTGCCTGTTCCATACCCCCCCTACTCCTCATCTAGCCTTTTAGGGGTACAAACAATAGTAATTGGGGCCTAGTGTGGTTGTGTACGTGTGATATACATACACTTTTTTTGGATCATATTTTCTATTCCGCTATTTAATCAAAAACCTTTGGGGATCAGTTAAATTGGGGGATAGTCTGTGTTGGTACGTGTGAGAGAGATCCACCTTTCCAAGTTGTTGGGGTTCATCTCATACTTCTGAAGGTTTGAGGGTGCTGCCTGTTCCATACCCCCCCTACTCCTCATCTAGCCTTTTAGGGGTACAAACAATAGTAATTGGGGCCTAGTGTGGTTGTGTACGTGTGATATACATACACTTTTTTTGGATCATATTTTCTATTCCGCTATTTAATCAAAAACCTTTGGGGATCAGTTAAATTGGGGGATAGTCTGTGTTGGTACGTGTGAGAGAGATCCACCTTTCCAAGTTGTTGGGGTTCATCTCATACTTCTGAAGGTTTGAGGGTGCTGCCTGTTCCATACTCCCCCTACTCCTCATCTAGCCTTTTAGGGGTACAAACAATAGTAATTGGGGCCCAGTGTGGTTGTGTACGTGTGATATACATACACTTTTTTTGGATCATATTTTCTATTCCGCTATTTAATCAAAAACCTTTGGGGATCAGTTAAATTGGGGGATAGTCTGTGTTGGTACGTGTGAGAGAGATCCACCTTTCCAAGTTGTTGGGGTTCATCTCATACTTCTGAAGGTTTGAGGGTGCTGCCTGTTCCATACTCCCCCTACTCCTCATCTAGCCTTTTAGGGGTACAAACAATAGTAATTGGGGCCCAGTGTGGTTGTGTACGTGTGATATACATACACTTTTTTTGGATCATATTTTCTATTCCGCTATTTAATCAAAAACCTTTGGGGATCAGTTAAATTGGGGGATAGTCTGTGTTGGTACGTGTGAGAGAGATCCACCTTTCCAAGTTGTTGGGGTTCATCTCATACTTCTGAAGGTTTGAGGGTGCTGCCTGTTCCATACCCCCCCTACTCCTCATCTAGCCTTTTAGGGGTACAAACAATAGTAATTGGGGCCTAGTGTGGTTGTGTACGTGTGATATACATACACTTTTTTTGGATCATATTTTCTATTCCGCTATTTAATCAAAAACCTTTGGGGATCAGTTAAATTGGGGGATAGTCTGTGTTGGTACGTGTGAGAGAGATCCACCTTTCCAAGTTGTTGGGGTTCATCTCATACTTCTGAAGGTTTGAGGGTGCTGCCTGTTCCATACCCCCCCTACTCCTCATCTAGCCTTTTAGGGGTACAAACAATAGTAATTGGGGCCTAGTGTGGTTGTGTACGTGTGATATACATACACTTTTTTTGGATCATATTTTCTATTCCGCTATTTAATCAAAAACCTTTGGGGATCAGTTAAATTGGGGGATAGTCTGTGTTGGTACGTGTGAGAGAGATCCACCTTTCCAAGTTGTTGGGGTTCATCTTATACTTCTGAAGGTTTGAGGGTGCTGCCTGTTCCATACTCCCCCTACTCCTCATCTAGCCTTTTAGGGGTACAAACAATAGTAATTGGGGCCCAGTGTGGTTGTGTACGTGTGATATACATACACTTTTTTTGGATCATATTTTCTATTCCGCTATTTAATCAAAAACCTTTGGGGATCAGTTAAATTGGGGGATAGTCTGTGTTGGTACGTGTGAGAGAGATCCACCTTTCCAAGTTGTTGGGGTTCATCTCATACTTCTGAAGGTTTGAGGGTGCTGCCTGTTCCATACCCCCCTACTCCTCATCTAGCCTTTTAGGGGTACAAACAATAGTAATTGGGGCCTAGTGTGGTTGTGTACGTGTGATATACATACACTTTTTTTGGATCATATTTTCTATTCCGCTATTTAATCAAAAACCTTTGGGGATCAGTTACATTGGGGGATAGTCTGTGTTGGTACGTGTGAGAGAGATCCACCTTTCCAAGTTGTTGGGGTTCATCTCATACTTCTGAAGGTTTGAGGGTGCTGCCTGTTCCATACCCCCCCTACTCCTCATCTAGCCTTTTAGGGGTACAAACAATAGTAATTGGGGCCTAGTGTGGTTGTGTACGTGTGATATACATACACTTTTTTTGGATCATATTTTCTATTCCGCTATTTAATCAAAAACCTTTGGGGATCAGTTAAATTGGGGGATAGTCTGTGTTGGTACGTGTGAGAGAGATCCACCTTTCCAAGTTTTTGGGGTTCATCTCATACTTCTGAAGATTTGAGGGTGCTGCATGTTCCATACTCCTCTTCCTCATCCTCCCTTTAGGGTAGGAAAAAATTTAATCGGGCCTAGTCTGTGTTTGTACGTGTGAGATACACAGTTTTTTATCCTATTCCGCTATTCAATACACACCCTTTTGGTGTAAAAAACATTAAATTGCGGCATAGTTTGCATATTTGACATTTGCATATATTGTGCCTTGTTGCGCTGTTTTGGGTACTCCACCAACATGGCCAGTGGCAATGACGCCATTCTCAGCTTAACTATCCCACTTCTATGCCTCCTTGAAAAAACAATTTGGGCGATGATGGAAGAGGATGTGGCACAGGATGAGGAGGAGGAGGAGGAGGATGAAGAGGTAACATTTCAAAGGCTTTCAGGGCAGTCATTCGCAAGGGGCTCCGAGGGTGGGTTCCTGCACACACAAACGCCAGGGACACAATTGTCCAGCAGGGGCACAGTTCTGGAGGATGAGGAGGAGGAGGAGCTGGAGGAGGAGATGGAACCATGTTCACAGCAGGGTGGCACCCAGGCCAGCTCATGGCCATCACTGGTGCGTGGCTGGGGGGATACAGAGGACACGGACGATACACCTCCCACAGAGGACAGCCTTTCGTCGCCTCTGGGCAGCCTGGCACACATGAGCGATTACATGCTGCAGTGTCTCCACAACGACCGCCGAGTTGCCCACATTCTAACTTGTGCTGATTACTGGGTGGCCACGCTGCTGGATCCCCGTTACAAGGACAACGTACCGTCCTTAATTCACTCACTGGAGCGCGATCGCAAGATGCGCGAGTACAAGCGCACGCTGGTAGACGCCATGCTGCTGGCATTCCCATCTGACAGCGGGGCCACAGTGGAAGCACAAGGCAGAGGAGGAGGAGGAGGAGGTCGCCAACGCAACCAGGGCACCGCCAGCACCTCAGAAGGCAGGGTTAGCATGGCCGAAATGTGGAAAAGCTTTGTCAGCACGCCACAACAAACAGCAGCACCAGCAGCTCAGATGGAACGTCTTAGCAGGAGGCAGCATTTTACCAACATGGTGGAGCAGTATGTGTGCACACGCCTACATGTAGTGAATGACGGGTCTGCCCCCTTCAACTTCTGGGTCTCCAAATTGGGCACATGGCCTGAGCTTGCCCTTTACGCCTTGGAGGTGCTGGCGTGCCCTGCAGCCAGTGTATTATCTGAACGGGTATTTAGCACGGCTGGGGGCGTTATAACAGACAAGCGCAGCCGCCTGTCCAGAGACAATGTGGACAAGCTCACGTTCATTAAAATGAACCAGGCATGGATCCCACGGGACTTTTCCGTACCTTATGCAGAATAGCAATGGATACCGACCTTACCCACCCATTGTTCCATTTTTGCTCTTTCTCACTCTTTTGGGGTGTACCCTCATTTAAAATTTTTGAAAAGAAGCAGTGTTGGCTACCTCGTCCTCCTCCTCAGGGCCAGATTAATGTAGGGGCTATTGGTGCTGCAGCTCCAGGCCCCTACCTTTTATATAGGCCCCGGGTTGGCCATATTCACTGTTACCGCTCTTCTGTCACTTGTAAACACAGAAGTCTGGCTTCTATGCTCGCTTCCCCAGGCAGCACCCTCAGAACCTCCCCACACAGCGTGAAGGCCGGACAAGGAGGGACAGTTGGCGATGCATGGATGTGTTTATGGGCTTCAGAGACAGCATCCCATGTTGAATTAGGCATGCATGGCTGCACCCTTCCTCCTCTGGGTGCATGGCAAGGCACGGCCCTTAATGCCCTTCAAAATCCTCAGCACCAAGCCCATGATGCTGTTAATCCGGCCCTGGTCCTCCTCCACCGCCGCTTCCACCTACACCGCCCATAGGTGTGCGCAGCCTATTGCATTAAGGTGTGCACCCCAAAGTTGAAATACACATGCATGTGTTTGCCAGCAGGGAGAGTAATGTATCGGGGCCATGTACCTGTAGGCAAGGAGAAATAGAGCAGAGCAGGTCCCAGGGAGATCTTTCCCATCTCCTCACTGGCAATGCTATGTGCCCTAGGTGATTAGGGTGTGCCCAGGCACACCCAGCACACCCTGTGCGCACGCCTATGTCACCGCCACATCCACCACCACCTCAACCTCCCTCCTACTCCATATGGGCCTCGTCCTTCAGAGATGAAGAAGAACATTGTTTTATTTTTCTGTTTTTTTTTGTTGTTTTAAGTTATTTCCCTATCCACATTTGTTTGCAGAGCACTTGCCATGCTCTTAATTACGTTTTGCTGCCATTTGCAGCACTCTAGCCCTTTCCTTTGGTGTTTTAGAGCCATTTTAGTGCCTTAAAGTTCGGGTCCCCATTGACTTCAATGGGGTTCGGTGTCCGGGAAAAGTTCGGTAAAAGTCCGGGACACGGACCCGGACTTTTTTTAAAGTTCGGCCGAACCCGTCGAACACGGACATCTAGGTGTCCGCTCAACCCTAGTTATAACCCTTCTTTACTCTATCCAAAATGAAAAAAAAAGTTTTGTTATAGTTCTACTTCAAGTCCATTTTCAGCAATCTGGTAATATTCAGACCATTAGAAAAACATCAGGAGAGAGAAATAAACACACACACACATAATATAAATATAAATATATATACTCAGTATCTCAAAAAAGTGAGTAAACCCTTCACATTTTTTAAACATTTTATTATAACTTTTTATGTGACAACACTGAATATATGACACTTTGCTACAAAGTAAAGTAGTGAGTATACAGCTTGTATAACAGTGTACATTTGCTGCCCCCTCAAAATAACTCAATACACAGCCATGTCTAAATCACTGGCAACAAAAGTGAGTATACCCCTAAGTGAAAATGTCCAAATTAGGCCCAAAGTGTCAATATTTTGTGTGGCTACCATTATTTTCCAGCACTGCATTAACCCTCCTGGGCATTCTGGGCATGAAGTTTACCAGAGCTTCATGGGTTGCCATGGGAGTCCTCTTCCACTCCCCCATGATGAGATCATGGAGCTGGTGGATGTTAGAGACCTTGCGCTCCTCCACCTTCCGTTTGAGAATGCCCCACAGACGCTCAATAGGGTTTAGGTCCGGAGACATATTTGGCCAGTCCATCACCTTTACCCTCAGCTTCTTTAGCAAGGCAGTTGTCGTTTTGTAGGTGTATTTGGGGTCGTTGTGTTGGAATACTGCCCTGCAGCCTGATCTACGAAGGGAGGGGATCATGCTCTGCCTCAGTATGTCACAGTACATGTTGGCATTCATGGTTCCCTCAATGAACTGTAGCTCCCAGTTCCGGCAGCACTCATGCAGCCCCAGACCATGACACAAATAGGTTTATGTTGGTCTCATCAGACCACAGGACATGGTTCCAGTAATCCATGTCCTTAGTCTGCTTGTCTTCAGCAAACTGTTTGCGGGCTTTCTTGTGCATCCTCTTTAGTAGAGGCTTCCTTCTGGGAAGACAGCAATGCAGATCAATTTGATGCGGTGTGAGGCATATGGTCTGAGCACTGACAGGCTGACCCCCCACCCCATCAACCTCTGCAGAAATGCTGGCAGCCCTTACACGTCTATTTCCCAAAGACAATCTCTGCACATGCACTCGACTTCTTTGGTCAACCATGGCGAGGCCTGTTCTGAGTGGAACCTGTCCTGTTAAACCTCTGTATGGTCTTGGCCACTGTGCTGCAGCTCAGTTTCAGGGTCTTGGCAATCTTCCTATAGCCTAGGCCATCTTTATGTAGAGCAACAATTCTTTTTTTCAGATTTTCAGAGAGTTCTTTGCCATGAGGTGCCATGTTGAACTTTGAGTAACCAGTATGAGAGCGTGAGAGTGATAACTCATATCGCTCTACTACATGGTAGTCTTCCCGGTCAAGACTGCAGACTCATGGCGGTGAGAGCTGGTGGTGAGGAGGATGGTCTATGTGGACAGCTTTACCCCAGATGCCTGCATACTTAGATGTGCCTCTTTTAATCATCAATGTGAGTTGCTAAATGTTCAACCTTCATTAATTGTAAACATATTTAGAGGGGCCGCTCTTCTCTTTTATACTTTGTAGCTCCTGCTGGATTTTGCTTTTTATACCCTTGTGGAGGCTGCCATTTGTGGATGGACATTTTATGGTTACACATTGCTATAATCTTTTTATATGGACTATAAACTGAAGGACTTATGAATAAAAGGTTGTGGAATGAATCATCTGAGTTTCCATTATTTCTTTTTTGGGAAATTCGCTTTGATTTATGAGTGCTTTGGTTTACAAGCATGTTTCCGGAACAAATTATGCTCACAATCCAAGGTTTTACTGGATTGGAGGTGGGAAAATTGTGAAACCGCCTTTTACTAGTTACATAATTCCAACCTTGGCCTCATAAATGTTAATTCTTCAATTTAACACATACACACACACTGACACTCCCCCTGGGCATCTCATCGTCTTCGGGAGAGATTTTGTTTTTATGCCTACATCCCAGTTTTTGGCTAATATTCTGTCCCCTCTAGTGAAGCAGACAATGTCCTACATCAAAGATACTAATGATTTTTGGCAGAAATTGAAGCTTTTACCACAATGTCAGGGAGATGAAATACTTGTGACCTGGGATGTCAATAGCCTATATACATTCATACCGCATCAAGCTGGTATTGAAGCGGCTATTGGATTGATCGGAGACAGCAAATGTTACTCGGTATCACAAATACAAATGTTTGAGAGATTATTTTGTCTAACTATTTTTTTTTCAGGATCAGTTTTTTGTGCAGCCTAATGGAGTTGCTATGGGCACTAATGTTGCACCGCCATTTGCTTGTGTATTCATGAATAATTTTGAGCAGCAATACATCTATCAAAATGAATTATTTAAAACACATTGCGCCCCCTGGTGGCTCTTTATTGATTGTGTTTTTGCAATATGGCGGGTGACATTGAGTCTTTATGAATGCTTGATGAAATGCTTACTGTCCAGAGATTCCGTTCAATATGTGTGTAGGAGGTGCATCCATTTCAATTCTAGACACCAGAATCTTTATTGATAACATTAAGATAAAATTAGACCTATTTACCAACCCTACAGATAGAAATAAATTGCTTTTATTTGACAGTTTTCATCCACCCCACATATTTAGATCAATTGTACAGAGTCAGCTCTGTAGGGTAAATCGTATTGTAAGTGACCAAGCCAGATGTGAGAGAAGGATTGGAGGGATGTGCCAAAGATTGAACCGCTTGCCGACTGCTCACAGTATATTTACTGCGGCAGTCAGCCCCTCACAGGCAGAGTGACGTAGGTCTACGTCGCTAGCCTGTGAGGCTCTGGGGAGCGAGCGCGCGCCCGCGGAGGCGCGCTCCCGCGTGGTCACGGACCCCCCTTGCATGTGTGACCGGTGAACCCGATGTCCGCCGGTCACTCGGCGATCGGCGGGGGAGAGGGAGAAACTCAGGCAGCTTGTGTAAACAAGCCACCTGTCATTCTCCTCGGTGTAAAAACACTGATCACACGGTTCTACAATGTAGAACCATTGATCAGTGTCCCTACAGCTCAAGCCACAGCCAATCACAGTAAGAATCACGCCCCTAGGGACACACACAGCCCCTCCCTCTCAAATAAAGTTAACCCCTTCACTACCAGTGTATTTTTACAGTAACAGTGCATATGTATAGCACTGATTACTGTAGAAATGTCACTGGTAACCCCAAAAGTGTCAAAAATGTCAGTCAAGGGTCCGATCTGTCCGCCGCAATGTCGCAGTACCGCAAAAAAAATCGCAGATCGCCGCCATTACGCGTTAAAAAAAAACAACAAAAAAATCTTTCCCTTTGTTAGTAAACGCGATAACTTTTGCGCAAACCAATAAAAATACGCTTTTTGACATTTTTTTTACCAAACTGAGGTAGCATAAAACAAATTGGCCAAAAATGTTAAAATATTTTGATTTTTACATTTTTTTGGGGGAATTTCATATAAAAAAATGTGAAAAATATTGTTATTTTTGCAAAATTTACGCTCTTTTTTTGTTTATAGCGCATGATCAAAAAATCGCACAGGTGATCAAATACCACCAAAAGAAAGCTCTGTTTGTGGGAAAAAAAGGACGTTAAATTAGTTTAGGTACAGCGTCGCACGACCGCGCAATTGTCCGTTAAAGTCACGCAGTGCCGAATCGCAAAATACCCCCTGATCGTTTAGCAGCCAAATCCTCCGGGGCTTAAGTGGTTAAAGAGCGGGGGTATCCCGAAAATATAGTCACAAGGTCAGGAAATTGCATCAAGATGAAGAAAATAAAACTATGGGGAGACAGAAAAAAAGATATGAGGCGATCACCCTTTTCTATGCAATTTCATGGTTATAGTGAGGGCATGTTTAACCACTTCAATACAGGGCACTTTCACCCCCTTCCTGCCCAGGCAAATTTTCATCTTTTAGCGCTGTTGCATTTTGAATGACAATTGCGCAGTCATGCAACACTGTACCTAAACCAAATTTATGTCATTTTCCCCCCACAAATAGAGCTTTCTTTTGGTGGTATTTGATCACCGCAAGGTTTTTTCTTTTTTGCTACACAAATAAAAAAAGACCGAAAAGTTTGAAAAAAAAAAGTTTTTTGTTTATGTTATAAAATTTTGTAAATAGATATGTTTTTTCCTGCACTGATGAGCACCGATGAGGCCGCACTGACAGGCACTGATGATGAGTCACTAATATGCAGCACTGATGGGCACTGATAGATGGCACTGATATGCAGCACTGATAAGTAGCACTGATATGCAGCATTGGTGGGCACTAATAGGCGGCACTGATGGGCACTGATAGGCAGCACTGATGGGCACTGATAAGCAGCACAAGCCTGATGGGCAATAATGGGCACTGGTGGGTGGCACTGATAGATGGGAATGATGGGCACTGGTGGGCGGCACTGATAGATGGCAATGATGGGCAGCACTGATGAGGAGTGCACTGAAAGGATCCCTGAGCCCTGATTGGCATCCCTGGTGGCCATGGGTGGGTATCCCTGGTGCCTCTAGCGGCATCCCACAAGGGTCTGCACTGGTAATCAATGCTCTTATTACCAGCACAGACCCCCCCCCCCCCATCAGGAGAGCCGCCGTTCAGCTCTGCTCTACTTGTGCCTTGTCAGGCACGAACTGAGGCAAGCCAATTAACGGCTCTTCTTATTTACCATGTGACCAGCTGTGATTGGACATAGCTGATCACGTGGTAAAGAGACTACGTCATAGGCTCTTTACCGGGATCGGAGATGCGGTGAGTCACACACCGCACCACCAATCGCCGCTCTGCGCACAAAAAAAACAAAGAGAGGTATGGTGGATCAATAGACTTCAATCTTTGCATCCTCATGGGATGAATAAAGATTATGATTTGTATTTATTTTGTGAATGGGATACATTTTGATAATCGCTATGCTTTCTTTTAGGTGTGAATAGACAAGAAAAAAAAGAAAATAGATTGAATGATTCATGGAGAAGATCATATGGAAAGAAACAGTGTATAGAAATGTGACCAATTTTTGGTATAGTTGAATGCTTAGTTCGAGAATTATTGTGTGTAGCAAATCTTTATACACTTTTGGGATCTTTTGTATATAGTAGACTGAAGGGGTTAATTTAGACAGGACTGGGGATTTGGGAGGCACCTGTGTGGTTAGGCAGGCCATAGACGATTCGAATTACGTACGACTTATCGTTCGATAAACGAAAGCGGCACTCGTGCACATCATCGAGTGTACCATCAATGTGAGCCGAAAATCGTACGACAAAACACTATTTTTTGTGCCTTTTAACCACATCTCTACCGGACACACTCCCTACTGTTCTGTGTTTTGTTAGGCGAAATCATACAACTCTCCCACTAATGATACGAAATTCGGCCGATTTTCGCAAAAAAAACCAACATGTTGGATATGTGAATTTTTGCTGTCGTACGAAAATCGAACGTTTTACATACCACACTAAGGATACGAAAATCGTTCGATAACACTGCCATTTACGATTTTCAAACGAAATTCGAATCGTCTATGGCCTGCCTTACACTCTGCTGTGTGGGTATATAGGTAGGAATCGGTTGTATATAGTCACACACAGCTTGATGAAGAGCATGGTATGCTCAAAACTGTATAGCTGCTGCTCATTTGCACATATTGTATGGAGAATACTTTTTTCTCTCTCTCTCTCTCTCTCCCTGTCTTGATCAAAACATTAAAACGGCATTTCATGTGAAAGACTGATGGTGTTTAAAGCCTCCACCCATGTTCAAGGGTTCTTGCAATTTGATATACACTAATTTGCCACTTGGCACACCTGTTCAATTGCTTGGTAGCACAAATTGCTAATCAGCCAATCACATGGCAGCGACTCAATGCATGCTTTTAGGCATCTAGATGTGGTGAAGACGGCTTTCTAAAGGTCAAACCGAGCATCAAAAAGGGGAAGAAAGGGGATTTAGGTGACTTTAAAAGTGGCATGGTTGTTGGTGCCAGATAGGCTGGTCTGAGTATTTTAAAAACTGCTGATCCACTGGGATTTTCACACAACCATCTCTAGGGTTTACAGACAATGGTCCGAAAAAGAAAAAATATTCAGTGAGTGGCAGTTGTGTTGATCAGAGAATAAAGGGCAGACTGATTTGAGATGATAGAAAGGCAACAGTACCTCAAATAACCACTGCAGAATACTATCTCTGAATGCACAACACATCAAACCTTAAAGCAGGTGGGCTACAGTAGAAGACCACACTGGGTGCCAGGAAACTAAGGCTACAATTCACAAACAGGCTCACCAAAATTGGAAAATAGAAGAAGATTGGGAAAATGTTGCCTGGTCTGATGAATCTTGATTTTAGCTACAACATTCTGATGGTAGCGTAAGAATTTGGTGTAAACAACATGAAGGCATGGATCCATTCTGCCTTGTATCAATGATTTAGGGTGCTGATGGTGGTGTATTGGTGTGGGGGATATTTTCTTGGCACACTTTGGGCCCCTTAATAACAATTGAACATCGTTTAAATGCCATGGCTTACCTGAATATTGTTGCTGACCATGTCCATCCCTTTATGACTACAGTGTACCCATCTTCTGAAGGCTACTTCCAGCAGGATGATGTACTACTATGTCACAAAGCTCAAATCCTCTCAAACTGGTTTCCCTAACATGACAATGAGCTCACTGTACTCCAATGGCCTCCACAGTTACCAGATCTCAATCCAATACAGCACCTTTGGGATGTGGTGGAACGGAAGATTTGCATCATTGATGTACAGCATCATTGATGCATGCAGCAAATGGACTGTGTGTATTCACATCAGCTGTTCGTGTGTTTGCTGAACACATGAACAAATGGGGCACTCAGCAGGAAGTTTGCCTGTCGATGAGCACCCCATAATGCACTGCGGCAGACATGTATAGGGTTACAATGGAGATTAGGCAGGTAGTTAGTGGATAGTTGATTCAGTCAGTGTAGTGCAGTCCGTGTAGTGTACAGGCATACTACACTTTTAAAAATGTATAGATATGTTGTAGCCCTGGGTCCCCTCTCAGTGCTCCCCAAGTTTGGTGTCCCTTTCACTTATGGTTTCAGAAGCAGTGCCATGTCAAGCTGACCAATATTTCCCATAGAAGCCAATGTTAAAGACAGGGAGCAGTGCCATATTAAGCTTACCAATATTTTCCATTGATGCCAATGTTAAGGACAGGGATCAGTGCCATGTCAAGCTGACCAAGATTCCTGATAAACACCAATGAGCACCAAAAAGTGAAAATTGGTCTGGGCAGGAAGGGGGTTAAAGTTCCCTGTATTTAAGTGGTTATGGGGAACCCTATGATGGAATTTAAAAAGAATAGCTTGCCCCCCCCCCCCCCAAGATCTATAACAGGCCCTTAAGGGGAACTCCAAGCCAAAATTGAAAAAAAAACGTCGTGGGGTAGGCCAGGAAGGGGGGGGCAAGCAAGCGCTCCCCCTTCCTGAACCATACCATGCTGCTTGCCCTCAACATGGGGAGGGTGCTTTGGGATGCCCCCAAAGCACCTTGTCCCCATGTTGATGGGGACAAGAGCCTCTTCCTGACAACCCTGGGCTGTGGGGGTCTGAGGGTGGGGGGGCTTATCGGAATCTGGAAGCCCCTTTTAAAAAGTCGGCCCCCAGATCCCAGCCCCCCCATGTGAATGGGTATTGGGTACATTGTACCCATACCCATTCACCAAAAAAAGTGTAAAAAAGCAAAAACCACAGGAAACAGTTTTTGACAAGTCCTTTATTAAAAAGAAGGAAAAAAAGTGTCCCTTGATGTAAATCCATCATCAATCATGACACCCACCAACCTAAAAAATTGAAAAATTGCCCAAAACGCAAGTTCTTGCTATAAAAAGTGTATGGGGACCCGGGTACTGCTCTGGGGGACATGTATCATAGCAAAAAAAATGTATTAATTTTAAAGGAGCCGTGATTTTAATGATGCCTAACATGAAACAATAAAAATGAAAAATTCCATTTAAATTTTATGCCTGGGGGTCCTCTGAACAAACACGTAGCAGTCCTGTGAAACTCGTCTACTGTCCTACCCTGCTGTACCTTGTACCACTTATGTGAATAAAGGAACTTTTCTTCATTGGATTCCGTTGGTGGTATGCGACCATTTTCTTCTTTTATGCTTCTCCTGGTGGCGAGTCGAGGTTCAGCACTCACCTTGAATCGTGGATTTTGACCAGCCTGAGCGGTGTTATCTCTCTGTGTTTTTGGTTCCACAGACTTCAGTGGATCGAAAACTTGTATTGAAAGACGCAAAATGCACCTGGTATATGCATTAACAGCAATCTGCATAAGTGTGAACCGGGCCTTAACACCCATACCAGACCCCCCCTCAAGGATAAGTGTCTGGTATGTACTTTAGGGCCAGGTTCACACCTATGCAGGTTGCTATTGATGCATATTCCAAGTGCATTTTGTGTTTTTCAATACACATTTTTAATCCATTGAAGTCTATGGAACCAAAAATACAACCTGCTGGTCCCTGGTCATTTCAATAAAATGCACAGATGTTGACCCATAGAAAACAATGGTAAATAGACTCTGTAGTGCGTTTCTGCAAAACTGAAAAGGCACTAAAATGCGTAGGTGTGAACCAGACCTGAGGAAAAATCCCATAAAAAAAGCATGAAAGGAAATCCATACCAGACCCGAACATGCAGTCTGGAAGGCCACAAATGGGGAAAAGGGGAAAGACTGTGCACTCCCCCTTTCTCTCCTGAACCTTACCAGGTCACATTTCCTCAAGATGAGGGGGTGCTTTGTCAGGGGGGACTCCCCTGGCAAAGAACCTTGACCCAAGTTGATGAGGACAAGAGCATCTTCAACTAATCTGTGTGGGTGGGTTGGCTGTAGACCACAATGTCTAATTCATCATCTTCTGCATATAATGCCATTGTAATATCCCTACCCCAGTGTTTTGAGAACAATTCACACCTTCATGCATGTAAATCGAAGAATTAACATTTATGAAGGCTTCCTGACACCAAGGATGGAAATATGTAACAAGAACATACAACAACCATCCTGTACTTGGACAATAACATATGCCTTGCCATGGTAATTGGATCAAGGTGTTGGTGCGACCTGTTTGGATATAAATGCTGAGGTATTTTCGTGACACTCATCAGAACTTAAAGCGGAGTTCCACCCCGGGAAAGTTTTTTTTAATAAAAATACCCCCGGGACAGTCAGGGCTAGTGCATTCCACAATGGCTAGCCTCTGATCTGTCCCGGGTTGCACTTACCTTTTAGAAGAAATACTTACCTTGAAAATGTATTGTCCAGTGCTGCCATCTCAGGTGTGGGCAGCTTGAAGCCAGCGCGATCCTCTTCTGTGTCCTCTTCCGTCTTCTTCGGTCCCACGATGCACTGCACCGGCCCCGCCTTCACTTCCAGTGCCGCAGCGTCATCCCTGCATGCCCAGAAGCTGTTTAGCAAGGTATGACGGCGCCTGCACCGGAACTGACGTCGGGGCCGGTGCAGGCGCATTGATTCCTGGGAGCAATGACGTTCAGCTCCCAGGAATCATTGCAAGCCAGGAAGTGACGAATCGACATGGCCACCGAGGGGAGGAAGAGGAAGTAAGGTGAGTATATTTTCTTCTAAACGAGGTAAGTAAAAAAAATTGCGATTATCCATTTGTTTTTCAGGTGACCTAGAGCAAGAAGATGGAGGTAAGTATAATTTTAGGGTTGAACTCCGCTTTAAGAGGATTGGGCAAGCTATGAAATGTCTTCAACATAATAGAACTGTCACATCTACCCCAACGCAGGTGGTCAGAAACAATAGCTAGCTACTGTGTTCTTCACCTATAGCAGCCCCCCTTCTCATAAGGCAATCAGGCCTACTGGTACTCGGTTGCCCCCAGGTCTTATACACAATGCTATAGTGCCTGGCCACCACACCAAGGCAGGCGCGAACTAAGCAAGGCAAACAGGTACTTGCAGTTAGCAGACAGGCAGAGTGGTTCGATGAAAGTCCAGGTAAAAGGCAGGCTGAGTTCAGGGAATAGTCCAATATCCGGTCCAAGGTCATACAAAGGGGAATCCAAACTAGCAGAGCAAGGCAGACAGACAGGGAAGCTTGATCAGGAATTACACATGTATCACTCTCCATCACAAGCATGCGAGTGAGTGTTTGGCTGACTTATAACAGGTTTGGTTTCCACCCAGAGACTGGCCACATTAATCCCCTTGCAGGTGGACAGACAGACAAGGAGAGTGCCATAGCCAAAACCCAGATGCTGAAATGAGGAGCAGGAGCACTAGATGCTCCTAACAAGAACACATTCAGTTGAATGTGACTAATATCGAACAGATATATTGTGACTTGAACAAATTAGAACCTTCACAGACATACTTCCATGCTACTCTTTTCTTCATTATCTTGCTTAAAACATCTCCCAGGAGAATGCATTTTAGTTTGCTCAGTACTACATTTGCTTATTTGTAACCATTTATAGCTGTGTAATCAGAATTTTGCAGCATTCCCAAGACATGCCATGCAATAGGATAACCCCAAGGAGCCTTTTGTTTTGTTTCAGGAACAACCTTTTTTGTTTATTTCTTGCTTACATAGAATGGATCAGTAGTATTCAGCTGGGTAATAAATCTGTGAAGAGCGAAAGCCATTTCCAAAAATGAAAACAATCAGAAAAATAAGAGATTAGAAATAAAGTAACAAAAAGCTCAGGAACATTGTTTATTTTGATATGACGCCGTGAATACAATTATTTAAACACATATAACAGTTTATGTTCAAACATTCCTGCATAAACATAAAAACAAGAAAATGATTCATGATTTCATATGAAGTGCTGTAAAAAAAATACAATTTTTCCCCATTTTAGAAATAGCCCAGGGATTCAAAACTGTAGGCCAAAATTCCAAATAATATCTCATAATGGAGACAGTGACTTCTTTAAATATATCTGTATAATACGAGTACATTCATTATTTCCATGACGTCACAATTCTTGATATTTTCACTACAACGCTGAACCAGACATAATAATTGCACTGAAATGTGTCCATACAAAGTTAACCTGCTACCAAGGCTGAACGTAAAAACTGTGGGGAATAGAAAATGATTTGCAGCATACAATATGGTAACTGCTGAGGTTTCTAAGGGACATATAAGGTCGTAACGGGAAAGTTACTGCACTGCTGGCTAAGTGTACTAAAATGTTTTTAACAAGAGCTATTGGAAAATACTACACCAGTACTAACTGAAATTGTTTACTGCTAACAGTGGATGGGGGTTACATCATTAGATATTAAAAGGAGAACTTTTTCTTTTTTTTTTAAGAGGAGGGAGCTAAAGCGATGATAGAAACATGCCATGTTTGTATGTTGCTGTCGTTATATGTCCTGATGTTGGCCTCCCTTTCTTCAGTCCCTTTGCAACCAGAACATGGAAACAAAGTGAGCAGTAGCAGAACTGAAGGCAGAAGAGAATGTCCATATCAAATGATAGGATCAAGCGTAAACAGGGGTGTCACACCACCTATAGGTGTTCCCTGATATCTTGCTTTAAAGATCAAAGTGCACCAAAGCTTATCAAAGAATTGGTTGAAAAGCATTTGACTGATTCACACCTCAGCAGCTTATACCCCTAAAATAGTGGTTCTCAACTCCTGTCCTCAGGACCCACTAACGGTACGGTTCGGTTCAGTACGGTACGCTTAGGAACGGTACACATTGCGTTTCCACTGCCAATAGTACCCTTTCATGATAGGCGTGGTGTAGCAGGAAAGCTGTGATAGACGATTCTCTGTCAACCAATCAAAGTTCTGCAGAGTGTAGCTCCACCCTGTTGGTACGGTACTAATGTGCTTGGTACCCCAACGAAAGGGTACCAAAAAAGTGGTACGGTTCGGAATTAGGGTACCATTCATAATGGAAACGGCATAAATAGCTTACCGTACCGAACCGTACCAGAAAGCTCAGTGGAAATGAGCCATAACAGGCTAGATTTTAAGTATTACCTTAGGGAGATGAAGACTAGAATAATGCAATCACTGAGCAGCAAATTATATCACCTGTGATGTATTTCAGTTATCTTGCAAACCTGGCCTGTTGGTGGGTCCTGAGGACAGGAGTTGAGAACCACTGCACTAAAACATGGCAATGACAATAATGTAATTTCTTCACAGCCCAATAAACAAGTCAAGTTCTACCAACCAAGGGTTCAGTTCTTTGGTAAGTACTTGACAACATTATTCTGATGACAATCCCATTGCTGTAGTCATCGAAAAAATGTAAGCATCCAGCAAGTGCATCAACTCACCAACCTTATCTTAATACTGTGATATTATGTATGGGTAGAGTTAAGCCCTTAATCTGATTAATTTAGGTCATAGAGAAGTATATCTAAACACAAAATAAAAAAATGTAATATATTGCAGATTACCAGTCCTTAAATGTCGTATATAAATTAGTTTTCACTTTTCAGGCTAAGAACAGTTTCTGCAAGAACAGAAAGAACCAGAAACATTCTTGTCCAATCCTGAAAGCATAAAGAACCTTATATTTCTGTTTAAACTACTAGTCCCATCAGTCAACCATTTACTGGAGATAAACAAAGGTAGACATGCTTGAGGTTCAGCTTGTGTGACAACCATGGTTGCCCCAGTAGAAACAGTAGAGAAGTGTGGACATGAAAGGGCAGGACTTGTGTTATTCACAAGATTACCAGGTGAGACAAAAGCCTTAAAACAAACATTGTAGTCACTATATTTAATGTCTGGTAAGTTGCAATTTGTTACATTTATGACTTGGAGTTTAGATACACTTTAACCATCATGTTCATCAAAAACGAATTTCCTGAATATAGTAGATATTGTAATATTGTGGTTGAAGGACTAAACTTAATGGACTAGATCTTGCCCCCAAATTTGGCAAATCAATGTAACTTTCCAACTTACTAGAAAACCTTTGCATGTCAAGGCTGATCCTTCCACCCTCATGAAAAGAAAGAAGCAGTAAACAGCACAATGCTTTCTATAGACGTTAGTGCAATGCTGGCCACACCTGCTGCAATCTGACTGTATAATCTACTTGAAGCATAGGTGCGCTACCTGTGGCCCCCCAGCTGTTGCAGAACTACAAGTCCCATGAGGCATTGCAAGCCGCTGACAGTTACCAGCATGACCCCCAAAGGCAGAGGCATGATGGGACTTGTGCTTCTGCAAAAGCTGGAGGGCTGCAGGCTGAGCACCTATGACTAAAGGCCCGTACACACGATCAGTTTATTGAACGATCTGTCGTCTGTTTTTTGTGGCATGCTAGTCTGATGTGGAAAGTGAAGAGGTTATTTTCATACGAATTTTCCCGTACAACAGAATTCTACTTCAGAAGTGATGTCATGTGTTGGATTGTTTTGTATGTGTTCTTTGACTAAGCATGCCTAGTCTTGCTCTTAAGATTTTTTTCTGTCGAAATCCGTACTAATGAGGCGAAAATCGGACGTTGTATTACGGACGACAAAAATGATATAGCCTGCACATCAGGATTTTGTCAGCCGAAAAGTCGGAGTTGGCTGTCGAAAGCACCATACTAACAATCCGAAAATCGGCAGATCGGTCGTCAGACGAATTTTCCCTACAGATTTTCTTATCGCGTGTACGGGCCTTGAGAGGTATATTTATAAAGCGGTGAATGCATTATGACCACGCATCCACTAATGGGACATTAACACAATAAACCCCAAAAAAAACAACATAATAAACAGAAAGAATCAACTGAAGATTTGTTTGAGCACACAGCATTCATCAGTTGATGTGTTCATTGTACATTCACCAAAATCATTCACTTGCAAATTCACCTTTTTAAAGTGGTGAGTCTGTATTTTAAATGTGTGAAAGTGCAAGAACTGTAAAATACGGCCATTTGGCTCTGTTGTGTTGTCATCCTAACATCCTATAGTTTCTACATAGAAGATAACAAACTACAAAAATACTAATAAAAAAGAAAAACAAGTTTAAGGCACACAGCCTGAAAGAAAAAATGTCTTGCAAGCCAAATGTAAAAAAAAAAAACCCAAAAAACAAATATGTTTTTAACAAGAAACATTCAATTAGAGATCTGAATGTTTATAGCATTTTTTTTAGCTTGAACAACTGTTTGAGACTACAAGGAATAAATAGTTTTGATATAATTTGACTGGTATTTTCACCAGCACTAACTGTTTTTTTAAATTAAACTTTTATTGAAAGCTGAATGCCAGGTATGATCTTTATTGTATTCTTGCATTTGTCTAGCTTGGCAAAATGTAGGTATATTTCATACAGCATGGGCGGCTGGGAAAGCTGAAAATCACTGTAAGAGCCAACATTACTACAGTTATGGCCACAATTTCCAGGTCCTGCTAGAGTTCTCTGCAAACGGCTTCCCCTCTGCACATTGATAGAGGGCCTTGTGTTTTTCAATGAACACAAGGTGTTTCCTGATCAAAAAAGGTAGAGAGGAGGGGCGGTGAGGTGAGAGAGAAGAAGCTACCCAAACAGAACCTGAGCAAGACCCAGAAGATCGCAGCAATCAATGTAGCAGTAACGACTACTACAGTGATTTTCAACTTCCTCAATGGCCCATTAGGCATGAGATTTGCACACATACAATACATTGTGCCAAGCTGGAACAATGTATGTATGAAATATGGATAATTCCTTGAGTTCAGCTAATGGCCTCATTCACATGAGCACTGAAACCCATGCCTACTCACAGTTCCAATAACATAAACAAACACCACATGCAGACTGTATGAACATGAATGAGACCTTAAAGCAAATATTTTGAAAAACTAATTTCTGAAAAATTATTCTTTCATCATTTTACTGAATATTGCTACATGTATGGCCAGCATTAGACCAGTGATCAAGTTTACAATCTGCTTAGATATTCTACAAAAATCCCAACTAGATTCATCACTTTTTTAACCAGACCTTGAATAGATTAGATCTTATGTAAGCCCTAACAGAATAAAGCTGGCCATAGACAGGTACATTCAGCCTGCTCATACATAGTTCGAATCTCAACCGGTTGCTACTGTTCGATAACTTGGATACAACCAGCCCGCTGGATCTTACATGCCATTATTGCTAGTGGCTGACGACTACCTGACCCCCCCACCCCCCTGCCTGGAGAACACACTGGCTCTGTGGGAGGGATTCCCCTGTCAACACTGACGTGGTTGCAGGAAAGATATTTGCTCCATCTATGGCCGGCCTTAGAGCTCTACTTTTCTGTCTAAAATTAGAAGATTGTAGAATTAGACTGTAGCCTATATAGCCAGCTAAACACTTGTATTAGATAGACAGACATTTCCCTGAGAACACATCTGGGTCCTGGTGCATATAGTCTGAAATATTTAGCAAAAACATGCAGCATAAAAAAAACGAAAAAAAGACTGGACAGCTGTACTCTGATGCAACTCACATTTATTGGAATAGATAAAATCCATACAGCACTGCAGAGGTACAGGAACAAAAACAAGTGATGCGTTTCGCACCTACATTAGTGATTAGTCATTGCTAATTGTAGCTATGACTAAGCACTAATGTATGTGCGAAACGCGTCAGTTTTGATACTGTATGTATTTTATCTATTCGAATAAATGTGAGTTGCATCGGAGTGCGGATGTCTAGATGTTTTTCATTTTCTTATGCAATGCATGCAGAGCCAGCACTAGAACTGAATTGTTGACCCTCTCGCCTGAAGCTGAGGAGCAGCTGTTTGTATCAGCCATGAGACACCTACAGAAAGAGAGATGCTTGGCAAGACAAGACAGAACTTAGAATAAACAGAACTCTCACACAATAATAAAATGTCAGACATTTCATATGTGCTTAAGCTGCCCCTACATGGATCGAAATTGGGCCGGCTCAGCAGGGACTGGCCCTATTTTTATACAAGTGTTAGCACTGTGGATGAAGAGAAGTCAATCTACCATATGACCTTCGTTCAACCGCTGTGTTTGAAAATGTTTGCTATAGCCTGACCCGCTGATCTATATATATTGATGGCATGGAAGTTTCCCCACTGTCAGAATACAAAAACACATCGGGGAGCAGAATTGGGTCAGCTTTTTTTTTTGTTCAACCTGCTGGTTGAAAAAAAAAACGGACTCATCTATGGCCATCTTCAGTAGTCTGTCTCTACTACAGATGTCATGGGACGACAGGCACAGCATTGAAAGGCGTACCAGAGAAAGGACTGCCTTGTGGACAATGTAGATAGTAAGTGCAGAAGATGCTGGAGCAAAAAATGTACAACAAGCCAGAAGCTAGAGAGCTCTGAGCTCACAGATGTTCAAGGCAAAACTTCTGAAGGGGATGGAATCAGGAAACTGGCACACGCTTTTCTACTATATGTCCTTCAACAGTGAAGCAAGCAAATGCAAATTATCTGGAATACACTAAAGCTGGGTACACACTATTAGCTTTTTTTTGTTCAAAACCTGACAGCTTGGGAGAAGTGGCTGTACTAACAATGTGATGTTAGTATAGCGATCTCATATGCTGTGCTATTGTGTTCTGACTGGGAGGACGCCAGGGATTCCCCAACCTCCCAGAGCACACCAGTCAGCGCTTTCAGCCAGTGGTTGAGAGCACTGATCAGATGCCGATCAACAGACCTTTTTTGTTCATGCCCCTTTAACCGGTTGCCGACCGCCGCACGACTTTATACTGTGGCGGTCAGCCCCGGCCAGGCAGATTGACGTAGGGGTACGTCACTCGCCTGTCATGACTTGTGAGCCAATAGCGGGCGGGCGCGCGCCCGCCCGCCCCGGCTCGTTCACTGACAAGTCAGTGCTTGTGACCGGCGGACCCGATCGTCCGCTGGTCAATCACGATCGCTCCAGTGAAGGGAGAAAGTCAGGCGGCTAATGTAAACAAGCCGCCTGTCATTCTCTCTGGTGTAAAAATGAAGATCATATGGTTCTACTATGTAGAACCGTTGATCTCTGTTTTTACACCTCAAGCCATGTCCCTTCACAGTAGAAAGCACGCCCCTAGGACACACTTAACCCCTCCCTCTCCAATACAGTTAACCCCTTCCCTGCCAGTGTCATTTTTGCAGTAACAGTGCATATGTATAGCACTGATTACTGCAGTAATGTCACTGGTAACCCCAAAAGTGTCAAAAATGTCAGTCAAGGGTCCGATCTGTCCGCCGCAATGTCGCAGTTCTGCAAAAAAAAATCGCAAAAAAAAAACACCAAAAATGACAAAAATCTTTCCCTTTGTTAGTAAACGCGATAACTTTTGCGCAAACCAATCAAAATACGCTTTTTGCGATTTTTTTACCAAACATAGGTAGCATAAAACAAATTGGCCGAAAATGTTAAAAAATTTTGATTTTTACATTTTTTTTGGGGAATTTCATATAAAAAATGTGAAAAATATTGTTTTTTTTGCAAAATTTACGCTCTTTTTTTGTTTATAGCGCATGATCAAAAAATCGCACAGGTGATCAAATACCACCAAAAGAAAGCACTCTTTGTGGGAAAAAAAGGACGTCAAACATCGTTTAGGTACAGCGTCGCACGACCTCGCAATTGTCCGTTAAAGTCACGCAGTAAAACAATAGCAAAAAAAACCCTGGTCAGGAAGGGGGTAAAATCTTCTGGGGCTTAAGTGGTTAAAAGAAGCCGGCTGAAGGGCTGGCGTCTGTTGGAATAGGCTGCCGTACACATGGGCCAAATGTCGGCCAGTTTCTGTTGAACCGGCCGATGCCGCCTGACATTCCGCCTGTGTGTATGGCCCTTAAAGTGGAAGTAAACTCATCAATTTAACAGTTTCAAAAAATATTTACATTTCCAGCATGTGCTGGGAATGTAACTGTCACATTGGTTATGCTCTTAACCAAACTGTCAAACCATGCTATGGCTGGTGTCATAACTGATCACATGTGCAGCATCATGGCCAAGATGGCAGCTTTCTTGGCTGAAAACAATAGGAAGGTTTACTTCCACTTTAGGGACTGAGACTCACATGTGATGAGCAGACAGTAAAGGCTGATTACTAAGAACCAAGCTCTGATCACAGGAATCAGCAGGTTTATTTATGTGGTTCAACAGGTATCAATTTTTTTGGCCTTTGAAAATTTGCCGACTAGAAGATACATCACTATTGGCAACAACACATGACTATCCTCACACTCTGATTTTTTATCTAATTATTTACGAACCTTACATTGTGTTTTTTTCACAATTTTCACAAGTATATACTGAAAAAATGGTGGGTAAATCAAATGCACATATTTTCACTCAAACCAAATTAAATACATTCTGAGACATACACTCTATGAAATGTTTATTGCTTAAATTTTGCTGCTTATATATTTTGGTGCCTCTTAATCTACAGGCAACTTAACATAGCACAAACATACAGTCCTGGGATTGTTTACGTCAAATGTAGTATGCAAATAACATTCACCTTGCTGTGCTCAATCCTGTTGGTCAGGACCCCTTTTTAAAATGAGGCAGGGACCCACTGGCATGTGCCTACTATGGCAGGGTGTTGGGGAAGCAAAGGTTATTTGGTCCTGAAAGTGCATGGACTAAGACTTTAAATTGAGACTTAAAAAAAAAAGGCATTTTATCTATATACAACATTCAGCCAACACAGTTCCACTGATCTAAACTATGTCCTTTAATCCAGTACGGTGAACCCTGCCAAATTAGCAGACAAACTTTTTAATTAGTGTATATTATATGCCAACATCCCAGCTGTATTCTTCTGTTCTATGTTAAAATGAGCTGTGCTTGCACGTAAAACAGAAAGCCTGTTACAGCACTAACCATGACTGTCCCAAACACACAAGTTTATGGGGCAAAGTTTACCAAAGATAGACCAAACAGTAGCTTACTTAACAGAAATACCTCTTTGTTATGTTTACCATGATAGTGCCCTATTAAAAAGAATACTGCATCCTATACTTATTGTAAGAGAAGAATACAGGAAGGAAATTGGAATTTGTGTTTTACCCTTAGTTCCAACCTGATATAGAGATTGCAAGTTCAAAAAATGTATGTGAAAGGTTTGGTAGTTTTAGGATGGAAGAGTGATACATGTAATGTATTTCAAATAAAAATACCTTGAAGGTACAGTGCCTTGAAAAAGTATTTATACTCCTTGAAATTTTCCACATTTTGTCATGTTACAAACAAAAACGTAAATGTATTTTATTGGGATTTTATGTGATAGACCAACACAAAGTGGCACATACTTGTGAAGTGAAAGGAAAATGATAAATGGTTTTCAACATTGCATATCCGAAAAGTGTGGCGTGCATTTGTATTCAGCCCCCTTTACACTGATACCCCTAACTAAAGTCTAGTGAAACCAATTGCCTTCAGAAGTCACCTAATTAGTAAATAGAGTCCACCTGTGTGTAATTTAATCTCAGTATAAATACAGCTATTCTGTGAAGCCCTCAGAGGTTTGTTAGAGAACATTAGGGAACAAACAGCATCATTAAGGCCAAAGAACACATCAGACAGGTCATGGATACATTTGTGGAGAAGTTTTAAGCAGAATTAGGTTATAAAAAAATATACCAAGCTTTGAACATCTCACAGAGCACTGTTCAAGCCATCATCCGAAAATGAAGAGTATGGCACAACTGCAAACCTCCCAAGACATGGCCGTCCACCTAAAGTGACAGGCCGGGCAAGGACAGCATTAATCAGAGAAGCAGCCAAGAGTCCAATGGTAACTCTGGAGGAGCTGCAGAGATCCACAGCTCAGGTGGGAGAATCTGTCCACAGGACAACTATTAGTCATGCACTCCACAAATCTGGCCTTTATGGAAGAGTAGCTAGAAGAAAGACATTTTTATAAGAAAGCCATAAGAAGTCCTGTTTGCAATTTGTGAGAAGCCATGTGGGGGACACAGCAAACATGTGGAAGAAGGTGCTCTGGTCAAACGAGACCAAAATTCAACTTTTTGGCCTAAAAACAAAACACTATGTGTGGCGGAAAACTAACACTGCACATTACCTTGAACACACCATCCCCACTGTGAAACTTGGTGATGGCAGCATCATGTTGTGGGGATGCTTTTCTTCAGTAGGGACAGGGATGCTGGTCAGAGTTGATGGGAAGATGGATGGAGCCAAATACAAGGCAATCTCAAAAGAAAACCCGTTAAGAATCCGCAAAAGACTTGAGACTGGGGCGGGGGTTCACTTTCCAGCAGGACAACAACCCTAAACATACAGCCAGAGCTACAATGAAATGGTTTAGATCAAAGCATATTCATGTGTTAGAATGGCCCATTCAAAGTCCAGACCTTATTCCAATTGAGAATCTGGGGCAAGACCTGAATATTGCTGTTCACAGATGCTCTCCATCCAATCTGACAGAGCTTGAGCTATTTTGCAAAGAAGAATGGGCAAAAATGTCACTCTCTAGATGTGCAAAGCTGGTAGAGACATACCCAAAAAGACTTGCAGCTGTAATTGCAGAGAAAGGTGGTTCTACGATGTATTGACTCAGGGGGGCTGAATACAAATGCACGCCACACTTTTCAGATGTTTTATGTTGAAAACCATTTATAATTTTTCTTCCATTTCACAATTATGTGCCACTTTGTGTTGGTCTACATTTATGTTTTTGGTTGTAACATGACAAAATGAGGAAAATTTCAAGGAGTATGAATACTTTAAGCCACTGTAAATAAAATAAGGGATACATTTTGTTGCTGGGTTTACCCTTTCCCTCCCTCCCATATAAATGTCGACCAGCAGAACCTACAACAACATCCGGATTGGTCCCTGCACCAGGTTAATCTGTGTTGCAATGGAACATGGCCTCACTGTAATCTCCAACCTGCAAGCTCACACCACCAAACCGGTATCTCTGCTGCTAGCCAGAAGGACTTCATCTAGCATTATAGCTGACAGTTCCCACAGAGGCACCACTCACCACTGTGCCTACAACCACCCTTCTCCCCACCATTTTTCTAGAACACCCCCTTCCCCAATGTCTCCACTGTGCTTGTACTCCCTTCTCACCACAATGCCTGAAAACTCCCCACTACTGCACCTTTACACCACACTGACCCACAATTCCATCACTGTGCCTGACTCTCCTCCTGCTCTCACCACCTTTCCCATATGCCCCCACTTCACATGCCACTGCACCAAGGCTTGTCTCAGTGCTCACTACCACTGTACCAATGTGCACTTCTGAAAGAGTTGGCTGTCATTCACAGTCAAATCTTACAGAGATAATGTAAATACACTGCTAAGGTGTTGAATTCATCTGCAGTGATCAAGTAATCTCCTGCAATCAGGTGATGGCATCACGCTCTGCCTAAGGCAAACTGTAGAAACTATGCCATTAAAGAGATCATGTGAGACTTGTAAGCCTATTAACAGCCAGTGAAAGTCAACATTTTTCACCATTACAGATGGAAGGGGGGAGCCTTCAGGGGAAAAGGTAAACTAACAAATTGACAGAAAGCTGTAATTTACATGTTAATACGGGTGCTGAGTTCCAAGCAATGATGTTATTTGCTTTTTTATGCTAAATATTAAATGGTTAAAAAGGGTACATATTCACTATTACAGTTTGTTGAACAGGACTTGGTCACAGGTTTACTTTCAATGTATTACATATGAAGTGATTGTCATTAAACAATTACATTTCTCAACAGTGTGAAGTAAAAATTGCACCTGTAGATTAGCCCCAAAGAATAGGCTAAAATACATTTGGGTAATGTATACAGTTGGTGAAAAAGGCTACATGCTACATACACCACATTGAGAATGCTATGATCTATCCTATTCCATGTTCCAAGTGCAAGTTACAAAATAGTTAAAAAGAACTTTGAAGGGAAACTTTGAGGATAGACATATAAGAGCTGTCTTTGCTTATCTGTTTTTTAAGGTGCAGGCTCCAGAGCTGAAATTCCCTGTTTACTGAATTTACTAATTAGTGATAATAAAACCACAAAACCGAATAGAGGCTCCTACCCCACGCAAATGGAAGTGAAAACAATACAAATAAATATTGATAATGTTGTAAAGTGTATTAAACACCTGTATTTAGTGAAATCAATAACCAAGCTCCTTAGTGTGTATAAATCAATAATTGAGCATCACCACAGTGAACAAACAAGTAGACTTCAAAATTTCAAAAAATAAATGTGAAATATACAGTCCATAATAGAACCAAGATCATTCCCAAATATGAATAGCGTCCGTTGAGAGTATAGAAAAGTTTCCTCTCCACCAGCATGCAGACAACACTACACACTCACCAGACTCAGTTAACCCCTTTTACAAGGAGTCAAAATGCGCATAAGGGAAGTTTCCAAGGGATCACAGTTATGATCACCACATAAAATTCAAGTCACTGCTGACATCATGAAACTGTACTTTAAAACTCCAATATTGTCATATGAGAGGAAAGAGGGGGAGAGGAGGGGTTCTCATAGTGTAGTAATTAGAATCATTTATTATAAAACCAATAATATTGCACTTTCATCTGAGAAGGTAAAAATCAGCATGTATGGTAATGGAAACGTGGGTTTGCGCTCCATCTGCATTCCAGTTACCAGAAACTACGTATCCCAAGAACACCACCCAATTGGTTTTATAATAAACCATTCTAATTACTACATATGAGAGCCCCATCCTCTCCCCCTCTTTACTCTCATATGACAATATTGGAGTTTTAAAGTACAGTTTCAGCTAACAATTAGATAGATGTCAGCAGTGACTCGGATTTTTATGTGGTGGCCATAACTGTGATCCCTTGGGAACTTCCCTTATACGCATTTGACTCTCTGAAATAGGGGTCAACTGAGTCTGGTGAGTGTGTATTGTATCTGCATGCTCGTGGAGCGAAAAATTTTCTATACTTACAATGTACGCTATACACATTTGGAATTGATCTTGGATCTATTACGGACTTTATATTTCACATGTATTTTTTGAAATGTTGAAGTCTACTTGTTTGGTCACTGTGGTGATGTTCAATTATTGATTTATACACATTAAGGAGTGCGGTTATCTTGATTTCACTAATTACTAATTACTTGTGTGCTATCAAACAGATTGCGTTTTTGCGAGTCAGAAGTTCCAAATTATGCTTCCCTGACTCTCTGACCTGTAGCTCACACATTGACACATTTGACACATTGTCTATACAACAGCACATGAAATCATCATAAATGCCCTGAAACAAGCATGCAAGACAAGAGTTTGGAGTTCACTGCTTGCTTATCTCATTGACTCACTAAGTAGTAAAGTCAGGTTTAAAATGAAAGCCCTGAAGCCTGCACAACTACAAAAAACACAGCAATGGAAGCCGCCATATTTCTTCACTCACAAATTCAATTTAAAATTGAAGTTTAGGTATAATTGTTCTTGCATAGCTAGGACCAATGTATGTATCCATATCTCATACTTGACTAATCCCTGTGGAAGCTGCAAATAACTGCAGTAGTCACTTCTACTACAGTGATAGCAGCAGTCTACCTTGTCCCGTCCTGAGTGACTGCTCTTCTGCATAGTAACCACTGGGGATTGCTCACTTGGCACTGCTGGCAATCAGAGAACACCTTGTATTTTTGATCAGTGAATACAAGGTATTCTCTGACTGGATGAAGTGGAGAGGGGGTGGTGATATCAACTCTTCCAATCAAAGAATGCCTTGTATTTATTGAAAAAAAATACAAGGAGTTCTCTGAATAGCAGCAGTGCTGAGCTAGAATACAGTGGACCTATTATCATTGTAGTAGAGGCAACTGTTAGAGTGATTTTCAGCTTCCACAAGGATTGTTATAGATATGTGCTATGCATACTTACATTGATCCAAGCTGACCAATGTACAGTATTCTATGCAAGAGAAATAATATCTAAACTGCAGCTTTAAATTCTTTTGTTCACCAAATTGGTACAGGAGGTCACAACAAGAAAGTGTTTACATCCATAACAAACATAGACAAGACACGTTTTTACTGACAACACATAAAACTTCAGTATTTTGTTCGAGCAAAGTATAATTTACTAAAGCATTTGACAAAGTGTTTTGAATATCCATGAAAAAAGAAAAAGGCAGTTCAGGAAAACACTTAATGAAACACTGAATTATAAGATTTTCTTTGTGGTCCCAATGGGTGCTCGTTAATCACTGGGTACAAGCACAGATATCACTGAGCTGATTTAGTGTAGAGGTATTTATGATGGGGCAGTGAATTTATGTTCATTTCAAATGTTCTCACAGTTTGGGGTAATTTAAAACAAAAATTAAAATCAGAGTTTCTAGAGCTTGCGTTAAATGTATCAGAAGACAGGTTTGCCTACTGTACATACAGGGTTCATTTTCTTTCTGGACTGAACAAAAAAGGAAAATGCAGTGTTTCTTATATATATATATATATATATATTTTTTTTTTTTATCAATCTGAAAGTTCATCAGCCCTTGTGTGCATTGCACATGTAGCTGGCAATAATTGTCTAAGAAAGTCGATTTATGGATGACTTTGCTCTGAATTTTTAGGGAAATCTTGATGAAGCATTGTCAGTTAATAGTAAAACACCTGTTTGCACCTACCCTAAGGTTAGGGCTACTCTGTTGATTACATTTCTATGCTACTAAAAGAATTACCAATTTGATAATCATCTTGTTAATCAAAATTGAATTGATTTTGGTGTGTTGTACATAAGCAGTAGCAATAGCAAAGAGAGTTATGCCCCGTACACACGTTCCGATAATCGTATAATATATCGTTCGCATTTTGTTGCATGATACTAACATCGAATTCAACAATGCGTACAAACCGTATGATTTTTGTCGTACGATTCTGGAAAAGCATCCTGGTTGCTTAGCTACGTATCAGTGCAAAACAAAACAATGGCAGCCAGGCATTTTCTGAGCTATTTTAGTGTTTCTGAGCATGCGCGGTCTTTGTCGATCGACTTTTAGCGTACGCATACTGTACTGACAAAACGATTATCGTTCGAGAAGATGTCGTAGGACAGAAGTTTTCCTGTTTGTCCCTTTGGATTTTGTTGGACCAACTGTCGTGATTGGCTGCCGAAAGCTGTGTACTAACGATCAGGTTATCGTGAGATCAGGTCGAAAGCGAGTTTTATTGTACGATTATCGGAACGTGTGTACGGGGCATTACTCGCCCGTGTAGTCATATCCTAAATCCTAGAGATATAGCTTCTAGTACAGAACTAATTTCTTGTGCTACTGCAGGAGAATGTTGGGAGATGAATTGCTCAGTCACGCTGTGTAGATGCTTACATTAAATCTCATGAGATTTTCAATGTGTGCCTGAGCTATTAAAATCACCAGCATAGCCCTAGTATGTAAAAAATTGTGCAATGAAAAACTAAAGTGGGCTTATTTAATAAGGCAAACACTAGTAATTCAAAAGATGTAACCCACAGCAACTAATCGTCTTACATTGTACTTGGTTCTAAATGCTCTAGGCCAGTGATGGCGAACATTGGCACCCCGGATGTTTTGAAACTACATTTTCCATGAGCCTAAACTACACTGCAGTGTGCATGAGCATCATGGGAAATGTAGTTCCAAAACATCTGGGGTGCCAAGGTTTGCCATCACTGCTCTAGGCCGATTATAGGTGAAAAATGTTACTTGCTATAAACAGGGTATACAAAGTGACCTGCCATTTCCTAATGTAATATCCACTACTTACCACTAGGGATTAGCTCAGGCGTTTGTGAATCTTAGTCCTAACCCACATGAATGAGCCCGCTAGGAAGCTGTGACTGTACTAAGCCAATCATAGGCTGCCATGGTAATCCTCTCCCCTTGTATAGTGGGGATGTAGGGGCTGGGAATGTCTTGGTTGCTTATCATTGGCCCTGTACAGTGACAGCTTGCTGGCAGGCTTACTCATGTAAATTCAGACTAGGATCTGAACATGCCCAAGCGAATTCCTACTAACCACCCCAGCTGTTGTACCCAACCCAGTGAAATAAAAAAAAATATCTTTCTCTGGAAATGGGCACAATCTGTTGTTAGCAGCAATATAATTCCCAGCATGCTGTGAAACACTTTCTTATTAAACATGCCCAAAAGATACAAAAAAAAAAATCAATTTCTGTGTTTATAAAGAACAAAATATTGTGCTTATGGACAAAAAATAACAGAAATTTTGATCTTAAAGGTGTCTTGTGTGTTAATGCAGTGCAATACATAAATATAAATGTAACAGCTAAATGGATGAAACAGGACATACATTAAAGCCTTTGGTACAGTACATTTAAATCCCAATGTTGCACATATAATACGTAACAAAAATATATATTAAGTAACACAGTAAAAAATAAAGCTTGCAGCGTAATTTGAGACAGGACAGTGATCTGACGACAATGCTGAGCTGGTAACTGATACAAAAAAAATGCACAGTTTCAATTTTCCCAGTCCATCACAACATCAATTAGCAGCACTGAGACAAGTTACAGACTTCTACTTACAGGATGCCAAAGACCAAAAAATTATATTTTTGCATCTAGATTGTGTCTTTTCCATCTAAGACATATTGCACTGAATCTGTGTATGTTTCAGATTTTAACAGAACTTCTTTAACATAATGCACTTGTGTAGAACATAAGACTAAGAAGAACACATTTTTATAAAAATAGAAATAAAATATTCCTAAGAGACCAAGTCTTTCATTGGTCGACGTACTGCAATATCTCTTGATATAGAGTCTTTCACATTTTGTTCACTCCATTTTCTGTGTAGAGCTGTCATTTGAGGCTTCTTCTACTACATGGATTTCTTTGTGGAGTTACATGTTCCTACATTTTCCAGTTTCTGGAAAATGTCTAAGGCAAAACAATCTTGCATCTGGTATAATGCAGGCCTTTGGAAATCTTCTTTTGCTGAAGAAAAAAAAAAAAATTAAGACATGTAAGAAAAAAAAAGAATGAAAAAAAAAAAAAAAAAGGGAATGCTGATATGAAGAACAGTAATTAACAGATACAAATATTATTTCAGTTTATAAACATTTTATTAATAAAGCCAGAGTTCCCCAGGTTTAAAAGGAAACATCAGTTTATGAGTGCCAAATATGTACAGCATGCTCCAAGTATAGTTTGTGCCCCCAAAACCAATTCACCTGCACTCAGTTTTGGAAATTTACTTCTGATAAAATAGGCCAATTTACAATTTACAATCTATACTATATTTGTCCAAAGGTGATAAAGATCGCGCTCAAACCAACATATCTAATACAGTGTGAATAATAAGTGAATATTGTGTCCACAAATATAAGCGCCAAACAACTCCTAGGAGTGAGTATGGTGGGTCCCTTTGATTTAAGGTCACTACTTCAGTCGTGGGTTTGTGCACTGAAGTAGTGGCCTTGAATTAACCACTTAAGCCCTGGAAGATTTTACCCCCTTCCTGACCAGGGCCTATTTTGCGATTCGGCACTGCGTGACTTTAACGGACAATTGCGCGGTCGTGCGACGATGTACCTAAACTAATTTGACATCCTTTTTTTCCCACAAACAGAGCTTTCTTTTGGTGGTATTTGATCACCTGTGCAATGTTTTGATCATGCGCTATAAACAAAAAAAGAGCGTTAATTTTGCAAAAATAACAATATTTTTCACATTTTTTTATATGAAATTCCCCCCCCAAAAAAATGTAAAAATCAAAATTTTTTAACATTTTCGGCCAATTTGTTTTATGCTACATATGTATGGTAAAAAAAAAATCGCAAAAAGCGTATTTTGATTGGTTTGCGCAAAAGTTATTGCGTTTACTAACAAAGGGAAAGATTTTTGTCATTTTTGTTGTTTTTTTTTAACGCATAATGGCGGCGATCTGCGATTTTTCTTGCAGTACTGCGACATTGCGGCGGACAGATCGGACCCTTGACTGACATTTTTGACACTTTTGGGGTTACCAGTGACATTACTACAGTAATCAGTGCTATACATATGCATTGTTACTGTAAAATTACACTGGCAGTGAAGGGGTTAACTTTTTTTTGAGAGGGAGGGGTTATGTGTGTCCCTAGGGGCGTGATTCTAACTGTGATTGGCTGTGGCTTGAGGTGTAGGAACAGTGATCAACGGTCCTACATAGTAGAACCGTATGATCACTATTCCTACACAGGGGAGAATGACAGGCGGCTTTGTTTACATTAGCCGCCTGCCTTTCTCCCTCTCCACCGACGATCGCGAGTGACCGGCGGACGATCGGGTCCGCCGGTCACACGCGCGCGGGGGGGTCCGTGACCTCGCGGGAGCATGCCTCCGGCAGCGCGCGCGCTCCCGAGATCCTCACAGGCTAGCGACATAGTACTACGTCGCTTTGCCTGTGAGGGGCTGACCGCCGCAGTAAATAGTCGTGCGGCGGTCGGCAAGCGGTTAAAGGGACCCACCATACTCACTCCTAGGAGTTGTTTGGCACTAATATTTGTGGACACAATATTCACTTAGTATTCACACTGTATTAGATATATTGGTTTGAGCGCAGTCTTTATCACCTTTGGACAAATTTTTCAAGCCTCATTGCTTTTGGCCGAGCCGCTCAGCACAATTATATTTATATTACATGTATTTTTATGTATTTATTCACGTATTTAATTATGTATTGACATAATTATTTATTCACGTTCACATGTTTTTATAATTTTATATTTTATTTTTCACGGTTATAAATAATCAAGCTTAATTTATTTATTAATTTATTTATTTAATCACATAACTACGCCTGTGCGCAATTGCATTGGTGTTCTATACACCATTTTTTACTAATCTATACTAGATACAATATACAGTATTGCAACATAACGACCCCAAACACACCTCCAAGATGACCACTGCCTTGCTAAAGAAGCTGAGGCTAAAGGTAATGGACTGCCAAGTATGTCTCCAGACCTAAACCCTATTGAGTATCTGTGGGGCATCCTCTAACGGAAGGTGGAGGAGCGTAAGGTCTCTAACATCCAGCTCTGTTATGTCATCATGGAGGAGTGGAAGAGGAATCCAGTGGCAACCTGTGAAGCTCTGGTGAAATCCATGCTCAAGAGGGTTAAGGCAGTGCTGGAAAATAATGGTGGTCACACAAAATATTGACACTTTTGGCTCAATTTAGACATTTTCACTTAGGGGTGTACTCACTCTTGTTGCCAGAGGTTTAGACAATATTGGCTGTGTGTTGAGTTATTTTGAGGGGACAGCAAATTCACACTGTTACACAAGCTGTACACTCACTACTTTACATTGTAGCAAAGTGTCATTTCTTCAGTGTTGTCACATAAAAATATATAATAAAATATTTGCAAAAATGTGAGGGGTGTACTCACTTTTGTGAGATACTGTATATCCCTATCATGAATATTTACATAATTATGTTCCATTTACATTTCATACAGAAAGTTACAGAGCACTGTAAAGTAGACATAAACACACCAGTAACACACCTCCTGACTTAGTGTGGCCACATTCACACTTCAACTGCATCTATGGAGGAACAAAATAAGCACTCTTGGCCAGCAGCACTGTCAATCAGTGGAGAATGTAGTGTTGATTGGACTAGTAGATTTAGATTGACTTGATCAAAGTGACTGACAAGTTAAAGCTGAACTTCAGCTAACATTTATAAACATTACAGCTTTCTTTTGGGATAAAGATTTTGCATAAATGAATAAAAGGTGACCATTGTAAGAACCCCTGTCAGTGTAAAATGGTTTGCTCAGCCCTCTAAATGCCACAAGGGTTATCAAGGAAGAGCACAGGGGTCACTATGTCAAAGAACAGGGGTCAAAAGAGCAGAGAACAGAGGTTAGCAGGTCAGAAGAAAGAAGATCAGCAGGGCAGAGGACAGGCGTCAGTAGGGCAATGTACAGGGTAGGCAGTGCAGATGACAAAGGTCAGCAGGGCAGAGGACAAGGGTCAGAAGGGCACTGTACAGGGATCAGCAGGACAGGGGTTAACAGGGCACTGTACAGGGGTCAGCTGGGTAGAAGACAATGGTTAGCAGAGAAGAGGACAAGGGTCACTGTTGGCAGGGCACTCAACAGAGCTCCGCCTTCCATCCCTGCACTGCACACAGCCTGGGCACTCCTCCTCTTCTAGTAACTAAGTAGAACCACTTCACTACTGTACTTAAGTACCGAAAGGCGGTATCTGTACTTTCCCAGAGTAGAATTTTTTTCTCCTATTTCCACTTTTACTTCACTACATTTTTTCAATGATTTCAATACTTCTACTCCGATATTTTTTTTTGTGCTGCATAGTTACTCGTTACAATTATAAAAATTACCACTGCCAGAACAGTAGATGGCAGGTTTCATGAAGCTCAAACCATGTGTATTATCAGCGCATACGAAAATAAAAACTACTGTATGTATAAATAAAAGCTGCATTTGAAATAATAAAAAACAATATGATGTTAAAACTTTTGACTTCTTTCTTTAATAACTACATAACACAGTACTTGTACTTCTACTTTCAGTACTTGAGTAGCAATTTTTTTTAAAACTACTGGTACTTTTACTTTCACTACTTGAGTAGCAAAATGTTTAAAAAAACTACTTGCAATACTTAAGTACAAAAAATGTTGAATATTTTAATACTTCTACTCAAGTCACTTTTTGATCGAGCACTTCCACTTCTACACAAGTCACTTTTTGATCGAGCACTTGTACTTTTACTCGAGTATGGGTTTCGAGTACTTTATACAACTCTGCTCTTCACACAGCACATGAGTTTTGATTCCCTTACAGACACATTATCAATCTGAACAGTGTGTAGCTGTGGGGAGGAGGAGATCTTTTGTGTGCCCTACTGGAACAAGATGATCCAAAGCACAAATTCTCTCTGTAAACCAAAGTTCTCTCCAAATGAAAATGCAAAAATTACACCCAGTCCAAATCCCCCTCCCAGCACAACTTCTTGCTCCCCCAAACCCGACTTCCAGCTTAAATCCTCCCCCCCCCAATTCACCCCTCCTAGCACAAATCTCCCCCGCCAAAAAAAATCACCCCTCCTAGCCTACATCTTCCTTACCCTCAAATTTACCATCCTAGTACAAATCCTTCCCCTCCAAATCCTCTCCCCCAAATACCCACACCTAGCATAAATGCCCTCCAATTCCCTCTTCTAGTACAAATCCCACCTCCTGGCCTGACACCCTTCAAATCACCCTTGCCAGCACAAATAATCCCCCCCCAATCCTCCCTCCTAGCACAAACCCCCCCAATCCCCTCTCCTACCACAACACCCCCCTCCCCCCCCCCCCACAATCCTCCCTCCCAGTGCAAACCCCCTCCTAGCACAAATCCTCCACCCCACAAAAAATTCTCTCCCCCCCCCATATCCCCTCTTCTAGCACAAATCCCTCCCCCCCAACCCCTTCCCAGCACCCCCCCCCACGCCCCCCTCTGAGCCCAAATCCTATCTAGTGGCCTGGATTGGGAACCACTCCTTATTTTCTAGTGGAGAGATATTTTATGGCCATTATCATTCATTTTATATTGATTATTAGAATAGGCAATTGGTTATTAACCACAATTACAGCTCTATAGAGCTCCTCCATTACCTCTCAACACAAGCCAAGCCCTGACCTCCAGCCCAATCACAAACTCATACAAAAGGCTACAAAGGGCCCTCACTTTAACAATGGTAAATTGAGAAAATCACTGATAAGCGTACTATGCCATGGTATCATATGTTCCTTGTTCCTGTCTCTCATCCAATAGCATAGGTTTACAATGCAATCCTACAGAGTAGCATACCTGGATCTTATCATTGACATTTCACCTGCTCTTATAACTCATGTCCACCTGGCTGTTGTGTTTGCCATGGGGAGGGGGAGCTGGAGGAAGTTGGACCCTTTTTCCCCAGACCCTCCTATGAGGTTCTCTCCCTCAACAGGCCTTTACATAGGTCTACGTTTTGCATTGTTTAAATGCCCTGATGGTATACTTCATATGTTATATAGTTTACCATATAAGGTTCCAGCAGTTTATACCCCTCCCCGTTTATTGGTGTTAATCTGGCACCTTGTGCTAATTTCTTTATTATCTAACAAACCCTATTTAATTTGCAACCTAACATTCCAGTTTTCACTGACTTAGCAAGATGGTGAGCTGTTCTATAGTTACTGAAACCCTCTGGCAACAGGTTGTCCAGATGAAGGCCAAAGGGATGACCCTTTAAGCCATTGCAAGAGAAGTTTGTCATTCCAAATCTGTTATTTCTAGAATATTGCATCTTTATATTGCACTCCACACACACTGCTGCAGTGAAGAGAAGTGAAAAAGGAAGTGACCTCATGCACTAGAGGCCGATGCATGCCCTGATCCCATAGTAAAGATGGCAATCAAACCAGAGCCGAAATGACAGAAAAAAAATGGCTGCTGCCCACACAAAGAAGCCAAAACAGCCTGCCCTCACGCAAAATGGCGTCCGAGCGATCGGCGCCAAGGCAGTGTAAAACCCAGGAGATGGCCACATCTCCCATCCATAGCAATGTACACCACAGTGCACCCCCAGCGGGGCCAGGGAGGTAGGGGCTGCACAAAAGGAGGGGTGATATCACAGAGACCACCTTTTTCTGCCATCCCCCAGGAGTGGGCCCACATAACACCCCACAGACAACTGTCTTAGGGACACGGGTGTAGCATAACTCACCATTCTACAGATAGCGGGCTCCGCTCCGATATGGAACACCTCCCACCCTGAGCGGGGGTGCCGTCAGCTAGCAACACACGGGCATTCTGAAGCCGAGACCACCCGGTGAAGATGTATCTCCGCAGGCTCATCCCTGTCCTCAGGGACACTGTCGTTGCAAGGCCTGGGCGCACCAATGACTTATGACGCTCGTTGGCAGGCTGGGACTCCATAAGGATCTAGATTATCCAGTGCAAGGCCCAGCTCTGCTGTCGCTTGTAGTCCTCCAGGGATCACCCTGACTAACTAGCGATAGTGAGTGAAGGAGAAAATAAAAGACTATTTTCAAAGAAAAAAATTGTTTTTAAAAGAAAAAAAACAAAAGACCTGAGACATAGGTCCCAGCTGGGAAGACCTAGACCTACTCCTGACGCTATGTAGCATGAAACTGGAGAACAGTGCTAACTGTGTCAGGATAATGGCTGAGGGACGGCCCCCTAGAGGTGTGTCTCAATGTGAAGGTTTTTTATTAACCCTTCACTGCCTAGCTTACTCCTGCAGAGAACGCCATTACCAACTCGTGAAGGTTTACCGAATGGGCTGCGACTGTCAGAGGACGTAAGAGAAACAAATACTTAAATGACCCACCAGAATCAAAGGAACAGAACTAATAACTATAGCCCGACCAAATCAGGATTAAATTTCAATAGAAATTATCAATAAAAATAAATTGGGAAATCACACCCAATTTAGACAAAAAAAAAAACTCATCACTAATAATAAATAAAGTAATTCACCTCTTAATAAAAAGAGAAATTCATAGACTAAATGTCACACATAGTGAAAGCGCCATCTTGTGGGAATGTAAAATATTAGAGTTTTAAGAAAAGACACAAACACTAAAAATGTTATTAAAAATCAAAAAATCTGACACTATCACAATAAAAAATTGGTTCAACACGGCAGCTGCGATTGCTCATCAGTTCAGTGCTGAACAGAGTAAGGATCTGTCTTGTCATAAAGAGGTTTATTTACTAAAGCTAGAGAGGGCAAAATTAGTCACAATTCTGCAGAGAAACCAATCAGCTTCCAGGTTTTGTTGCTAAAGCCTAATTAAGCAAGCTGAGGTTAGAAGCTAATTGGTTTCTTGCAGAATTATGACTAATTTTGCCCTCTCTAGCTTTAGTAAATAAACCCCACAGTGTCTCGCCCATTAAGAGAACTTGGACTGAAAGCCCACTCTGCAGTGACCACACCTCCCATTAGTGGAAAGAATCAGAAGGCTAGATTACCTTTGCTGAGGAGCATGTTGTGTCTGGTCTAAAGTTTACTTTAGTGATGAAATCAAGTTTAATTTAATTGGGTCTAATGGGAAACATTATGTTCATAGTCAAACTGGGGAAAGACTGAACCCAAAGTGTGTAAAGTCAGTGAAAGGTAGAGGGGGAAGCGTCATGGTTTGGGGGAAGTTTTCTGCAGCTTCTTATACAGCTACATGGCCGAGTGGATGCAAATCTTTATCAGAACCTTCTTCGACAACATGCGGTTCCTTACCTGCGTTCATCAGCCAGCAATTTTCATGCCCCTTGTCACACAGCAAAACACAGCAAAATCACACCAGAGCAGTGTGAGAGATTAGTGAAGTCCTGTGGGTGCAGATGTGCTGAAGTCATTCAAAACAAGGACCTGTACACTTCCACTAATGGTTGATTGTTGTAACTTTCAGAAATTTTAGTTGTAATCTTTCTTCATGCTACAGTCATTGCTGTTCTCTAATTTTGATCATTGGGTTTTCTACAAAATAATTTTTTTTTTTTTTTTAAGTGCCTTGGTTATTTTGAAAAACACTGTTTTATCAGCATGGTATAGCCACAACAAAAATGTCATCAAATGTTGAGCAATGAAGATTACATTATTTCTGAAAAAATCAAGTGTTCTTAAATTGTTTTCTAATTTTGATCTCCAGTATATATATATATATATATTATATATATATATATAGTGCCTTGCGAAAGTATTCGGCCCCCTTGAACTTTGCGACCTTTTGCCACATTTCAGGCTTCAAACATAAAGATATAAAACTGTAATTTTTTGTTAATAATCAACAAGTGGGACACAATCATGAAGTGAAATGAAATTTATTGGATATTTTATTAACAAATAAAAAACTGAAAAATTGGGTGTGCAAAATTATTCAGCCCCCTTAAGTTAATACTTTGTAGCGCCACCTTTTGCTGTGATTACAGCTGTAAGTCGCTTGGGGTATGTCTCTATCAGTTTTGCACATCGAAAGACTGAAATTTTTGCCCATTCCTCCTTGCAAAACAGCTGGAGCTCAGTGAGGTTGGATGGAGAGCGTTTGTGAACAGCTCCCTTGAGAAAGTCACGTGTGTGTGATGCAACTCGTTGGGAGGAGCCGGGTGACGTCACTTACGGTCGGCGGCCGTGACCGGAAGTTGTACTTTTACCACTTTGGTGGTCAGCGTTTGTTCTGCTCTTTCTTTGTAAGTGTTTTACCACATATTAAAGATATTTTCTTTGGATATACTGCACCATGATAGTCTTAATTTTAGCCCTATGAGATCACATCCCTATCTATCTGTAAGATTCGAGGACTAGCATTACCAGGAGACCAAGGACCATTCGTTGAAGATTGATCACCTATCCCTAAGTTAAAGTGTTACATCTGTGGGAGTATTGGAGTATTTTGATCGGAGGAAATCCTCTAACACGCTCATTTGAGTGTGTAGTAAGGTGAGCGGCCACTGCACACATTTTTTGGATTTCAGGAGTAACGTTTTATGTTTATTTACTATATCACTGAAGATTCACATTTGCTTTAGAAGTCACTTTTATTGGATTGTTTTATGAGGATTGATACCTGTATTTTGTGATGTCATTTCACTTATATTGACATTATTTGGACTTTTGACATCTACTTTATTGATTTCGAACATTTTTATTCAGCTTTACATTAACTGATTTGAGGAGCATTATTCACCATATTGGAATTGGACTTTTTCATTTTTCAGCTGTTTATTTATTGTTCCTGAAGCACTTTCGTTTGCTCTGAATGTTTTATTTATTTATTTGGATTTGCTCAACATCACACCCTTTGGATATATTAGTATTTCTTATGAATTAGCGCCTTTTTTTATTTATTCATTTTTATCACATATTGCACGGTGGGGACACCGAATATAATTGGCTGCTTTTTCACTTATATATTCTATTCTACTTTATTCTATTCTATTCTATTCTATTCTACCATTAATATTTATTATCCTAATTTATCTATTCTTATCATCCTACCACTTTATCTATGAGCCTTCCTTGAGTCCTACCCCTCAGGTAGCGCATTGGTCCTCTCACTCATTTTGTTTGTGAACAGCAGTTTTCAGTTCTTTCCACAGATTCTCGATTGGATTCAGGTCTGGACTTTGACTTGGCCATTCTAACACCTGGATATGTTTATTTGTGAACCATTCCATTGTAGATTTTGCTTTATGTTTTGGATCATTGTCTTGTTGGAAGACAAATCTCCGTCCCAGTCTCAGGTCTTTTGCAGACTCCATCAGGTTTTCTTCCAGAATGGTCCTGTATTTGGCTCCATCCATCTTCCCATCAATTTTAACCACCTTCCCTGTCCCTGCTGAAGAGAAACAGGCCCAAACCACGATGCTGCCACCACCATGTTTGACAGTGGGGATGGTGTGTTCAGGGTGATGAGCTGTGTTGCCAAACATAACTTTTTGCATTGTTGCCAAAAAGTTTGATTTTGGTTTCATCTGACCAGAGCACCTTCTTCCACATGTTTGGTGTGTCTCCCAGGTGGCTTGTGGCAAACTTTAAACGACACTTTTTATGGATATCTTTAAGAAATGGCTTTCTTCTTGCCACTCTTCCATAAAGGCCAGATTTGTGCAGTATACGACTGATTGTTGTCCTATGGACAGAGTCTCCCACCTCAGCTGTAGATCTCTGCAGTTCATACAGAGTGATCATGGGCCTCTTGGCTGCATCTCTGATCAGTCTTCTCCTTGTATGAGCTGAAAGTTTAGAGGGACGGCCAGGTCTTTGTAGATTTGCAGTGGTCTGATACTCCTTCCATTTCAATATTATCGCTTGCACAGTGCTCCTTGGGATGTTTAAAGCTTGGGAAATCTTTTTGTATCCAAATTCGGCTTTAAACTTCTCCACAACAGTATCTCGGACCTGCCTGGAGTGTTCTTTGTTCTTCATGATGCTCTCTGCGCTTTAAACAGACCTCTGAGACTATCACAGTGCAGGTGCATTTATACGGAGACTTGATTACACACAGATGGATTCTATTTATCATCATTAGTCATTTAGGTCAACATTGGATCATTCAGAGATCCTCACTGAACTTCTGGAGAGAGTTTGCAACACTGAAAGTAAAGGGTCTGAATAATTTTGCACGCCCAATTTTTCAGTTTTTTATTTGTTAACAAAGTTTAAAATATCCAATAAATTTTGTTCCACTTCATGATTGTGTCCCATTTGTTGTTGATTCTTCACAAAAAAGTACAGTTTTATATCTTTATGTTTGCAGCCTGAAATGTGGCAAAAGGTCGCAAAGTTCAAGGGGGCCGAATACTTTCGCAAGGCACTGTATATACATACTGTAAGGTATATGGGAAGGAAGAGGATAGGCAATCAAACTTACACAACCACACAAAGCTGCAATTACAGTATAGAGTAATTGATCTCGATTTTTGTTATCCATAGGCTACAAAGGAACCCGGAGAGTAATTGCTCAACAATCACTTATTTAAAATAATTTTCCCATTCAGCTATATACTATAAAATTAATCTACAAAGATTTCATGCAGTAGCACTAAAGCTGTACAACCATTTGGCATTTTCCAGTCCATTTTACCATTTTACATACATCAGGAAACGCAAATATAATTACAAGCAATTGCCAGAAAGTAATCAACCACATGTTTAAGGCCAGGATCACATATATGCAAACTGGATGTGGGTTTCCCCACATTCCAATTCGGGGCGGCTGTGGAGCAAATTTTATAAGGGTCCTGTGCGTGTTTGGGTCCCATTCAGGTGCAAATTTAGGCAAAAATTCGGACCTGAATTGCACCTGAAACACTGAACAGACACGCACCAGACCCCAGGAACAAATCCGCGGCCACACATATGTGAACCCGGCCTAAATGACTACCAAATATTGGCATGCCATTTAATTTTTCACCTTCTCCCGTCCCTTATTTAGAGACTTGTAATGTCGCTTCACCACTCTTACGGCATTTTCTATCTGGTTAATTTCCCGGATGTTCACACTTCTGGCACCTCTTTATACGGCTCACTGATTTATATCCATCATATATATACTTTTTGAATCTGGATTTATCTCTTTATGTCATTTTTTCTTTCTCTTATAAGAAGAATTATAATTAAACAAAGGATATTATATTATATCATTTCAGATTTCATTGACTTCAGAGTGCCTATCATATCACTCCCTGACGACTTTTCTGCCAACTTATTGTTTTCTTATTGGGCTCTCATTTCTTTGCTGCTCCTCCCCATGTGCTGGATGTTTTCCATGCCTCAGCCCAGTGAGTCAGGCATTTATCGGCTGGACCCTGCTCCTCCTCCCTAGGATTGGATTTTTTTGGATATATGACACTACTTAAAGGTAGTGTTTATTCCATTTATTATCCCCACATATATACTATTTTTTCTCCCCCTTCCCTCTCCTTATACTAGTTTTTTTGGTATAATTTAGATTTGTATTTTCAGATACACAATCTATCTTTAAGCTCCTGATGAATGGACGGAGGTCCATGAAATGCGTCGAGCCTACAATTACTCAGACATTTTATCCAAGCTCCTTATATTTAAAGATTGTATACTTAGAGAAGATGTTGTCATATTAAATTGTTTACTTATAAATCATTATTTTGGATATGTTATCAGTGTATTTATTCTCATTTATATGAATTGAATATGTGATGTATCAATTGTATTTATATATGTTATATTATGAATTATGAATTATAAATTATATATTTGATTATGTCATCTCTCTATGGGTCCCCTTTTTGGGTCTTATTAAGCTTTTTATATTGAAAGATTGTGTACCTATAGAGGATAAGGTATCATAATAAATTTGCTAATTATAAATTATTATTGGATATGTCATCAGTGTATTTACTCTCATTTATATGAATTGTATATGTGATTTATTAATTGTATCTATATATGCTTTATTATGAATTATGAATTATACATTTTAACACATTTCAGCTCTCTATAGGTCCCTTTGTTTTGGATCTTATATGTGATTCATGTTATTCATCCAAACAAACATACATGTCTAGCTGCACTCATTCAAAGTCCCACACTCCTTTCCTTTCTTGCCATGTATAACTAGGGATGGAGGCAACTAGACATTTTATTGGACATATTATGTGGCAGATCTATCCCCCTTGTTTGCTCTATCTTTGTTAACTATGAATATATGCCATCCCTCCTAACTGTAAACTACCCAACAAGAAATTGCTATTTCTTAAACCTTACATTATTATTATTATTATTATTATATAGGATTTATATAGCGCCGACAGTTTTAGTCAGCGCTTTACAACTTGAGGGTAGACAGTACAAATACAATACACATTAATACAGTAGGAATCTGAGTGCCCTGCTCATTAGAACTTACAATCTAAGAGGGAGGGTCAAGAGATACAAGAGGTAATAACTGTGGGGGATGGGCTGATGGAGAAAATAAAAGTACAGTTGTTAGGTGGTTGCCAGATAGGTTTCTCTGAACAGATATGTTTTCAGGGGCCATCTGAAAGTGGACAAAGTAGGAGATAGTCGGACAGATTGGGGTAGAGCATTCCAGAGGATGGGAGAGGCTCGTCCTGCAGGTGAGCATGGGAAGAAGTTACAAGGGAGCTAGAGAGCAGGAGGTCCTGGGAGGGACAAAGAGTTCCTTACATGAATTAACTAGTGATTTACTAGCAAACTAAAGAGCTCCGGTAATCTTGGTAATCTTGGTGAAATGATCTGTGGAACAATGCATGCTGCTAGCCATGTACTATTGGAATGCCACCTTACAGATTTAGAAACATTGTCAGGTTAATAGAGAAACAGAAGTATCTTCTTAAAGACTACAGAGATTCTCTCCAAACATATATCAGCATCTCCAGAAATCTGAAATTCGACAGTTATCTGTGAAGATGTGGGCAGAGGAGCAGTAAGATCCATTGCCTAAATAAGTTAAGGTAGTAGAAAAGCAGTAAATCTAAATACAGCCCTACCCGGATCTCCACCATATACAACTCCTCTGGCTGTTGATACTAAGAAGAAGCCTATCTGTTTGTGTAGAGGACCTCTACAGTCTCCAGGAATCCATTAGTAAGCTGAAAAAAGCAAGCTGGAAATGTTCTTGCATGTAAGTCTGCAATGCGTTTCATTTATCCAAAGATGCATAAGTGATAGGAAAGAGCAGTAATGCACTCTTCTTAATGCTTTATAAAAACCACTGCTTTATTTTTGGCACCTTGCATCTCATAAGTATGTCTGAGAGGAGACAAGATGCGAAGTGCACTGTTTAACCACTTGCCGACTGCCTAACGCCGATCTACGTCGGCAGTCAGCCCCTCACAGGCAAAGTGACGTAGGGCTACGTCACTAGCTTGTGAGGGTCTAGGGAGCGAGCGCGCGCCCCCGGAGGCGCGCTCCCGCTCCCGCGTGGTCACGGACCCCCCCGCGCGTGTGACCAGCGGACCCGATGTCCGCCGGTCACTCGGCGATCGGCGGGGGAGAGGGAGAATGTCAGGCAGCTTGTGTAAACAAGCTGCCTGTCATTCTCCTCGCTGTAAAGACACTGATAAAACGGATCTAGTATGTAGATCCGTTGATCAGTGTCCTTACAGCTCAAGCCACAGCCAATCACAGTAGAAAGCACGCCCCTAGGGATACACACAGCCCCTCCCTTCCAAATAAAGTTAACCCCTTCACAACCAGTGTATTTTTACAGTAACAGTGCATATGTATAGCACTGATTACTGTAGAAATGTCACTGGTAACCCCAAAAGTGTCACAAATGTCAGTCAAGGGTCCGATCTGTCCGCCCCAATGTCGCAGTACCGCAAAAAAAAATCGCAGATCGCCGCCATTACGCGTTAAATAAAAAAACAACAAAAATGACAAAAATCTTTCCCTTTGTTAGTAAACGCGATAACTTTTGCGCAAACCAATCAAAATACGCTTTTTGCGATTTTTTTTACCAAACATATGTAGCATAAAACAAATTGGCCGAAAATTTAAAAAAATTTTGATTTTTACTTTTTTTTTGGGGGGAATTTCATATAAAAAAATGTGAAAAATATTGTTATTTTTGCAAAATTGACGCTCTTTTTTTGTTTATAGCGCGTGATCAAAAAATCGCACAGGTGATCAAATACCACCAAAAGAAAGCTGTTTGTGGGAAAAAAAGGACGTCAAATTTGTTTAGGTACAGCGTCGCACGACCGCGCAATTGTCCGTTAAAGTCACGCAGTGCCGAATCGCAAAATACCCCCTGGTCAGGAAGGGGGTAAAATCTTCCGGGGCTTAAGTGGTTAACATCATTATAAATAACATTAATTCTGAAAATTCGATTTGGGTGGAGAGGGTATAAAGGGTATAGGTTATAATGCACCATGTCCAGTTTGTATCAAACAGATATCTCCCCCTCGAAAATGGGGGTGGAAGGGCACACTCTGGATTTTATTGGTGCGCTCAGACAACCGGTTAAAATATTTTATTACCACTTTTTATCAACAAATCACACTTTTAAATACTTAAATGTTTTACAGTTAAAATAGTAGAAAAAAAAAAAAAACTATTTCTTGGAAAATAAACTCCCCAACTCCCCTTGACCTTGTACATGCCTCTATGCTTTTAGCAGGGACAAGACCTGGTTCTTCAGGAGGTTCAATTCTTAAAGTAGCACCACTTGACCAAGACCCTCATGAATAAAAGGGGGGGGGGGATTAAGCTCAAGGGCATACTTGAATGGGAGAAAGCAACCAAGAATGTAGGGCTGCTGAGATCATTTGGATACCCAAGGAGGCTGGGTGGAGGAGGGGGGGGGGCGGGGGCAGGGATCAAACCCAGTTTTTCAGCATTGAGCAACAACGTTTACTCCAATTTTTCAGACTATTTAATCAGAATATACAGTGCCTTGAAAAAGTACAGTATTCTTCCCCCTTTAAATTTTCCACATTTTGTCATGTTTCAACCAAAAACCTAAATGTATTTTATTGGGACTTTATGTGATAGACCAATACAAAGTGGCACATAATGAAGTGAAAGGAAAATGATAAATGATTTTCAAAATTTTTTACAAATAAATATCTGAAAGGTGTGACGTGCATTTGTATTCAGCCCTCTTTATTCTGATACCCCTAACTAAAATCTAGTGGATACAATTGGCTTCAGAATTCACCTAATTAGTAAATAGAGTCCACCTGTGTGTAATTTTTTCTCAGTATAAATACAGCTGTCCTGTGAAGCCCTCAGAGGTTTGTTAAATAACCTTAGTGAACAAACAGCATCATTAAGGCCAAGGAACACACCAGACAGGTCAGGGGTAAAGTTGTGGAGAAGGGTAAAGCAGGGTTAGGTTATAAAAAAATATCCCAAGCTTTGAACATTTCACAGAGCACTGTTCAATCCATCTGAAAATGGAAAAAGTATGGCACAACTGCAAACCTAACAAGACATGGCATACCACCTAAACTGACAGGCCAGGCAAGGAGGGCATTAATCAGAGAAGCAGCCAAGAGTCCAATGGTAACTCTGGAGGAGCTGCAGAGATCCACAGCTCAGGTGGGAGAATCTGTCCACAGGACAAATATTAGTCATGCACTCCACAAATCTGACCTTTATGCAAGAGTAGCTAGAAGAAAGCCATTTTTATAAGAAAGCCTTAGAAGTCCTGTTTGCAATTTGTAAGAAGCCATGTGGGGGACATAGCAAACATGTAGAAGAAGGTGCTCTGGTCAAACGAGACTAAAATTTAACTTTTTGGCCTAAAAGCAAAATGCTATGTGTGGCAGAAAACTAACACTGCACATCACCCTGAACACACCATCCCCACTGTGAAATATGGTGGTGGCGGCAGGGATGCTTTTCTTCAGCAGGGACAGGGAAGTTGGTCAGAGTTGATGGAAAGATGGATGGAGCCAAATACAGGGCAATCTTGGAAGAAAACCTGTTAGAGTCTGCAAAAGACTGAAGACTGGGGCAGAGGTTCACCTTCCAACAGGACAACAACCTTAAACATTCATCCAGAGCTACAATGGAATGGTTTAGATCAAAGCAAATTCTTCAAGTGTTAGAATGTCCCAGTCAAAGTCCAGACCTAATTTCAATTGAGAATCTGTGGCAAGACTTGAAAATTGTTGTTCACAGATGCTCTTCATCCAACCTGACAGAGCTTGAGCTATTCTACAAAGAAGAATGGGCAAAAATTCACTCTCTAACCACTTAAGCCCAGGCCTATTTCGGACACTTTTTGTTTACAAGTTAAAATCAGTATTTTTTGCTAGAAAACTACTTAGAACCGCCAAACATTATATATATATATATATATATATATATATATATATATATATATTTTTTTTTAGCAAAGACTCTGGAGAATAAAATGTCGGTCATTGCAATATTTTTTGTCACGCGATATTTGCGCAGCGGTCTTTAAAACGCCATTTTTTTGGAAAATTTTTGAAAAATCACATTTCACTGCATTTAAAAAATACTAAACAGGAAAGTTAGCCCATTTTTTTTGTATATTGTGAAAGATGATGTGACGCCGAGTAAATAGATACCCAACATGTTATGGTTTAAAATTGCGCACACCCGTGGGATGGCGACAAACTACGGTCAATAGAGATCTCAATTAAATTTTTTTAACGGTTACCAGTTTAGAGTTAGAGTGTAGCTCTTTTTTTTTTAAATTATTGCTCACGCTCTGGCGACCGTGGCGATACCTCACATGTGTGGTTTGAACAGCGATTTCATTCGCGGCTCGACTTCCGTATACGTTTTTTTTTTTCGTGCGCGAGCTAACAGTAACGGGGCGGCTACATTTTTTTTTTCCTATTTATTTATTTTTTTTTTTAACTTTATTACAGGTTTTTAAAAAAAAAAAAAATCTGATCACTTTTATTGCTGTCACAAGCAATGTAAACATCCCTTGTGACACCAATATGCAGTGACAAGTACTCTTTATGGAGGGATCGAGGGTCTAAACCTAGACCCCTCCTCTACACTTCCATGTATGCAAAACGCCGAAAACTGCGTTTTTGCATACAGCCGGTTTTTAAATTTGCCGCCTTTTGCAGCAGAGTAACCCGGAAGTGACGTCATGGACGCCGCCTCCGGGTTACGTCATCGGAGACCCGATCAATGCCGTTTCCGGCTTTGATCGGGACTCCATCCAGCCGGCGGATGGGAGCCCCGAGCAAAGTCGCTGAAGGCGGCGGGAAGGGGGGGACGTCCCCTCCCGCTCACCCGGGTAACGATAGAGCGGCTCCCGAGCCACATCGGTCATTACCGACAGAAAGCCGACCGCCGGCTGTTAACCATGGTACCGGGATGGTGCCTCTAGCTAGAGTATCCCCCCGCAAAGTCTGCCGACGTAGATCTACGTCAGTTTGCGGTAAGTGGCTAGATGTGCAAAGCTGGTAGAGACATCCCCAAAAAGACTTGCAGCTTTAATTGCAGTGAAAGGTGGTTCTACAAAGTATTGACTCTGAAGAGCTGAATACAAATGCAAGCCACACTTTTTCAGATATTTATTTGTAAAATAAGTTTAAAAAGCAATTAACTTTTTCCTTGCACTTCACAATTATGTGTCACTTTGTGTTGGTCTTTCACAATAAATCCCAAAAAAAAATACATTTAGGTTTTTGGTTGTAACGTGTCAAAAAGTGGTAAATTTCAAGGTGTATGAATACTTTTTCAAGGCACTAACTCATTTCACATTCCACCAGTACTGACTCCATGCAAACAAAGATTGCCCTATCACACCTCCAATGCACCTTTTTAATTACAGAAAATTGTACAGAACAGCATAAAAATATAATTCCGATAAATTTTCACAGCACATATATAGTATACTTATCAGGATGCCCTATGTGTGTCTGTAGAATATTTGGAGCTGATTTTTACCAGAGAGTGGACATTGTTATCTCTGCTATACTCACATCAGTTTTGCACACCGCGTCCTGCATTCTATGACCGGTTCATAAAATGAGCCCCTAAAAGCCCTTTTTACCACTTCCATGGGTATACTACACATTGTCGGTGCTTGTATTTGCTAAGTACCTCACTGTGGCTGCAGAAGAAAAGAAAGGGGTTGCCATACTAAGCGATGTTAGTGCAGCGATCAACCCCCCTGAGTTATTGTGTTCTGACAGGGGGACTGATCCCCCCCTTTCCCCCACCAGACCCCTCTGATAAGCGCTCACAGCTATTGGATGCAAGCCCTGATTGGATGCTGGTTTTCCAGCATGCCCATTTGATAGAAGACAGTCTTTAGACCAGCTTCTGACAGACAGGCTGCTGTACACACGGATCGAATGTCGGCCGGTTTCTGTTGAACCGGCAGACATTCGACCCATGTGTACCAGCCTTGAGGGCTTGGAATTGGAAGAATGAGCAGTCACCGAGAGTTCTAGATTTTGTACTAACGATCGGGACCCGGGACCTTTGATTGGCTATAACAGTGATCAGTCACTGTGAGTCCGCCCCGTGTGCTTACTTTATCTTCTGAATGAAGAGAAAGATAAGTTGTATCTTTAGTAGAGATTGTGTGGAGAAGAGTCAGCTGATTTAATGACACGGCACCGTCCCCAATGAAAATATGAACATAGCAGCAAATCCAGATATGCACGGGAAGCAGAGGGATAAGGGAGTGGGAAAGATAAGGGAAAAATCAAGCGTATCTGGACAAAGGGGGATTTAGTTGTGCCAAGTAAACAAGTATAAACCAAAAAATATATAAAAATATCAAAATTTATTTAGACATAGATGTAATAACGAACACATATAAAAATAGGGATGATCATAGTCATTGTACACATATCTCCGATAAGGAGGCGTGTATAAAGATTAACTGATGGATCAACGCGTTTCAGGTTTCAAGAGCTTCCTCAGGATCCAGCAAGTGTACTTCAGAGTAATACGAATAGTATTATCAAATCTAAGTAAAACAACAGTGCATATATTAGAGAAAGCCAAAAGAAAATACATTTAAGAATTTTTCCCTTATCTTTTCCACTCCCTTATCCCTCTGCTTCCCATGCATATCTGGATTTGCTGCTATTTTCATTAGTTGTATCTTTCTTCTCTTTCGGGAGAGAGCGATATAAAGATATAAACCATGGGTGTCCAACCTTTTGGCTTCTCTGGGCCACACTGAGTGCAGAGAAATTTTCTCGGGCCGCATATAAAATATATACTATAGTTAAGGTATATAAGTAATAAAACACTGCTGCGCCTTTCCCGAGCTGCTGCGCCCCCCGCACTGATTTAACACAACTAGAGGATGATCCCCTCCGAGGCAGCCTCTGCCTACAGTTAGTTGGAAACCTCTGTGGCCGTGCCCCCGACTCGACTTCCTTCTTCCCCAGCAAACAAAAAACAAAAAAATTGTCAGTGGGCCGCATTGCATGTGGTTCCCGGGCCGCATGCGGCCCCCGGGCCACAGGTTGGTCATGCCTGATATAAACAAAGTTGTGTAAAAAATAAAGAATAAAAAAATAAAGAAAAAAATACATAGACCAAGGTTTGCCAGGGTTAGTGCTAGGGTCAAAGGTCAAGGTCAAAGGTCATGATTAGTATATTTTGGGTAGATTTTTTTGTTTAAAATTAGTATCAATGTCAGTTTTAGGCAGAATGAACAAAAAATTCAAAATGTACACTATTGTTTCTGGGCCCTACTACGGGTACAAACAAAAACTAACATACTCATATGTGGTATCACTGCAATTGTCAGGAGCAGGAGAATTTATTTTGGGATGTTCTTTGGTGGTAAATTATAGTGATAGCAGGAAAATAAACAGCTACATTAAAAAACAAATGATTTTTGTTTACTTTTTATGGCCAGTTTTCCTTTGATAATATTAAAAAAAAAGGAGATATCCTTTACCATTTATAAAAGAAAGTCTAATTTGTCCTGAAGAAAAAAAAAACAAGGTATAATCCACCTATATTAAAGCGGAGTTCCACCCTGGATTTTTTTTTTTTTTTTTTAATACCCCCGGGACAGTCAGGGCTAGTACATTCCACAATGGCTAGCCTCTGATCTGTCCCGGGTTGCACTTACCTGTTAGGACAAATACTTACCTTGCAAACGTCTTGTCCAGTGCTGCCATCTCAGATGTGGGCAGCTTGAAGCCAGCGAGATCCCCTTCGGCGTCTTCTTCCGCCTTCTTTGGTCCCACGATGCTCTGCGCCGGCCCCGACGTCACTTTCGGGTCGCGCGCGTCATCCCTCTACAGCTTCTGGGCATGCCCAGAAGCTGTTTAGAAGGGGATGACGCGCGCGACCCGGAACTGACATCGGGGCCGGTGCAGGCGCAATGATTCCTGGGAGCGATGACGTTCAGCTCCCAGGAATCATTGCAGAGCCAGGAAGTGACGACGGGCCGCGGCCGAGGAAGGATGAAGAAGGAAGTAAGGTAAGTATTTTTTCTTCGCTACGAGGTAAGTAAAAAAAAAAAAAATATGCGATTATCCATTTCTTTTTCAGGTGACCCGGAGCGAGAAGATGGAGGTAAAAATAGGGTGGAACTCCACTTTAATGCATTAGCATTTGTTGTACCCTGGCTGGCCATTACTTTTTTGTCCAACAAGAAAGCTCAAAAACTGATACGGCAGGGTTAAGGGTCCTTTGCACACAAAGTTAAGGCCAGAGCAGGTTTGATGACAGCCATTGGCTTTTCTCATTTCATAGCTAGAAGTTGTGCCATCTGATGTAACCGTAGAGAGTTTTTTTTCCCCACAAGACCTGGTACAGTTCAAAGAAGATGGAAGACCTCAGTCATTTGAGTTTTGCTTTTTTGCTTTGTATTTATATTTTCTTTGTACAGTTAGAAACAAGTAAGGTCCAAATCACTACCTAAACACTTCTGGACGGGAAGGTTTTACCCCCTAATGACCAGGCCATTTTTTTGTGATACGGCGCTGCCTTACTTTAACTGACAATTGCACGGTCGTGCGATGCTGTACCCAAGTACTTTTTGGGGGACCAGTGACATCACCAGGGGTGATCAAAGGGTTAAATGTGTCCCTAGGGGGTGCTTTCTAACTTTATGGGGAATGGGCTTGCTGGATGAACACAGAGACCAGTGTTCCTAAATAGAAGGAACACAGGATCCCTGTGTTCATTAATGACAGAACTGTGGTCTGCCATGTTTACATCGGCAGATCGCAGTTCTGTCTCCATGGGGAGTGTTTGCAGGTGCCCAGCGGACATCGCGGCCCCTGGACCCGTTGATTGGCTCACCCTGTGGCCAATCGGAGCGTGTGCACCAGCGTCCCCACTAGCTGTCCCGCAAAACGGCGTACAGGTACGTCGTTTCGCGGGACAGAGCCGACCTGATGCAGTATAAGTACAGAGGCTGGTCGGCAAGTGGTTAACAACCTATCTCTTCATCATTTTACCAGATATGTTGCACATTTAATCCACTGACATTCCCACGCCTCCTTTTGGGCAAATATATGGACCAGTGACCTTCAGAGCTGGGCTTGTATTCGCCCTTGGCTCTAGTATTACACTTTCTGGCCATAGGGATAGCGGCATAAAAAGTGTGCCTAAAGGTTTCTATAGAGTAAGGAGGAAGGTAGGAAGAGCAGGCTTTTGCACATTTGGAAAGAAAACCTACAAAAAAAAAAAAGGCGGTTGGTGGTTCTAAACTACATCAATAGAATCATTTGGGCAGACTGGGAAAACTGCCAGCAGACCAGGTTATGGATTACTCACGCGTCTAAATGCAGCATACATATTATTTTTACGTTATGTAATGGTAGTGGTTTATATTGCAACATAATGAAGAAAAAGTTTGGTAGTACTGCCATCTAGTGGTTAAAGTCAGTAAGATATCACTAATAATACAGAAAGCAATAATGCACACTTTGTATACTAATTTTCCTAGTGTCATATAAGCATGCAAGACCCTATTTTGACCTTTTTTACAGGCAGTTTATAGATAATCATAGGGCTTGGTCATACAGTTATATTCAACTATTAAAATATGACTTAGGATTTCCACAGAACTTTGACATATATTGCAATATGTTGCTAACAAGCATTCTATATATATACTGATAAATACAGTTAGGGGTTTATTTACTAAAATTGAAGAGTGCAAAATCTAGTGCAGCTCTGGACAGTGTCGGGACAAGGTCAGCTAGAGCCCAGGGCATAATCCCCTCCCCCCTAAAACAAAATCAAGCACTAATCTGAATACTTACCCCCTAAGTATAAATCCACCCCCCCCTGCTGAAATCCATCTCCCAGCACAAATCCCCCCCCCCCAGCTCGAATCCTCTCATTCCGCATATGTGACCCAGCACAATCCCCCCCCCCCCCCCAAAATAAAAAAATGTCCTCCTTTCTAGCACAGATCCTTTACCCCTCAAATTTCCCCTCTAAGCAAGAACCCGCCCCCCCCCCCCATTCCAATTCCAATTCTACCAAAACCTTCCACCAAAGAACAACAAACTCTCCTGCTCTCGATGATCACAGAGATACCATATATGTATGTTAGTTGTTGTTTGTACCCGTAGTACAGTCCAAAAACAATTGTAAGCATTTTGTTCTTTTTTTAACCTACCTAAAAACACACTGACACTGATACTTAAAAGAAAAAACCCTGTCCAAAAAACACTGGCCCTGACCTTTGACCCTGACCCTTGTCCTTGACCCAAACACTAACCCTGGCACTAACCTAGCTCAAACCTTAAGCTAGGTTTTTTTTTTTTTATAATGTTCTTTTTTTTTAGTTTTATTAATATTAATATATATATATATATATATATATACACACACACATACATATATATTTTACACACATTTTTTTTTTCTATCTGCAAGGAAAGAGAGAGATATGATGTATCTCTCTCCTCCATTCACAGAGAGAGAAAACAAGGGGACGGTCTTCACAGTGACTGATCACTGTGGTAGCCAATCAGAGGCTATCACAGCAATCAGGTGACCCAGAACTACACTTTCATAAATGATAAAAAAACAAAACAGTAAAGTTAGCCCAATTGTTTTGTATAATGTGAAAGATCATGTTATGCCGAATAAATAAGATACCCAACATATCATGCTTTAAAATTGCACACACTCGAGGCATGGTAACAAACTACGGTACTGAAAAATATCCATAGGCAACGCTTTAAAAATTTAGAGTTACAGAACAGTTCTTGTGCTAGAATTGTGCTAGAATTATTGCTCTCACTCTAATGATCGCAGCAATACCTCACATGTGTGGTTTGAGCACTGTTTACGTTTGCGGGCGCGACTTATGTATGCGTTCAATTCTGCGCGTGACCACAGAGGGATGGGGCGCTTTAAATTTTTATTTTGTTTCTTATTTATTTTATGTTTTATTTTTACATTGTCCCTTTAAAAAAAAAAATTTTTGATCACTTTTATTGCTGTCACCAGGAATGTAAATATCCCTTGTGACAGCAAGAGTCACGTGTCAGGTATTTTTTTTTTTGGAGGGATCTGGGGTCTATAAGACCTCAAATCCCTCCTTTGCACTTAAAAGCATTCAAAAACACCAAGTTTTGCTGTTTTTAATTTACTGACATTTTTAAAAAAAATCTGGTGCCTTTAAAGCGGTAGTATCCCGCTTTTTGACACTTTTACCTACAGGTAAGCCTATAATAAGGCTTA